>NW_010972437.1:21287567-21631579 GCF_000737465.1 Haliaeetus leucocephalus
GCCCCGCACCGTCTGGCCCTGGCCCTGCCCGCTCCTCCCCGTCCTCCCTGCCTGTGCCCCCCGTGCCCGGGATTCTCCGCGGGCTGCGCCCCGCAACTGCCCTCGCTGCGTCCCTCCATCCTCCCTCCGCAGCCTCCGTGCCCCCGGCTTCCCTCCGGTGGTCCTGCCAGCTGCACCGTGGCTCGCCTCCGTCCCCGTGCGTCCCACTGTCCCTCCTCCGCCTGTCCCACTCCATCTCTCGCATCCCTCGCCTCGCCTGGCTGCCCTGCACGTTCATCTGGTTCACTGCGTGCATCTGTCTTGCGAGGCTTGCCTTCGCCCGTCCTCCCTTTCCGCTCGTTTCCCGTTTATTTAGCTTTCATTCGTAGCGTTGGCCTTGTCTCTTCGTCCACTGCGTGCAGCCTCCTACCAAGTGTGTGTCTCTCCTCTCTGCCTGCCAGTCCGGTTACTAACTGTGCCATCCATCCCCACGGTACCGGCCATCTCCCTCCTGTCCGGCCATTGCCGTTACGTGTCACCGAATCCCTTCAGCGCAGCTTTCCAGCAGTTTATCCAGGCAACCACTGTGCCTGTGAACTTTGCACATCTGGCTCTAACACCATCACGCTGCAAATTAGCTCTCTCCTGACTATCTGCCCATCTCTCCTTTCCTTCATCGCGCTATCGCTCAGTTCATTTTTCTCTCTCTCTATCTTCCTGTGGCATCTACATATCATTTGTCCACAAAATAAATCTCTTTCTATCCTGTATACTGCCCACTCATCTCCTTTATCTACCCTCCCACTTACCAAAGGCATATACATTTACAGTATCTATGGGATCTGTTGCATTATACATATGCTTGTTATATTCACATACAAAATTTATGGGCGCACACAATCTCACACAACACAAGCGATGTGGATCGGTGCAGCAACACCGTACTGTTCTTTTCCTGTCACTGTCACCACAGTTTATAAAGAAGTTGTGTATTTACTAACATGCAAAAGGCTTTCTTAGCATACATTTGGGGGTTTGTTATTTTTTTAACAGGCTGTTGTTGGGAGATCTGGGGTGGGCTCGTACTTCCATTTGGTATTCGATCGATCGCTGGCTTTTGTAACACTTCCAAAATCGACTTTATGTAAAGCACAGACAAACACAGTGCAAATTTTTGTCACTGAAATATTACAAGGTTCTGAACGGGCCCCAGAGGCACATTTGGAAAGGCATCTAGGGTGACAAATTAAGACACTGACTACGCAAGAAATCCCATTCAGGGATTGACAAAAATAATAGAGATGCTGAGGAAAAGAAAAGGAAGGAAAAAAAAAAAATCTACATTTGGCTCTGTACAGAAAGAAGCGAAACAGATAAGGGCAGATGAGAAAAATGCCTTTCCAGCAATAATCTTAAACAGCGATCGGGAGGCTTTGATTCAAGGACCAGAATTACAGTCTCCGCCATAAAGGCCAGCTTGCACATTTATCACCTACGCCAAATTTAGTTAGGACTTACAGTACAAAATTGCAGGAGGGCCAATGGTATTTCTGAAACATTTCATGCGGCAGGCTCTTTTGTTTACAAATAAGGGGTTATGTCAGACATTTGGTGACATTTGGTTTTCCGTGACAATTTTGCTCCTTTAATTCTGGCGTTATTGAAAAGCGTATTGAGAACAGTCAGGAACGGCGTTACAGCGAGAGCAACCGCTTCATTGCCTCGCCTTGAATGGCAGTCTGTCGTTTCGGGGGGAAAAGGCAGAGATCGAAACAATTAATAATAGTAGATATTCTACCAGACTAAGTGGGGGGTTAGCTTGATCTGTTGGACAAGCAGGCGCATTACTGAAATATTTTCCCCTCTGTCTCGTGAATCCTCTCTGTTAAACCACGATGAGAACATGTGAAAATCGAAACAAAATCCCTGGTTCGGCATTGGCGTTTCAGTGGTTATTGAAAGGGCTCTCCCCGTGAGAATTGGCAGGTAGCTGAAAGTTAAAACTGTTCTTAAACCGATGAGATAGCGGAGTCCGAGCGCTGGTCTTTTCAAGGTGCTGCTGTAGCATCTTTAAAGCTGGCTGGCTGGGAAAACCCCATATTCTGGAGAGCTCCTACTGGTGTCTCTGGATCTGACACATCCGACTACAGCCCGATGATGATGAACGTTGCTGTGGGAAGTCCCTTTTTTCAATTCGTTTTGATTGCAAATTGGGGATATCTGATTCAGCGCGTGCCTCCCGGCCGGCACAGCCCCATCACCGCTCCCTCGATCTGCGGTGCTCTAGCGTTGTCCCTGAATCCCGAATGGCACACAAGCTAACGTTTCCTTTTTAACTTAATCTTGCTGATCTCTCCTTATCTTGCAGACGATCTGGCCTCATCTAGAGTCCGCCTCTATTTCTTCATCTCGAATGAAGGGAACCAGAACTTGTTTGTCGTTCAAGCCAGCCTGTGGCTTTACTTGAAGCTGCTTCCATATGTCTTAGAGAAAGGCAGCAGGCGAAAAGTAAGAGTCAAAGTCTATTTCCAAGACCCGGACACTAGCAACAAGTGGAATGTGGTTGAAAAGAAAGTTGATCTCAAAAGAAGTGGTTGGCACACTTTTCCCATGACAGAGGCGATCCAGGCTCTGTTTGAGAGAGGAGAAAGGAGACTGAACTTGGATGTTCAATGTGAGGGCTGTGAAGAGTATTCAGTGCTGCCAATTTATGTGGACCCCGGGGAGGAATCCCACCGGCCTTTTTTAGTGGTGCAAGCCCGCCTCGCCGATAACAAACACAGGATCCGGAAAAGAGGCCTGGAGTGCGATGGCAGGACCAATCTATGTTGCAGGCAACAGTTTTACATTGACTTTAGACTCATTGGGTGGAATGACTGGATCATAGCACCATCAGGTTACTATGGGAATTACTGTGAAGGGAGCTGCCCGGCCTACTTGGCCGGCGTCCCGGGGTCGGCTTCCTCCTTTCACACCGCCGTCGTGAATCAGTACCGAATGCGGGGGCTGAACCCGGGCACCGTGAACTCCTGTTGCATTCCAACCAAACTTAGCACAATGTCAATGCTGTACTTTGATGATGAATACAACATTGTGAAAAGGGACGTTCCCAATATGATTGTGGAAGAATGTGGTTGTGCTTGATTTAAGGTGTGTTTTGGGGGGGGGAGAGAGAGAAAGAGGGGGGGAGAGAGAGAGAGAAACATTCCCGTATGAGATGGTGTTGGAGGAAGTTTCACTGTGTATCCAGGCATCAGTGTTGGAAAGTCACTGTGGAAAAGTTTGACAAAAAAAAAAAAAAAAAAAGAAGAAAAAAAAAATCATTTCACTTTGGTGTCAGGACAGTGGCAGTTTGTGGATCTTGGACACTTATATATTCTACCACTTATAAGTTAATGCTCTGAAATATCTTAAAGACACACACACACACACACACGGAACGTGGGCACGCACGCAAACACGCGCTCATACACACACGCACAGACACAGACACACACACACACGAGGCAGCTTGGAAAAGGGACATGAGCACAGAAAGTCAGTGACCAGTGACGATGGACCTAAATGCCTGCCAGTACGAGTGAACGGCTGAGCAGCTGTTTCCCCGCCTGCCGGTGAAGCCAGACCGAAATGAGCTCCCTTTGCTCAGGCAAAAGCACAGACTGCGAGAACACGACGTATTCTTGCACGCAGGTGTCAAAATGACCAAACTTAGAAAATTAAAAAAAAAAAAAAAAGAAAAAAAAAAGAAAAAAAAGTCGACCGTCACCTCTTAGGTCTAACGGGAAGCTGCAGGACACCTGCCTTGCAAGGTGATCACTTCCTCTTAATTTAAATTTACCTAAATGTAAACATCTTCCTACAGCACTTCCAGTAAGGAATCGTGTGATACCACCAGAGAGAGAAAAGGGGACGGACGCGTAAGCAACTACTGTATTTCTAACATCTGACCGTTGCGAAGTCACAAGCTGGGCTGGCGTGATCTGATGCTTTAACTGCCCACTAGCAACCCGTGGATGGCTACACCCGCCACGTCTTGGAAAAGGGGATCCGATACCGTACCTGGACTATGTTGACCCTTGGCGTCTCTCACGGTTTGGAGAACGAAAAGTCAGAGTCGCAGTCGGTGTTCTTCAACGGGGGACTCGGCAACTACACGTCACGTGGGGGATGAGCGAACAAGCAACTGCCGCCACGGCTAAACCAATGAACCCGAAAGAGGAGTGACAGAAACAGAGTGGAGACGTTCTGAAAAATGCAGTGCGTTTAATAACAGGCGAGGAACATTTTAACAAGTCTTGGAAAAGGAGGAGAGTGCTTTCAATTTCCTTACCAGGAGGTGTCGAGGATGGCCATAAAGATCAGAAAATAACGATACAGCATAGCACTTGCAAACTGCTTGAATGCACGTATAATAGCACTTGCAAATTTCAATGCCTTGAAAAGTGGTACTTGATAGTGCACTTATCTTTGCTCACTATCTAGGTAAACAGGTGCCGCATGAGCTATGCAATTTAAAGTGTTGACCCATACTAGACAAAACTGGACTTATGATATGACTTTTTTATATTTTTTTATACTTGAAATTAAATCTTTTGCTTCTTTTTTAAAGCGAATGATTGCTTTTAATGTTTGCACTGATTTAGTTGCATGATTAGTCAAAAAACTGCCATTTGAAAAAAATGTTATTTTTATAGCAGCAAAAAATGAATACAGTTAAATGTATTATACATAAATTTTGGAACCAAAGAGGCCAACATATTAGTTATAATTTTTATGAGATGGCAAAGCCATCATATATCATGTAGTCATACTGAGCAATCCCTCACGAGGCCTACCAATTGTTTCAGGGTACAAAATGGATTCTGTTTGTTCTATTCAGTGTCTTTTCTATACCATACGCACATGGAACGTAGAGTGAAAAAAAAAAAAAAAAAGACTATTGTAGAATACATTACAAGATGTGCATCCTTTAAATCCAATTTTTATGTTTATTTAATAAAGTTCCTTTTAGGTTCTGTTCCATAATAATTTAAACCAAACAATTTTCACTTAGATTTGCTGTTGAAGTATTTTACATTTGTGTACAGTTTAAATAAATAAAAAAGATTAAAAACTGGATGTGCTTTTTTTTTTCAGTGAGTAACATCTGGAGAAACTTGCTTACTTTCAGGACTGAATGCGGCTGCAGACAGTGAACTGTCGCATTAGACCGTAGTTGTATTAGTCATTGCAGAAAGCCTCGTCTGAGAGCTCAGCTGCGATCCTAAAAATGTTACACTCTAGTTTTATTGCTGTCTATACATGTAAGCATCTGCTTCTTTCTATCTGCATCAGTGCAGGGTCTCTGGGTGCGGGAACGGTGCTGTTCCGCATGCTTACAGGTCATTTACAGCAAGTTCCTGGTTCACCTGCTATGTAAGAATGTAACTTCTTGTCTAGGTCACTCCCTGATTGGTTACAAGAAGTAAAAAAATAATGTGGCAAGCACTTCCAGGAAAAAGAGGTCAATGCTAATTTGGGTGAATTTTTTTTTTTTTTTTTTTTTTTAAATTAGCTGGCACCGAGGAGAGGGGGGTTTTTTGAGTAAAATGCATCCCCCCTACTAACAAAACACCCAAATGTTGACAAATACTCATAGAAATTCTCATCAGCTGTGCATGTATCCAGATACTGATTTCATTGATCTTCACAGATAAATTCTTCCTCCTGGAGACCTGAGCAAATGCCAGCTGAAGCTGACAGAAAGATATCTGTTGATTTAGCAAACGTTAGATCTGACCCTGAGACCTGGAAAGTGTTGAAGAAGCAAGTTCATGCAACTAATGATGGGTTCTAGTTACAATTCACATTCAAGCGTAGCTCTGCCCACCCCTCCCCAAAGCCAGACGCTTGGGTTAAACGGCTTTGTTTCGGGAGACCTCTTGGAGCAATTTGCTGTGGCTGTGTCAACAACCTGCTGCACAGAACTTTGTCCCCCAGACCAAATTTTTTGAATATTTCGTAGCTTTCTCACCACCTCGAACTGCACGTTTATTGTCAAAGCCACCGTTCGCTCTTCCTGCTCCATCTCTTAGCAGCCGCCTTCTCCCCGTCTTTGTTTCCTGGGTCGACCGTGCTACTGATGAGTTCTATAAATTCCCCTCGAAATCAGTGGCAAATACACGTCCCTGCAGCCTGAAGGCACATTTGACCTAATATGACACCGTCATTACGAATAAGACTAGGCTGCGCTTTTAAAAATGGCATATATTAAGAAATCTTGCCCATTGAAATGCAAGGCCCTGGAGGCTGGGTCCGGTTAGGTTTCGTTCTTAATTGAAAGTGTTTGGTTTCTGGGGTCGAAGCCAAGCCCTGCATGGGACACTGGGACTCCTGTGCTCTCCCAGGAGGAGAGCAGGGTGTCTTGGCGCGGGATTTGGACCTGCAGCCCTGGGGAGCAGGGAGCTGCTGGCAGCCGGGATGCCATGAGCTTGGGCTGGCCAGGAGCAAGGGGCAGGAACGGGCTGTGCTCTGCATCTCACCGCAAACCCGCAGGCAAGCCCGGGGTCCTGAACTCCTTCACAGAGGCCGGCAAAGAACACCCCTTTTCTTGGTAAAAAGCTTTCTTCCCCTGCCTTCCCTGCTCCCTCGTTTGCAGCTACGGCCCTGACGTTCGTGGGGCAGAAATAGAAACGCAAAGGAGAGCATCAATCAGTATGGTGTGAGGGGCATCATCCAGGAGTGGGGAGAGCTGGATCATAGTCCAGGTTCCCAGGTCCTTTTACTTTGTGTGAAACGGTCGCTGGAAATCGAACCGAACAGAACATGCTTTGAGTTTTCTGCAGCGTGGAGTCACTCACTGCTCTGGGCATGCTGCAGATAGTGAGGTATTCCCGAGCCCTGGTGCCGACAGCAACCTGCCACAGGGATTTCCAAGGCTAAAATGAAATAAAATTTAAAAGGTCTTTAATTTTGTGGGACCAATCTGAGACAGTTTGGGCTTGATTTTTTCAGAGATGTGACAAGGCTACTGCTCTTGCCAGCTTTTTGCAAGGGACTGCAGGAATCCCACTTTTTGCAGCGTCCACCTCCTGCATTTTTTAAATCGGACAAAATGAAAAATGAGATGCCCAAGCTTGATGGCTGCCTTCTGAAAATTTTTGGATTTATTTTCCCATCTGTCATTCCGATCCTTACAAAACTGAGCATCCAGTTTCATTGCCTTATGGCAGGTCAGGTACTGTACCTAAAAAAACAGCTGGGTCGGGTCCATACCCCCCCACCCCAAGACAACTAGGCGTCTCTTGTCTCTGATAGGCTTTGAATTCGGTCCTATAGATGCTAAATCATTGCCTTCTATCATGTGGCAGAATCAATCTCTGCAGCTGGAAAGTCTTCATCCTTTAAAATGTTCTAACACAGGCAAAACCCCGGTCCAGTGCCTGGGCATCCCACCGGCGTTAATGAGGACGGTGTGAATAGGGTGACTGTCACGATGTGGTGCAACAGAGCACTTGGTGGGTTCACTCTGCACACATCACCTATTTCCACACATAATAGACACCTGCTCCAAAATTGCCAGCTCTCACCTTCTTTGCTTCGTTACTTGTGAGAGCTGAAGTCAGCAACTGAAATTAATTGCTGCACTCCCCCTGCCATGGGAGGGGAAGGAAACCCCCCACTGAATGAATCCTTCTTAAGAATATTTTTTGTTTGGAGTGGTTTCTAGCGTGAAGGGTTGAAGAACATTTTGCAAAATGGATCAGAAATACAAATTTTTGTCTAAGAGGAGAATCTGTTTCTGTTAATACCAGTGTCAGTCTGCAGTAGCTCCCCTGAAGTCTGCAGATGTAATTCAGGCTGGCACCAATATAATTAAAGACACACCTGAAATCTGGTTTTCTTGAAATCCTGATTGGGCCCAGCTCATTCTCAGTAGTTCTAACAATTTTTTTTTTTTCCTTTAGAATCAGCAGCTAAAACATTTAGCAAAACCTACAGATGCTGCATGACAGATCAGAACAAGAGAAGACACCTAAGCTGGTCATGAACATAGGGAGAATCTCCCTTATATGCTGGAATTTGGCCAGGAATTAGAGATATCCATTGGTACAAAAGACCCCAGTAGCTTTCATTTGCTCACCCAGTCAGTACCCTTAAACCAAAAGCTGGATTTACCTGGCTGCTTGTAATGGTAGGGACCAATTTTATTTGGGTAACTTCATTGATTTCAGGGGAATTGTTTCTGATTTGTACAAGAATAAGTGGGAGCAGATTTAGGTTCTTTAATGTTCTTCCAGTTTAGCTCTTGGAATAACTTATATTTCATTATTATGTGTTTATGTAATTAGTGCAATTATATCAAATTATATAATTGGTACAATTACTTGGACTCATGTAACCACTGCATATAGCATTCCATGCTGTAAAATCTTTTACTCTGAAAAAAAAAAGTCAATATTACATGGGAATCTTAATTTGTTTTTAAATTCCAGTATCAAATTTAGGGCCTGACCACATGCAAGAAACGTCTGGTTCACATCAGTGGAACCTCTCCGAGCAGGCAGCTCGCAGCCTTCATCACAGATATTGGGTTTTTAATCTGATTTGGCCAATTCTATTCAAGAGAGGCCCTCCTTGAATGTGTGCAGCTCTAACCAGTCTTCCTTGTACAAAGCAGAGATGTCAAGTTTTTACACACATGCCATATAACCTGAGAGATCTCTGAGGCCAGCAGAGACCTGAAATATGCATACAGCTTCCTTATGCTTGATCAGGTTTACCATCTTTGTGATCTGCCGCCGAGAATTTTAGGCTGATATTTTTATTAAATTCATAGGCTCCGTCTTTTTGGGCCTCTGAATTGTCCCCCCCCCCCCCCCAATTTGCTTTCAGGGTACGTTGTTGTGAAAGCTTGGAAACAGAGGGGTCAGTGTAGGAGTCTATTGTGGGCCGAGTCAAAGTAAGCATATCCAGCAAAACAGAAAAAAAAGGGCAAGAAGAAAACCCGAGAAGTGTATTGATTTCCCTAGGTCAGACATCACCATCAAGGAAGACCCAGGATGAAAGCTGTGATTGCTGGCCACCTGATGGACCTCTCCTAATGACAGGATCAGCCCTCCCAGGTGCTGAGCATTTCAAGCTCTTGCCTGGCCCAAAAGCAATCACTGAATCCAGCTGCAGAGGGCACGGACCCCAGGTGAGGCACACCTCTACCTAATGACGGCTCTACAGAGCCCGCCTGCTCCTTCTCACTTTGGACCTGCTTTTGGAGAGGGTCCACCTCCCTGCATGTCCTCCTGCATGCCGGCCTTTGAAATCAGGCCGGGAGAGGCAGCTGCAGCCTACTACAGCACAGCCATTTTAGGGCTGCAGCTAGTGCTGCCTCGCTGCCTTCCTCCAGCTGGTAAGTGTGCTCAGAGCCTGTTATTTTTATCTTGAGCTTTTGCTTTGTTTTTGAGGATAATTGCACATTATTGCTGCAATATGTTATAATAAGTGCTATGAAGATGACTATTGTATCCAAGGGGAAAGAAGATGTGGCTGGGGAGCAAACTTAAACCTATGTGTCAGCAAAACAAACACGCCGTGTTTGGGCTGTGTCAGTCAAGTGGTACCAAAGTGGCATTTAGGTTTTGCCCAAGCGGAGGCTGCAGGGCTGATCTCGTCCCTCTTTGCTTTGTTGGACGGAGCAGCTCGTGCCCGTTCCCGCGGAAGAGTTTGTCACAAGCTGTGGAAGAGCTGCAGTGGCCGCGCTTTCCTGCGGCCGGAGCTTAGCTCCTCGCTTGGGTGATGGGGGATCTGGTCCCGGGCAGCGCAGCAGGAGTGAGGTAGGAGAGGGGGATGCTGAAGTGGCATCCATTTGAGGATAAAGCATTATAAATGCTATCAGATCTGGCTCCTGTGAGCTGGAGCAGATTGGGCTCTTGGACTTTCGGACCCTCCTGTCCCATCTCCTATTCATTATGTTCTCTGTAACCAGGTTTGGTCTCTTATGGCTTGGTTTTGGGTCAGGTTTTGGAACTGACCCACAGCTGTGGGACTCCAAGCTTAAAAAAAAAAAAATTCAGGACCTTGTAGATTAAGGCCCTGGGCTCTTGTGAAAGGAAACAAACAACTCTTATCTGTCTTAATGAGAGTCGTATATGTGTATTTTGTATCCAATTGTAGGAATTATCTTTAGCAGTGATACTTTGTAAGACCAAGTAATTTATGAGGTGGTTATCGGTGACTCATAAGTATTTATTTATGTCTTATATGCATTGTGTATGTTTGGCTTGATCAGGGTGGCATGTTTGCATGGGTGAGTGTGCATTTAATATGTAAACACACACAGACAAGAAATGCAAAGCTTTCTCTAAGCAAGTGAACTTCTACCATGTTAATGCCTCTGTAATAAAATGTATTTGGGGGGATCCTGATGATAGATTGGAGGTAATGCAGTGTAGCTACCTGCTGTTTTGAGTAGATTTCTTGACTTTTGGGTACCTCATCCTAAGTATGTTGTCCTGCATTAAGTATGTGGTATGTAGGTGCCCTTGTGATGGCTGACGAGAACACAGCCTGTTCTCAGATGTGGCTGTGCTCCAGCCAGCTCCACATCCAAGAAAGTGCAGCAAACCGCTTTTGCTCAACCTATGTTTTGAAATTGTTCAGAAGCTTGTTTGGTCTTTAGCACAGTTCGGAGCAACCTTGAGGTTGCCTTTACAGGATAGCTGCCAGGGGTCCCCAGTGCTGCTGTAAAAGCTGAGAAAGAGCCAGAATATCACAGTGTCCTGGTCATGTGTCCTGCATTGGGCCATGCTTCCTATACTGGGAGCTGCTGAGTGGCACTTGGACAGAGTGGAGCCCACCTAAGTGCCTGTGCTGAGTGTTTCTTATTAACTATGTAATAAGCACAGAAGTTTGGGATTCAACCCAGCTCTGCTTATATTAACTGCACACCACAGTAGTCGAATCGCTACGTTAACAGGGCATGACAATGAATTGAACCCTATATTTCATTTTATGTGTGGGTCCCCCTTACTTTGTTCTCATTTTCTTACCTCCCTTGACAACTGTAGACATGCGAATCTTGGAGAACGTTGCTTCCAGACCGTATCTCCTTGAATTGGCTTACTGCATCAAGCAGGGAAAGTAAAGCCATGTTTAAGATTTACCCCAAATGAAAGCTTTTTCTACTCTGTGTGCCACAAATAGACTTTTAATTATGGGAAGCACATGCTGTAAGTGCACCCCAGGATTTGATTCCATGTTTGTCTGTAGAGCTTGTGAATGTGCCAGCTCTTACGGTAATCTCTTTCTTCAGCATCACCAGTTGCAGTCCACAGTTACCAGATATAACAACAAAAGGAATGGCAAACCAGTCCATGTGCTGATGGCCACCAGTTTTCTGTCTCCAGCAGACTTTCTTGTGATAATGTTGAATGTTACAACAATTCAGATGTGCTCTGTGACTTGCTGAGCTTAAAAATCTGTTGGTGTTAATGTAGGGCCAGATTCAGTTATTAACACCTGTGGAAAGCAGATTCAAAATCCTACCAAATTGGAGTTCCCCAGTCAATTACAGTCATAAACAGGCTGGAAAACTGCACAGAGCAAAGCCTGTAGTACTTCTGGTGCAATATCAGAGCCTAGCTGAAGATGCTGCAACTACAATGCAACTTCCATTCAGTTGCAACCATTTGCACCAGGTGTGAATTTATTCTGTTGGCTTGTAGACAAAACCCTTGCTTCAGATCAGTCAGCAGTCGGGCTCCCGGTATTGTGCTCTGTGTATCTCCGTAGTTGGTGATAGCAGCTATTGTTCTTTTCTGCAATATGTTCACGGCATCAGGCATTATGACTCATGTCATAATACCATTGTGAGCCGTTTGTTTAATAATACAGCATCCGTATCATGTCACTCTAGCAATGTTCTTAATTCTTTCTATTATTAACCTCTGTTTTGAGGTGTTTATACTTGTAATTTAGCTTTTCAGATTCTCACTGGATATAAGCTAGCGTAAAAGGAAAAGGTTCGTAAACACATCTGAAAGAATCTGACAAATAATTTATTGGCCATGATTGATCAGAAAAGCAAGAAGTAGTGTATTTGTTTAAGGCTTTTTTTGGTTAGCAATAAACAGTAACACAGGCTGCATCAATGCCTAGAGAAGAAAATGCTGGTTCTACTATTTTTTTCACTCTTGTAGGACTGGTTGGATTTAAGTGTTAATGGTATCTTTTAATTTGACAAAGCAGGATGCTGAAAAAAAGGTAACTTGCCTTTTTCCTGTCAACCAGCTTAGTAATTTGTTAGGGTGGCTGTTCTTTTAGGTGTATCTACCTCCTATCTAGAGATCTTTTGAAGCTATTTGTGCATCCCTGGCACTGTGCAGAAAACGAAGAACCTGCTTGGGTCTTCCTTTCTGTCCACTGGCAGAAAAAAGGAGCAGGATCCAGCAAATATTTGGGGAGCAGATCTTCTGTCAAAGCTGTTGGAGTAGGAACCCTTAGCCTATAAACAATTTGGGGTCAGGGAACATCTGAAAAGTTCTTTGTTGCTGTTGTTGTGTTGTTGGTTTGGGGTTTTTTGGTGTGTTTTTTTAATTGTTTTTTTTTTGTTTTGTTTTGTGTTTTTCTTCCTGTCTGATCAGCTTAGCTTCTGGCAATGTTGTTATAAAATGACAACCCAGAGGTATCTTTCTGGAAAACAGAAGAGTTCTGGAACACAAATGTAGTTCTCTTCTGCTGGGATGTCTGTAGTGACCCTTTATTGGGGCTCTGAGTAAATCTTGCCATAATTGATAGAAACAGCTTTAAAAGAAAAGCAAAACAGATCATGAAGGAAAGAAAGAGCTGATAAAGCTTCTAGCATCAAGAGTGTGCATGTTGAAACACTCTCTAATTATATATTTATCCAATCCAGTTAATACTACAGAGCTTGCAAAAAAAGCCCCATAATTAGGGGTTATGAAAATGTCTACATAGCAATAATATGGCACCTAAATATAGCATCTTTCCTCCTGAAGCACTTTACATCATTTGAGAACCATGGACTCAATTCACAGCTGGCATTCACAGGTGCAACCTTATTGATTTCAATGGAATAGTGCCATTTTTACCAGGGATTAATTTTGTCATAAATGGAAGTTTTATCTATCCTACGGGCTTGTAGAGCTGCCCATCACAATAGTTTCTGCATATCTTTTACATCAAATTAGCTGGCAATAACAAAACCTTTAGCAGACTTCACGGAGTCTCTGCCACATCTGCCTTCTGCTGCAGAAATCTTTGCTCAGGCTAAACTTATTTGTACTGTGTGTTTTGGGGACAGGGAGAGAACAGCTGATGGTAGCAAAGATGTGTGATGCTCTTTAGGTGGGTAAAGATGGCTGTGGTCATGGGTTTTGTTTAACGTTTCTGCTGGAAGCTGATTTTGCAGTTGTAGTTTCTGGATTGAGAGTGCCAGGACTTTGGGACTTGTGCAGCTCGGAGCACACCTGGAAGCTCAGACACGTGTTCCTGAATGCAGCAGGACCTGGATTATGTATTGGTCATGGTATCCATCATTGATGGGGTGAAAGAGTAGTGCTGCGTGTAATTTAATAACTGAATTTAAGGCTGCTTTGTACAGTTTAAAAAATTGTAAGCGAACTTTGTCCAAACTGGAATTTGGCCAAGTCACCAGGGCTAAAACTCAACACTGGAAAGTGCTGCTAGACTCCCCGGTGTCGGAATAGGCCCTGGAGATTTTGGTCTACTTCTCTGCTGCTTCACAGATTTCCTATAAAACCAAGGGCAAACATTTTAGCTACTTTGTGCTGCCTCTGACATGGGAAAGATAGAGTTTCCTGAGTGTGAAGTGAAAGGGTTGTACTGGGAGCCCAGAAGGAAAGGGAAAAAGAGATGGTTTATACTTCAGCGATATTCACCACTACCTTGAATAGCACAAGCAGTTCTGGACTGCTCATCTCAAACACAGCAGAACTTGGAATAGTTGAGAGAAAGATAAAAATGCTGAGCTGAACGGCTTCCATGTGAGGAACAATCAATCAGGCTGAAACTCCTCAGCCTGAAGAAGAGAAGGTACCCCTTGGTGGGGTAGGAGTGAATTCTGGAAGGTAGCAGCAGCAGTCAGAAGGTGGGCAGGGATTGTTTGTTCTGTGGCAGTACATCAATTAAGGTCATTAAATGAACTAGAAGAAGCCAGGCTCAAAACAAACAAAAGGAGATGTTCTCCATGCAACTGGTAGTGGACACAAGGAATTCGCTGCCAAAGGTGGCTGTGGAAGCTAAAAGCTTATTAGGGTTCAAAGGATAACTGGACAAGTTTGTGTAAAGAAATGCATGGAGGATTACTAAGTAGCTAGAAACCACATCTGGCTTAGGAAATACCTTGATCTGAAAATAGCTGGAGGCTAGCAGAAATGTGAGGGAAATAGCATAAGTGGTTGCCTTGCTTCTGCTGTTTTTCTGGCTGTCTGACCGCTACAGGAGACTTGATGCTGGGCTAGATGGACCGGTATGGCCATTCTTCTGCTTGTACTTGATGTGGCAACTCTGCTATGCAGGTTGTTGCCGCAGGCGCATGCGGGTTGTTGCTCTAGAGGTCTTGTGTGCTCCAGTTCTCCTCTGGTCTCGACTGGGGAACTTGGTCCCATGTTGCCTGTGAAGGTCTGGGTTCAGATCCTCTGTGAAATGCATCTGGATGTTTTGTGCTGGAATACCAGCTTAGTATGAATGGAAAGGAGAGACTGTGGAGTACTGAAAATCAGCCCTGTTTCCTGTAATAACTGATTTTCCTTTGAGGCCTATTCTCCGAAGCTTTACAAGACAGCCCCTGCATAGCTCTGAAAGGATCGAGGAACTGTAAAGTCTTATTGTGAAAGAGAATAAATTATATTGAGCAACTCCTACACACACACATACGGGAGAAAAAATTTCACCTCCTCCCATAATATCAGATTGTTGATATTCCCTGCATAGAACTGTAGGGAATAAACAAATGCATTCATTAACATTTACCCAGTAAGGTGAACTGAGGACAGAATATCAGTCCAGATAGCCAGGCTTATCTCTGAATTTCCTGGATTTTATGGGTTTAAGTCTGACTCTGAACAGGTCTTAAGGGCATTTTCTTGGTGGATTAGAAGGGTCTGTGTTCGGACAGTCCCATCTATAGTACCTATGGGATTGTACAAAGCCCTAGTTTTACTGTTTGTATCTGTTTTAAAATCCTGCTATTCATTTGCCTGAGTCAAACAGCTTTCAAACTGGAATTGGAGTTGGGTACATAGCATGAGGAGAGTACACATCTGGAAAGAGCTCGAAAGACTCAACCAACATTTCACAGACAATGTTGGAAAACAAACAAAAACCCCTCTGAAAATGTGGTCTGCAGATGGGTCTTTATATTCTCTTCCCCATTATTTTAACAGGGAAAATCCATCTTTAACAGGAAGGCATTCAGCACAATAACAGCAGGAAAATGACTCAATGGGAGTCATTTTCCAGGATATCTTTCTGTCTGGGTCAGAGCACAACTTCTTCTGTGCCGAGAGACTCTGTTCCTCACTGGGCAGCTGCAGTGTCAGAAATGCCATCACCTTCATCGGTGTCTTCTGCTGAAACAGCGCTGGATGAAAGTGTAAATTTGCTAGGGGTATTTCTCCAGTCAAGATTGTCGGTACGGGACTCTGCTGTGGGCTTGCCCAATTTGCCACAGAAAGCGTCGCGTGGCTCGGGCGGCCAATCCCAGCTCCAAAGATGGTGTGCTTGTTGCAAGCTTGTGCCAAGCCATCTGTAAGATTTGTCAGATAAATGTGACTAGCAAAGTGGCACTCGTGAGCAGATGAAGGGAAATTCCCTAGGGGATTCTTTATTCGCTCGTCATTAGCAGGAGAGGCAGTGGGAAAATTCATTGTTTAGCTGTTCGAAACACTGGTGAACATTCGATACCAAATAATCTTTAAGTGGGGGGGATGTTGAACATGTCTCGAGTAGCCCAGACTCTGTGCTGGAGGCAGAGTATCATGTTCTGAACATTGGGCTTACCTTGGTGAAGAAGGATAAGGATATCAGAGTTCCTCAGTTTTGTGTTTTGCCTCGAAACCACCTCCCTTCCCTGGGGTAGCCTTATTCAAAGTGAGCCGAGGCATGGAGCAGCCTGAGGGTGCGTTGCTGCTGTTTACCTGTGTGTATACCTGATCTTAAATGGAAAATAAAATCCGCCCCTGCTGTGAGAAAGTACTGCCCGCTCGCTAAACGAAACCTCCTCGCGGGCTCCTTGGTGGCAGCTTTGCAGTGAGGACTAAACCTTGCTTGCTCTAGTCATGAGGCTGACTTAGATGTGATGACTCGTGGAGCAAACTTACTGAGCTCTGCCACTGATTTTTTTTTTTGAGCTAAGGTGGGCCCGCAGTCCATGCTGATGAGAAACAGGTCACCAGTCTCACATGTTCTCCATAGAACTCCTTTGGTGCAACTCGCTTTGCTGCACCAAAGGGAGTTTTTAGACTTGGAAGTGAATAATCTAAGCTCCCACAATTGCCTTCCTCAGGCAAGAGGCTTTAGGCAAAGCCCTTGGTTCTTTTTTTTTATTTATTTTTGTGGTGGGGCAGGGAGGTTTTATGGCATCTTGGTTTATGTGCTGACAAGGGCATGTGTAGCACAGAGTATCCTGCTCCCGTTGCTATCAGCCCTATTACTCATTCAAATTCCGCTTAGGTTTAGACTGAAGCTTGAAAATTAATGAAACCTCCTCTTGAAAGCTACAACATTCTAGTCACACTGGTTGGGGTCTTTTCCTCCCAGGGGCGATTGGGTGGGGGAACTAAGCTGGTTTTCGGGGAACAGGAGAGAGGGGCTTGCAGTATCCCCAGTTCCCCAAACTCCACCGCGGGCTGGAGAGCAGTACAGGTCTCCTCTCCAGGGAGGCTGGCTTAGTGGAGAGCTGGTGAAGAGGACATAGGGAGAGAGGTTTTCTACTGAATCCCCTAAAGCCATTCACCCCAAAGGCTGGGTGTGTAGGGTACCGTGAAAGATTCCAATATTATATCCCACCACTTCTTCACATAAGTCAAGATGCAAACCAAGCCAACCAATCCAGAAAATCATTTTCCCCTAGCAAGGGTCCCAAATCCACATTCAGCAGATTCAGTATGGGGGCAGGGTTTCTAAAGCTGAATCCCTTCGTAGTTCCACTAAGCTTGAGGGAGACATGAAGCAGTATCTGACTTCAAATGGTAGTATATGAAATGTAAGACCGTATCAGTGAATCTTTATCAGTGAATAGGTTGTTTGCCAGATGCAGCAGGTTTCGTCAGTGAAAAGGTATTTATGAATTTGGGTTGAATGCACTGGATAGCTAGAAAAATGAGGATACTCCAACAACAGCTCCAGACTTTGCTTCAGCTTTTGTGTAAATAGATGAACTTCTGTTGACTCTGATACAATGTTGCTTGCTCGCATCAGATCGGTCTTTATTTTTTATAAAGGAAAAAGTCACATCAGAAGAGACCTTTGTTTTAATATGTCCTGGCGTATCGATGGATACATCCAGTGGAGAATAACCATCTGGGACACTTGGTCTGCATTTGTGCTTTGCTGGAGATTTGCTGTGTAACCTCGAGCAAATCTATTAATCTCCCAGTACCTCAATTCCCCAAATGCAAAATCGAGATAATAAAACATAACTCCCTTAGCAGGGTAAACACATTAAAAAATGCACTTAAAAGCAGTTGGGTACTAGATTAATGGAGACCTATATCTTGTGGGGAAGATTTGTTGTATTATAAATAATACGTCTTCACAATTATTCCATTTAGTCTGCCTTGAAGCCTTCAAAGACATACCACGCAAATGTTTACTGGCAGCGTGTTTCCCCCCTTTTATTGGCCAACAACATGTTTAGACCAGACTTTGCTGTGGCAAAGTATTTCAGTGCATTGCACATGGCAAATGGCTCTTTTACTGTAAAACTAGCTTTTTTTTTTTCCAGAGAATACCCAAATAATGCTGTACTCAGCAAAAGCCTGTGCACCTGGAATAGCTGTCTCTCAGCATATTTTCCTTGCAAAATGTTCAGTATGTTTCCACCTAGAGCTTTTGACTGAAATGGAGAACGAAGGAGATCTGGTGGGCACCAAGGACAAACTTATTTAAGGGCAAGTTAACTTTGCAGACCACCTGAAAGAACTTGGGTATGTCTCAAGTCAGCTAAGCAATGCTGGTGCCAGGATGTCCTGGACAAAAAGGCCAGTGTTGCAGAGTGTGGTTGAATTACCTTGGGTACAAAGTGGAGGTCTGGGGGACTTGCACTACCACATTAGTGCACAGAAGCTTTTCAAGCCATTAGACCACCCACTGTTTTAGCAGTGTTACTTAGCTTCCCTGGACTCTGTAATTACTCTTGTCACATTACTGAGGATAACATAGAAATACTGCAAGTGTTTGCCTTGAAATTGGAGTGTCGAGGCTTATGTGAGGGGAGGGGGGAGAAAGGGCTACATGGAGACTAAAATGAAGGGTGTGATTCTTATCCCGCTTGTGCTTGTTTTACGCTGGTTTTGCCTCTGCTGCAGTAATTCCTCTTCAAGGCTGGTGTAATGGGCTCAGAAGCAGGCCTATGTGCGTTTGTGAAACACCTTTGCGTGCCTAAAAGAGGTGTGTATGAGGGTATCTTGAGGAAAGCAGCATCCTGGAATTGGCATTTGCTTCAGTTCGCATAAGAATTTTTTTTTCCCCTCATACAATGAAAAGCCAATGTGATGTGAAGAAGAGTGAAAGTTTTGTTTCTGTGATCAGGGCACCAAATAGAGAGTTGCATTTCCTCAGGTGCCTTTCCCCTTGGGATGTTCCTCAAGAACTGAGGATGGCAGAGGTGTGCTGTCACACCCTCTGCCGCAGGCCGCTGGAGATGGAGAGTTAGACTTGCTGGTGAGTGACACCTTTCATGCTCATGCTTCCAAGAATGGGTGAAAAAAATGTAATAAAACTGTGGTAAATCTGGTGGCAGAGTTAATCCCAGATCTGTTTTTGCTGCACAGCTCAGGAGGTCTCATGCAGCCAGCTAAGAAGGGTTGGGTACCAGGAGGGTTTGCTTTTAACCTCTGCCCTGCAGCACAGGAACTATTGAATTAAGGGTTTTCTTGGTGTCTGCTTCTTTGGCTGCAACGTAATGCTTTTGGGTGAAACGCACCATGGAAGAACAGCAGCAGCACAAAAATATGAAAACCCTAAGAAGAATACCTTGTGACAAAGATTAGCTGGGAGGAGAGGTAGCCTTGCAGACAGGGCTTCCATGTCAAGCATTAGCGCCTGACAATCCTCCCAATCTGATGCTAACAGAAACCACAGTAATGTTTATTTTAATCTCCGGCAAACATCTATGCATTGGGTAAGAATGAACAGTTGATCTCATGTGTGGGAGGAGTTTGGGAAGAATGAGTACGTGCTACTCGGCCGTACTGCAGGCAGCGCTGCCCAGTTGTTCCAGTAGGCTACGCTGAGCGTGGTGGGAGCGCTCCTGGTGTCTCGCAGGCTGCGTGTGCTGTAGTGAGCACAGCTCTGACCGGTGGTCTGTACGGACTGTGTTAGAGGAACCTGTGAGAAGGCTGAGGTTTGGTTGTCTCTGACCCCCAAATGGGATGCTATCGCCGAGAAGGTAGCATTAATTTGTGGGTACCCACGTGCGCTGCTGGGATGGCACTTCTGGTTACAGAGTTTATTAATGTTTATTCCGTAGCAAAACCAAAGCAGCCTAACAATTGTCCCCTAATAAAGCAAAGAGGGTTATTTGCGTTATTTCCACAGTTCATTGTGGAGAGGTCCATAGAGAGAGATTACGTACGAGTAGATACCCCAACCCTGAGGATTTATCTCCCAGTGGTGGTAAACTGGAGGTCAAATTTTTTGTATTGCATGACTGTTACTGTTGCTGCTATACGCCCTAGTGAAAAGTGTTTCTTTTTCCTCTGTATCTTGGGTATCCTATCATAGCTTGGTGCCTACACTCTACAGGTTAACAAAATCTCAGCTTTACTGGAAAAATATTACAAATCACTCTAGATATTCCTTTGATGATATTGCGCCCGTACTTTCTACTGTTGTTCAGATTACCTCTGTTAGTAGTATCTCATGCTTTCTCCAGTCAAATTGTTTACAAATATGTGTTGGTCTTACCTGTGTTTGGGACATGACATTATGTAATGCAGGGTCATTTATTCTTCTGTCTTGTGATTATCTGTTACCTAGACTAGCAGACAACAAAGAAAAAAAATGGTAGTGCCAATCTACTACGTGTCACTGTATGTACGTATAGCACCTAGCACGGTTGGGAATATATCTGATCGACACTGCTATGGCGTGAAGGGACCTTTATTGCTCTAGGCACTACACAGTCAGACAACAAAATATGGTGCCTTCCCAAAGAGCTTATGAACAAAATGTAGTTAATGATCAATTGATCTTTGCAGCAGAATCCTGTAGGAGACCAGTGGATCAAAGCTGCATACATAAAATGATGCCATGAAATAATGACACTTCCTACTGACATTGTAAGAGGGTCCATGTTACACCTGTGCAGAGGTTTGGGGAAGGCTGTACTTCAGATTATTTGGGAAGAATCTGCAAGTAGTACTTAGTGTGCATAAGAGGGCCTAGAATGATGAAGTTAAGGTCTAGCTAAAGGCCAATGGATCAGACGGAAAGGATGGCCTAAAATGACTGGTAAGAGAGGTAGCAAGGATCACTTCAGAGAAAGCTAAAAGGGTATTTCTACCCATGCTGAGCTTCCTTACCCATAAAGACAAGCCAGCCAGAGGCTGAGACTTTACATGGTGCAGCAGAGAGGCTGCTGGGGAAGTTACCCTGCTAGAGCTGGGTGTACGTGTTGTGCCATCACCCCCCAGCAAGGAGAAGCAGTGAAGGCCCAGGCAATTCTCCTTCCTAGAAGCTGGAACTGGGGAGACAGGCAGGGTAGAAAGAAGAGGATGCAGTGGAAGTGATAAAGGAGGACCAGTGTCGTGGGGACTGCGGGAGGACAAGGCTTCCAGAAGAGAAATGTGGATCTGCTGTTGTGCAAGTGTTGATGTGGCTGCTCAAGGCTGAGGATGGGAAGACTGAAGTTCATGTTTCCCTAAAAAATGGTGCTCCAAGACTCAATCTTCTACCTTCTGGACTGGTGCAGTGAAGGAGGGGGTTGCAAGAGGATGAAACCACACTGCATTTTTTGCCCTTTTTTTTTTTTTTTCAGAAAAAAATGATGCAGTGGCAAGGAAAGAAATGCGTGGAGGCAAGGTTGAAGGAGTGTCAAAAAATCACAGAAAAGATCTGAAATTGTGGGAAGTAAGGTACATTTGCCTTGGAGAAGCGAAGCTGGCCCTAGAAGAAATGGCAAAGCAAGAGAGCAAGTATAGAGACAAAAATTAAAATCCCAGTCACAACAGTGTGGACAGGAGGCTTTGGAGCACATGTGGTGGAGGTGACAAACACCTAAGGAAAGGAGTGCAGTGGAGGTGTGACCAGGGCAAAGAGATTGAATCAAAGCAGGAAACACAGGAAAGCTTGTGACTAAATTAAAATAAATATTTGGTATTTTGCTTTTTTTTTCCTCTCTCCCAGATTTTACACACAGCTTTTGTAGGGACTGTAAAGTATTTTGAAAGACATTGTTAGAAACAGTAGTAATTTCAATAGATAAGAAAACAGTTCAGTGTATTTGCTGATGATTTTAACTATTTGTTTCATGACAGAATTTGGGGAAGAGTTGTAAAACCTCAACCTGCATTTCTCATTTTAGCATAAATATGTGAATTTCTTCATATGAATAGGACGGAGCTTAACACTTAAATAGGCACAGAAAGCAGGGAATGGAGACTAAAAATGCAGTTTAAATAGATTCAATATGAATCAAACGGATTCAGATGTGAAATCTGCAAATGCAATCTATTGCAGTATAAATCAGGTTTATTTCAAGTTCCCAAGTTTGAACTGCACCTGAAAAAGCTTAGCCTAAATAGAAATATGCATCTGTACAAAGCCTCTTGCCAGAGTTTAAAAATTAATTTTAAGTTAAATTAGTGCAGCTTTTAGCTATAAACGAAAGATGTATGCTAGAGTGGAAACTGAACTCGGGTTTCTGGACTTCCAATAGAGCACGTATACCACAAGCCCACCACTTACAGTATGCAAATCGGTGCAACAGTGGCAGATGCAGAGCACTGTGGCATAGGAGGGTGTTAATTCTTTGATCTCTGTCATGCAATATCCTACTGTAAGAACTGCAGATGGGGGGAGCCAAGAGAAGACTCTCTCTAACCTTTGGAGTGCAGAAGGTTAGTGGTGAAGTATTTATATTGTAGTACTTTGGGGAACCAAGCTTTCAATACCTTGCAGATTGTTGGTCTCTAAATGGATGAGTTTCCTTGTCATTCTTTCCTTTTCTCTCCTCATGGTGTGGAAAACCATGACTAGAAACATCACCTGCATCTCTGAATTGCGTTTTTTCCTCCCCTGTGGGCTGTGGGAGGCTCAGATCTTTCCACTGCAAAGTCGAGAGCTGATAATCCTCTGCAGGGTCATTGGAGCTGCTGAGGTGCCAGACTTTGGCTGCTCCCTCGGTTCCCATGAGCGCAGGTGCCCATTCTTCTTGCTTTAGGGGATGCTCTATTTGCACAGCCTTAATCAGCAGCACGTTATGGTTTTGGCCAGTGCAGTTTACGATGGTGACATAGTATATTTTTTTTAATGTGGAATCGGCCCGTGCCTGATTGAACAATGTACAAATAAAAGATATGGAAATCAAAACTGGTTTGGCTTGCTGGCCAGCATAGACAAGAATAAAAAAAGAACAGCTGAACAATTCCAGCAGGTAATTCTCAGTCTTTGGTGGGTGCTTAATTAAACTTCCACATGTTGGAGGGAGGAGAGAGCAAGACTTTTCCTAGTAGTACTGCATGCATTTTGGGAATGACAATTATGACTTGGAAACATTAATTCTCATACAAGATGTTCTTTGACATTCTGGTTTTATGAATATTAAAATCTTTATCATCTGGTCAACAACTCCTGGTGTTCATTTTGGAAAAAGCTGATATTTTCATATTGTTCTGTAGATGGGGATTACAGAGAGACTGCAGCATCGTGGAACAGTGTAGAGCAAGAGCGTGAACAAAATAGGAAGCCAGACACAGTCCTCTGCTATAACCAATCTTGCTCAAAACTTTAGGTGAAATAAAAGGACTACGATAGCCACTTTCACAGGTCTGACCCTGTTGAAAAGCCTCCAAGAAGGAATAAGTATCTTGCTATTTCTTGCTATGTGGGCAGGCTGCTTTCAGTATCTATCTCGGGGAAAGATTTCACTTGATGACAGAATTATTATTAAATCATGTATTTGGTTGCTGGGAGTTACCCCAGACTTGAAATTCAATAGATAATAGGCTTTATGTAGCTGATAAAGTAACTAAATTTGCATATATTATATCTGAAATAAATGGAACAAACAAAGGGAATCTCTAGTAAATGTTTTAAAGATCTTTACTATACTTTTGGAAACTAAAGAAAAATGAAACGTTTCCCAGTGCTTGGCTGAGTGCAATGACATCATGCTTGTTAAAGGCTTTAACTGCAGCAAAACAAATAGTCCAACTGCTCTGACTCTGCTGGGGTAGAGAAGAACTTCCTGGGTCCTAAAGGTGGTTGTGGACAGTACCCATGGGATACTCTCGAGCTCCTGAACTGAAAAGCGTTTGAGGCACAAATCTGGAATAAGTAATAAAATCTCACTTTTGATTTTTTTTTTATAATTATTTTTCTGTTTCAAAGGTAACTTAATAATGCTATGTGGTTGGAGTAGTGAGATCACTCTCTCCTCTCCCTAAGAAAAAAAAAAAAAGGGATGATGCAAGGATATTAATCATATTAGTTGTAGCAGAGGGCAGCTATCTTCCCCAATACTTGTTCGACGACATAAATAATTTTTCTGGGTGTCTTCAGGGAGGATTAAAAAGTCTACTGTTAAAGAGCAAGGAAGATATGGATATTTTAATTTTGTCTTTCCTGCTGTTACTCCAACCCAAGATAAAATGTTAGCAGCAAATTTATCTCTGTTATGTCTTCCATCCAAGTCAGCTTGGGTCTCTGCTTCAGACTATTTGGTATTTGATAATTCCCATTTAAGTCAAAGCTGCAGTAAGCTTCTGACTGGAATAGCAGTCAAGGTGTAAAATACACAGCCTCCATGCAAGTACTGCTTAATTGGCAAGTAATTCATGGAATAGTCCTTCAGCTGTGATTGCAAATCAAACTGATAACGTGAGAAATCTCTACAGTGAACACTGAGCCATCATTATCGTTCAAAAATTGAGAATCTTGCAAGCAGTTTCTCTTGCTGGGGTGGGGGGGCGGCGGCGGGGAGGCTCTGGCCAGGCTAAATCCACTGCAGAATTCAAAGGAATTCTCAGGAAAATGATTAGATGTTTTGTTTTTCCAGGCATTGCTATAATGGATTTTGTCTTGGAATAAAAAATGGAGGTCATACTGTGAAAAGGAAAACATTTCATTCTTTTATGTGGCCAAAAGTGGAAGCCTTCCAAATTTGGGAAAATACAGTAATAAATCTGCAGCCACTTAGAATTTTGTGGTGTTACAAGTGAAGACAGCTCCAAACTTCGTTCCTGCAGCAGGAACAAAACTTGGTTCCCCCACCTCCAACCCACTGCTGCCTGAGCTAATCTCCATCGACCGCTCATACCAGCACCCTGAGGCAGAGCTGGGCTGCCTGAGCCCCTGCCTTCCAGGGCATTGCTGCCTGCAGCAGATGTTTTTGGCACAGTTACACCACGTGCCGTAATTAATATCCGGGCAGGCAAATTCAGAGGTCCCACAGGACTGGGTGGCACCTTGTGGGCTCCTGAATCTCTAGCTATGGCAGGCATCCGCATCGGTTGATTTCAAGAGAGGGAAATGACATTAACATCGGTCTGGTTTCTCACTTCCATTGCTCTTCAGAAACGACTCGGGTGCCTCATCTGTCTGGTTAAGCAGTGGCCACTTCCCTTGGTGAGGTCCCCCTCGGTGCTGTGCTCAGGCCTGGGAGAGCACCTTTGCTCTCTGACAGCCTCTCCTTTACATTTCTCTCTTGCATGCTTAATACTGTCAATTCATTGCATTTTTATTTTTATTTTTTTCCCTCTTGCTTGGGGATTTTCTGCCCGTTTTCTCTGTGTTGCCAAGTGGTTCTGTGTTGTAGCTCGTTAACTGCCAGTGTGTTGGTGTTGCATATGGTAAAAAAGTGTAGCTGGCAACGTAGTATCACCTCCGCAAAAGCAAAAGATGTGAAACCTCACTGAATTAAGCCCTGAAGCTGCTCCCGCGGGAACTGCCCGGGCTAGGGACCCTAATGGGTACAATTAATTAGGGATGCTGTGCAGCTGGGCAGCCTGATGCACGGGGCTGAGCGAACTTCTGGCTGCGCCTTGAATGTCATGCTTTGCCACCAGGTATTTTAAACGTTGAGGTTAAACGTTGTGGCTGGACGCTCTGTGGGAAACGGGGGACTCCAGAGGGAGCAAAGCAGGTAACAAGGGCGGAAAGCGAGCTCCGCTCCCGAGCCGGCGTGAGAGGGGAGGGGGGGACGATTGCTTTTGCTGCTTAGGAGAACACAAGCCCCCCGCAACGCAGGTTGTTTTCTTTCCTCCGCAGGGACCGAGCGGGGAGAGGAGCAGAAGCCTGCGGAGGAGAGGGTCTGGAGGAGGAGGAGGAGGAGGGGGAGGTGGGGTGAGCAGGGCCCATCCTGGCAGGCGGTGGATGCGCCAGCGCCTCGGGTTGTCGTTTGCGCCTCGGTCACGTGCGTGGAAAACATTGCCGCTGTTGTAGCTGGGTACCGCTCGCTGCGCGTGGGTGCAAATGGCAAGGCGAGATGTGGGACGGAGCAGAGCTGGGCCCAGCTGCTTCTGTTTATGCTCCGCGGGAGGGAAGCAGACGCAGAGAGCGACTGTGGCTCGCTGAAAGTCAGCCGGGGGCTGGTGTCCACGGGGAGGCTGGTGGAGACCGGAGGCAGTCTGGAGCCTTCCCGCTGAGCCTGCTGGCTCTCCGCGGTCAGACCCCGGTGCTTGGCCGTGGGGTTCGTTTCACTCGTGACTCGCTGCTCGTCCTCGGGAGTTCAACCCTCATCCCTCTTTGCTGTGCTCTGGAGGCCCTGGCAGAGTTCAGATTCACTTTTTTTCCTCTTTTCTGTCTCGAAAACAATAGTAAAATTCCTGAAAAGGGGGTGAGCGTGTACGTGCATGCAGGTGTGTTTGGGGAGAGAGGCAACTGAAACCGAGAGGCGGTGGTGAAGGGAGGCAGCCCAGGGCCTGGAGCGGTGGTCTTCCACTTGCGCCAGCGGCTCCTGTGAGGCCATGAAGGCTTTGTGGAATTGCGCTGCAAACCCCGGTTCCACTACATTTCTGTTTTCAAGTCTTCCTCTGTATCCCTGAGGACCATAAACCCTTCAAAAAAAAAAAAAGAAAATCAATCCTACATAGTCAGTGGTTGCAGGAGCTGTGGTCTGAAGGTGGTCTTGGTGGTGTCACGGTGGAAGCGTTGTGCACCTGGAACGGACGTGCAAGGTAAGGGGGAAAGACCCGATCTCTCTCGGTTCTGCCTCTCTCGGTTTCAAATTTGAATAGGACACGTGGCTCCTGACACATGTTGTCTAACCAGCTTGGTTTTATGTGCTACTTCAGTCAGGAAATTAATCAGGAAAAAAGATAAGGGAACATTATGCTATTCAGAGTAAATCGCCGCGTTACACAATGCTGCTCCCATTGCCTAGGTAAAGCTGTTTAAGAAAATAGGCTGGCTTGAGGGCTTCCTTCTGATTGTCTAATTAAACTTCCAACCTTTGCAATTATGAAAATAACCATGTGGTTAGAACTACTTGTATATGCTATAGGTAACTCTTGAATTAGCTAGAAAGAGACTAAGACGTTTGCCTGGAGATCTTATTCTGAGATTTTTCTCTTTTAATGCACTTTGTTTTTTTTCTAAAGATACTGTTTCAATCTAGAGTAGCACAAATTCATAAATGCAACTTCTGTGATGGCTGAAACCAGAGGTCCACTTGTTGCAACATCCCATTTGCAGCAACGCCCAGTTAAAAAATGCCTCTGAGGAAAGTGCAACAAAACTGATAACAGACACAAATCAGATGGGTCTTTGTAGCCCCAGCAATTAGCTTCCATTTTAAAACCTTTCATTCAATCATAGCCAAGCAATTGGAAGATAATGCCTTGTGGCAGAGAGTTCCACTGGTTAACTGTGCGCTGTGTTAATGCTTTCTTTTAACTATTTTCATGTTTTCTGGTCTGCAGATGCACTTCCTGTGCTATTATATGAGAAGGTAAAGCTGTAGGTTTTGGTTTTTTTTTGTTGCTGTTGTTTGGTGTGTTGATTTTTTTTTTTTTTTTTTTTAAGTCTGGGAACATTATGGCTATTATGTATTACCTACAGTTTTTAATACAGGTAATTAATCTATAATTCCCAAATACTGTCCTATTTATTTTACTTCAGTCAATCAAAGTCAACAAACTCCCTTAGGATGGGTATGAGTCCTAGTCTCATATAATTTTCTGTTTTCTCCCAGACCTATAAATATTGGAAGCAGCTGTCTGCCTGATCTCCTGGGGTACCATCCTTTTCAGGTGAAGGTGACTCCATCTTTCACAGTACACCTGTGCACTGTGCAAGGAGCATGCTCTGCCTGCCATAGCCCTGAAGGTTTGCATTACAGCAAGGCTACAGATGCAAATATTAAAAATCTGGTCTTCAAAAGAATTGTCACTTCTCTCTTAACCCCCTGTTCATCGCTGTGGATGACCGTGTCAGATGAAGGACTGGTAGCGGAGGCTGTGTTGTCCTTTGGTACATCGGAAATGGACTTCATGCTACTCAAAGTGTTTCTTTTCAGGCTCTGTTAGCACCTTATCCTCAGCTTCTGTTGATATAAGTGAGCACACCCCTTTGTTAGCTTGCTTGTGTCTTATAATGTCATCTTTTTTTCTCTTGTTTTATCTGATCGTCTTTATAAAAACAGAGCTACATGATGCACAGCTGGATGCACTTTGAGAAATCTGCTGCTGCCTGAGTGCTACCTGTTCGTGTGATCAGAGGGGAGTGCTGAGCTGAAGAATAGAACATGTCTTTTGTGATTGATCTGTCAGGCGGGTTTGATAGCGCGGAAAAAGTAGTAGGTGTTGTACGTACAGAAACGTTCGGGCTTGGACTCTGTTTTCAGTCTGAAATATGAAGTGTGGTTGAAATTTGAAGGGAGAGAGGGACTTTGCATAAGCAAGTGGTAAGCGCAGCTGAGTTGCTTGTCTGGTGCGTTCGAGTGATTTTTCGGTTTCTAATGGCGCTGGTTGCAGTGGGGACTGCAGCGTGGTAGCCCGTGGAGGTACTGACAGAAGCAGGGATCTGGTGGTGAAGGTGCGATACATGTGGTATTCAGCCATCACTCAATGCTTCACATTCTTGTGAGAAATCTGCTTTAATCTGGGTCTGGTTCCAACTGGCAGTGCATAACAACAAGGCTTTCCAGCCTTCTCCTCCCCCGGGGTTTCAGTCCTTAAAGATGCAGGTTCTGATAGCATGTTTTTCTTTCCAAGCCAAAATTTAGTTAAAAAATTGACAAGCACTTACACCCAGCAAAATATTTACCCTTACTGCCTGGCTGGAATTAGCCTCTGAGTTGCTTTCTACTATTTCGTGATTAGCAGCACTATGGTGATCAGAAAGCGGCATAGCTTCTTCACTCCTGTTCTCTTTGTGTCCAAGAGCTCTGTGAGGTCACCCTGTTGTCACTGTGGCTTTTCTGAGATCTTTCTCTAGCAAGATTGTCAGCTATTTCTTTTCCTTGTAATTTAAAGACCACCTTCTCGCAAGGTCCCAAGAAGCAATAGGTCAGGGATCGCAGCCTCCTGGGACACGAGTGTGGTCCTCGCTTTCCACTCTCAAGATGTACAACTTCCACGTGGTGGTCGTGGTTGCCAGGACCTGTTCTGTGACTGAGTAGTGCTATGTATAGGTCAGAAAATGCCCTCCCTGATTTATTTCAGGGTGACCTTTAGTATTTTGACACCATTTTTTATACCTGGCAGAGTGAAGACTAGCGGTTACGCATTTGGGTGCGTACTCTATTGCAAGCTGTTTATGCCCCTAGCCACTGAAATGGCCTGTTGTCAGACTGTGTGAAGTGTATGATATTGGGTAAAAACAGGTTTTATACGCAAAGTCAATGCCTCGGTATCTTTAAATGAGGTTAGCTAACTCAGGGAAAACCACTTTCTTGCTAGCCATAACAACCAAACCAGGCTTGCTTTGCTCCAAAAGGCCAGTTTTTCATGTCCTTTTGCAGTCGATGTCATCTATGGTTTTTGTCCTGCAAAGAAGCCTCAGCGGTTCTCTCACTGAGTGTTTAGTGGGTTCGTTTTTTTTTGTTTTGGTTTGGGGTTTTTTTTGTGGCCAGTATAAAATAACTCTTGCTCTTCCCTGAAGACTTCTGAACTGTCACTGACTTTCATAAGTCCCTCAAGATATTTATCTGTAGCACTGTAAGACATGCAGTCTCAGTGTCTTTAAAACCCTATCTAATATCAAGGAGCTCTTGGTAAACTGAATGTAGGAGCAAGGCTGCCGTGTGCTGGTAGCTCCAAGTAGACCCGGTGGCAGTGATATTGGCTGTCACAACTCACTTTATCCAAGGGTGAAGGGATCAGTTTTTGGAAGGTTTTACAGGACCCCTTTGTTCGGAGTCTTGCACTGCAGAGCCACAGTGAGCATCGTACTGCTCCACTGGCATTGCCTTGTGAGCGCAGGTGCTGAACGCAGTCCTCGATACCAAGCAACAACCTTGGTACGGCTGGCTCTGACGGCGCAAGAATTTTGGCATTTTGCAGTTTGCAGATTACACTGATGCTCAATTCTTTGCAGGTCTGGGACCTAACAATCAGGTGAAGTTGTAGTGGACTGAGTTTCTAGGCAGAGGGACTCTAGGTGACCTCCGTACAGTCCTCGTGAGCCTCTAGATAGATTATTTTTGCACGCGCTGCTCAGCTTTCTCCAAAGAGAAACCATAGGCACCGTCTGTCTAAAGCACACTTGATTTAGGTTATTTTTCCATTTACTTTAATCATATTCTCAACCCATTTAACAAACAGACAAACGTGTAATGCTTGGGGCAGACCCAGTTCGCCTGTGGGAGAAATAGTTATTTTAAATAAAAACAGTCTGATTTTTCTGGAGGTGATGAAGACCCGCAATTCTGATTGACTAGTTCACCAATAGATAAAAATCAAAATATCATCAAACTTATCTATTTACAAATTGTCCAGGAGCAGATTGTGAAATTGTCAGGTTTGTCATGTAAAGTTATTCACTAATTTCTTCAGGGAATAATTAGATCATTAGACAAATATGCCATAGGCAATCTGTGTGGGAACTTGTGTAATTAACCAATCCAAAATGAGTGATAAATTGTATATCGGTAATTTTCACACTTAGCAATTTAAGATGTGTTAAGTAGTTTTGTCATCAAGTTAAGGAACAGAAACAATACATAGTGACTTATATAACTAATTAGCATTCCCGATTTTACAAACACAAACAATTTGGAATTTACCTTGGGCGACAGTTTGCTCATGTGAGGTAGGAGAATATTCATGAGCGCAGAACTTTGCACTCACTTTTTGCAAATGCTTGAACGTTAAAGAGGTCATAAATCTGGTTAATCAGAAATTTGCCTTTCAATTCTAACAAATGTTCATGGTATGTTACTAAGAAAAAAAAACCCCAACCTCTTTCTTTCCCTGATATTGGCTCAGCTTCTTGTAAAATCCTCTTGACAGCACTTACTGAATCAGAATTGTGTTGTACTAAGGAATGGGCCTGTGCACGTTTTCTAAAGTACTGGGTGATTTCTTTGTTCACCCAATTGCTGAATTTATGATGCAGTGTCAAATTATGACTTTCATTGTAAATGGACTAAGGTGGCGGGGGAGGTTGGAAACAGAAGAATATAGTAATTTGGAAAGGTTACACTGAGAATGGATGGAAGTTATCAGGAGAGGTTAAACTGTGGCCACAAGTAGACAAAGCTGGTTACCAAGTGGAAAGGCTGTGATCAGTGGGGCATAGGAGATGTGTAGCCAGGAGAGGTGTCATACCATAAAGCGGTGGAGGTTTGGGGTAAATATCAAAAAAGAAAAATCTCTGGATGGTGCAATCCATTTAAGACCTTGGTATAGCCACCTATAAAAGTGGGATTTCTGATGGAAATCTGGGGGAAACAAAGGATCTTGCTGAAGGTTAAATATATATACACACACATATATGTATATATGCATGCATTTATGTCTATATATATGTACACACATACCATGTGAAGGAATATGGGAGCAGATGACCTCATGGTCCTCTTCCATACCTGCATTTGAGGTCCACAAACGCCACAACTCTGCAAGTGTTTCAGGCACAAAAACTAAACTCTTCCCTTGTCCTCTCCTTCTCTGCAGCATCTTTTAGGTACAGAGTGAGCTCATCAGTATAATATTAGGTCAAGCACTATGCAATGCTATGTATATATAACAAGGCTGTGGTGTGTGCAATCCAGGGCTACTGATGATATCAAGGTCTCTGGGAAGAACAAGCAGCTGTCTGCTTTTATACATTATGCTGATACTACAGGAACTGTGAACGGTCTCTGGTTTGCTCAGAACACATAATTAAACAGAGACAAATCAGTGACACTGTCCAGTTGCATCAAGCCACCAAAAAGAAATAATCCACAAACCTACCTGACTTGAACCCTTTAAAGATCAGTGGGCTGGATTCTCTTTTTCAGCTTGAAAAAGATGCACGAGAGTGTGCCAGGATGCTTTTAGAATGAAGAGCATTGTGTATAGCCCATTAAAAATAAAATTTAAAAAAAAAAAAAAAATCCACTGCACCACTGGAGAGTCAGCAGAGGGAGTGCGAGTTAGGAAGCCCCTCTTTTAATATCTGAATGGCTGCAATGCAGGAGGAGGGAAGTAAACAAAAAGACATGTGTGAGCTAGAATTGTGGGAAAGAAATAGACCTAAAATAAAATCTTGATGATAAAGTTAAGGTGACAGCAGCAACACCCCTTGATGAAAGTTGTGATACCCCTGCCCTTGGAGGCATGTGAGCTTGATTGAATACATGCTAGAAAATGTAATAAATTTCTTGAAGTTGCCTAAGCACTTCCAACTCCTGTGATTTTAATTATTATTCTTGCAATATTTTGTGCCCACACCCTCTAGTGCCATCAAATCATAGTTACATTAAAATCCTTTGCTTCTCTGTATTTTTGACTCCTGAGTTTCTACTGCAATAATATGGAATCTCAATATTACTGAGATGGTTATGGAGTCAAGCTTAAACTGTGATCTGAGTGCATTTAATGTGTGAAAAAGCCATAAGGCAAATAACAAGATTCTCAGGACTTGAAAAGTCATGATGGTGCTTAAATGCTTTGAGCTGGCAATGCTAGCATTACTTAAAATGACATTTAATGAGAGTGCATTTCTGGGCAACTCCACAGAATCTATTTTACCTCTACATCTTGTAAGGTTTTTCTTTCCAGTTACAGAGAAAATATATAATAAAAAAAAAGCTTAAAATGATATTTTCACATTTGTGTATAATTTGTCTGTTCCAAGAATACACACTTATTCCCTAGAGCTGTACTTTCTTTTTTTTGGTTGGTTCAGGACTTATCCTTTAGCCATGGCTATAGCTGATCAAGTCTGAGACCATCCATTTTCTTGACTATGTTTTAGAAGGATGACCAGCAATGGAATTAAAATTTAAACCAAGCTGTATTTTTAATTAGGGAAAAAACTTCTGTTTCTCAATCCTAGAGGTAAAAAGCAGTGCCATACTAGCTGAATGATATTTTAAATAATTGAATGTGGTTTTGTCTTGTCTGATGCTTCAGAAATACATAGCATGACCTTTTTTTACTTCCCAACAAATCTGCATCTATGTTGAAGATCAAAATGAAGATAAGTGGTTGTATAGGAGATACTTGTGGGCTACTTACATTTTTGCTCTGGTTTGAATACTGTTCTTTATCTGTACAGTAATTTACTTTGAAGTACATACTCAGAAAGAAACGCTCCTTGAGATTAAGGGGGAAATGATGCTGAAAATCTTGTGTGGGTTTTTTCTTGGTGTGTTTTTGTTTTGTTTTTTTTAACTCCCCCCCCCTTCCCCCCCCCCGAGAAACCCCAACAAAAGTATCTAAGGTCCACTCTACTTTTGACTGCTAAAGATCACTCTTTGTAGGGGACAGAGGTGTCGCTTTTAACTGTATCTGTCTGGTGTGGGCTATTGTGCTAGTAACTCCTCATGCTTTTTCAGTTTGTTTCTTTCCAGTATTATGTTACCCAGTTTATTTTCAGTGGTGTGTTTTTCTGTGTTTTTTTTCTTTTTTCTTTTTTTTTTTTCTCCCTCTCCCCTTCCTAAACTTCTGTCAATGTGTTATGGTAATGCAGCTCTGCTTTCCACTCATGAGGTGCCTGCATTCATTGGTGGGTGATACGAATAAGTAAAACCTGTCTCTTAGTGCACATTCACAAGAGTGTTGAACTGAGATTACACTGACATCTGAAATTCTGGCAGTTTGTAACTCCAAGTGCTTACACTTTGTAAATCTCAATCGCGTCCTTAATGTAGATTTTGTTTCGTTTCTTGCTAAAGAGTAAAAAATGTAAATTTAGAAAAGACTGTCACTCTCCCCCTTGGTCTTTGAGTGATTTAAGTCATTCCTTTGTCAACCGATCTAATGTGTTTTTGCAGTTATAATGCCTGCTTAGTCTCCAACATCTGTGTGCTGGACAGAAACTGAGATTCCTAGATGTGTCTGGGGTGCACTGTATCTTCACCATAGCACAATGACATGTAGGTAAAACGCATGGCTTTATGCAACAAGTACAAATGAGACTGATTTGAACTGAGCATTGTTTGAAAGCTATGATGAAAGAAACTAGCATCAGGCACAGGCTTATTTGATTTTATCAAAACTGTCCTCTTACTTGAAGAAACTGGAAGCAGAGTGATTTTGCAGTGCTATAACTGGCTCTGGTGCTGCCGACTCCTGGGGAAGGTTAGATGTGGGTGAGAGTGGCATGACTCAGGGCTCTTGCTGGTGTGGGCTGAGTCACGGTGCCAAGTTCATGTGCCTTTCTGTTGCTTGCAACATCTGAGATCTGTGACTATGGCCTCTCCGAAGAAGAGACTGAACCACGTCCTGGGTGAGTAGAGCAGAGACCTGTGAAGAACAGAACGTTTTCTCCTGATTTAGCTGAACAGACATCTCTTGCTGGTGGTTGTCCCCATTGGGACTGCAGGACGCTTTAGGTTTGTTCGTGGGTTGAGTTTTGATACGGCTTTAGCTCTCATAACTGAGCATGATCTGTTTCCTTGCCTTCATACCTTCTCCACAGATATCTGCTACCTTCTTGCCCACCCCTGTGTGCAGCACTTAAAGACTTTTTATCAGCTGAAGTAGCCTCAACATTACCATGTGCTGTAGGCTGCCTGTGAATATGGCTTCTTTATTTAGATCGGGGGAACCAGAAAGAGTTAGCTCTGCGTTGCTGACACTGAAAGAGCCCAGAGGCTAAGCAGGTACCCGAGATATGGTTGCAACTCACAGAAGATGTTGGTTTTGGTTTTTTTTTTCCTGCCTTGTTTAGTGAGGCTTGAGTTAACATTGCCGCAAGGGTCTTTCTCTGGTCTAGACCTTGGAAACAAAGATTGTTCCCCAGCAAAGAGCTGATGAGCCCCAACATGTCAAACCAACAACTACCATTTGCCCTCGTACAGCATCACCTGCTAAGTAAGGAAGGAAAAGTTCCAGCTACAAAATTATATGGTTATACAAATACAAAATACTTCTTACAAAATAAGAATAACATGCCAAAATAAACCACCGCTCTCTGTAGCAGAGAAATGGAGCAGCTGCTCTTGGGCAAGATGAGGGGTGTAACTGTAGATGCCAGAAGTCAGCCTTTGTGCTGGAGAGCAGCGATGGAGTCAGATGGTTTCTGTTGTGCAAAGTGTATGGTCTTTAAATAAGTATAGGGCTCTGCTACCTGATCTCATGCCTTCCTGAGGAGAGGTTGTGGGACGTGGCTGTGCTTGCTCTGCAGGCTTTCTGAGCTGGCCAGTTTCACGACACTGGTGTGCCTGGGGGCTGCTGGAGGGGGAAAAGGAGAGGAACTGGTGGTGGGGGGGTCCAAACTCTGTCTGCAGCAGTGGCTTGCAGCAGTGTGGCCATGGGTGTCCAAGGGGCTGCAGGAGCAGAGCGCTAGGACAGGCTTTAGTTGCCAGCGGGGTCCTGGGCTCTCCGCTGGCTGCGGTGGGGATAGGCTTCAGGCTGTGTCCAACCAGTCTCTGCTGGCATCCCCCGTGACTGTCCAGCTTTGCTCAGTCACTTCATTGTTTTAACTACGTTTTTTCCTTTTTCCCTTTTTTTTCATGTAGGAAACGAAGTAGGTAGTAATGCTGACAATTTAAATGCAGCAGTCACAGACTGTCTGACTTCTTCATTCAGTGTCTCCCTGTAGAAGATTGCTTTGGGTCAATTGAAGTGGACTTAATTCTTCTCCTGAATAAAATAATCACCACAAGCAAAAGTTGCTTCTGGCCAAACCAGTGTCTTTCATTTCTTGTTATCTAAGCTTTTATTAATTTTTATTAAAAAAAAAAAAAGACATTTCAAATTAAACCCCATTTTGCTGTTTAACTCTTCCCCCAAACCCAGAATTTATTTAAAAGCCTGAGGGAAGCAGTTTGACTTGTAGAAGTTGTTGTTCTCAATTCTTTCAATATACAGATCCAAGTTTGACATGCATTATCAAACCCTGTTGATCTGAAATAAATTGATAAATAAAATAGTTGTCAAGAATGTTGCCAAGCCTTCCTCATGTAGGCTTCTTAGTGCCAGCTGCATTTGGTTCTTATTTTTAAGTTTTCTCCATATTGTAACAGGTTTAAGCCTTAAAAATGAGGGCTGACATCTTGAAGACCAACATCATCATCTCTGGAAGCCTAGGCTAAAAGACAAGAGTTGCAAGATCGCTGACTTGTGTAACAGTACATTTTCTTGTGTTTGAATAATAAAAGTGATGCAATTACTTTTAATTAACTTAAGCAAACCAAGTTTTCAAGGATGCTCTACTTTTCTTTCCCAAATGAGTGGTTAAGTGGGCCAGCAGAATTTCATTTAATTGGCAGCATTTTGCTTCTAAGCTACTGCAGGTCACCTTACTGGCTGAACCTTGTATTGTGTATGGAGCCAATGGTGGGTGGATAATCTGATCCCCTAGACCAGGGGCTCTTGTGGTGGTGCCACCAGCACACCCACAGTCCTTCCCAAGGAGACTGGGTGGGAAGAGTGCTGTTGTGTGTTTTTGCAAAGTGCAGCCGGAACAAAGACCCATGAGTTGTACTCTCAGTTTTGGTGTCTTTGGGTCCTACTGCCTCTATTCGAAGAAATATCTGATAGAGTGGCAGAATCTCCTGGATCTCTGTGTTGCTTTATCTTCAAGACTTGCACCTTGGTATAAGTGGTTTTATCTCTTGATCAGACCACGCAAGCTATGCCTTATGGTTTCAGGTGCAAAGTTAAACAGTGTCAGAGTAAATACCAATGGCAAAGTGCTTGGCTAGTTTGAACAAAAAAGTATTGTATTTGCTGAATATGTAGTAAGAATCATTTCTCGAGCTCTGGCCTCGGCTGAGCAAGTGCAATTGTCTTTGGAAACCTCACTGGTGCTTGTAGTCACCCACAGAATTGTGAATATTTTGCTGCCACAGTCCCTTTTGCTTCAGAAAGCTCAGAGGGGAGCTAGTGCTACAAGCTAGGTCTGTCAGCACTCTCTGCTGCTTCCCCTGAGGAAAGCTGCTGGGGGTTGACTGTAGCAGGCCTGATCTGTGGGGCAGCCAGCTGGGGGCATCTCTCTCTGTCAATCTTCTTTACCCTCCAGCTTGTTCTTTTCCAAGAATCCATGAGCTGTTTGTCTGTGGGTTCAGGTTGTGCTTATCCTTTATACTGGATAGATGCAAGTGAAACCCTAGGCATGGGATTTAGCCTGTCTGCAATACCAGCTGCAAAGGCCATGGCAGAGTCTGAAAACGGGTAGAGTATGTAGCTGTTGATTTAAAGACTCTTAAGAAGAAAAAAGGGGAGAAAAATCCTCACCCTTGTAAATATTTATTTTTTGGCACTGCTTTCTGAGTTGGACCAGTGCTGCTTCATTGATCCATGTGAAGATTATTGAGCCATATAAAGACCCTGCTGTCATATTCCTGTCAGATAGTCTGTCATGTGTTCCTGCCCAGCTAGTAAAATGTCATGCACAACTAGTAAAATGTCATGCAGAACACAGCCTTTCCTACACAGAACAGCCTTGGGCAAATGCACTCTACTAGTGCCTAACAGCCCATGGGATCTAATCTCTGCTCCCTTACTGACTGTTCATAACCCTTCTGTGCACTTCAAGACATGTCAAGATTTTTCAGACTAATCCTTTTGCATATAAGTGTAGCAAATAAGAATTTGGGAAGGGAATACCAGCCAGGGCTGGGTCTGGGGACCCAAGTGTCTGCTGTGGTAAACCTACCTTTCAGTCTCTTTTCCACATTATTTTCAGGAAGCAAAGTGTCTGTGATGACTGAAGTACAGGGAAAGGTTTAATGTGGTGTTGCCTATTTGCCAGTAAGAATAACCCTTTAGTTTAACTTGCTATGGACCGTGCTTCCAGATTTGGAAGACCCTCTATGTGTGATCCCTGAAGGTGACAGCAACGGAGCTTTATCATACCTGTCTGTCCTCCTTGGATGACAGACCGTCCTGTGTGCCAAGATCCAAGGAGAAGCTAGCAAAGGGTTAACTGACACTCAGTAGTAGTGCATTAGTTTTCAAATAACTGGATTTCTGTGGTCTGCCAGTGTTGGTTGATACACCTGGAGAGCAGCATGCCTCTCCTGAGCTGCAGTGGGAGAGGCTTATTCTGTGGATATGATGATTTGGCATTTCCCATGGGATGGTCCACTTGGGGGCATGTTTGCCAAAAGTCCTGTGAGGTCCTGGAATAATTACTATTATGGAGATCATTTTGGAGTGAAGCAGGTGCTGTGAGGTGACATTTGAGGTTGGGTGGAGTTGAGATGCCTGATTAATTGCTATAGTTAATTAAATCCACCTCTGAAAGTGGAGAGAGGTGGAGATGCTGGCTGAGGCGGCATGGGAGTGCAGCATTGCAAACTGTGCTCAGGTGAGCTCCAAAAGTTTGGAGCTTGCTTGATGTTGGTGTGTCCTTGCAGAGGCAAATCTCTCTCCAAAATCCAGTGGTTATTTGGCCTGGATACCTCGTAGGAGGGCATTAAGCTTCATATCTTTTTGTACATGTGAATCCAACCCAGTTTAGTAGTTGCCGTAGGAAAGTGAGTTAAATCAACGGGTGCCTGGTGGCTGCTCTCTGCAGGAACGTCCATTGTGGCACCCACGTTGCAAACCAGGCTCACTACTGTGAGCTGTGGGACTCGGCAGAGCTCAGAGCTGCAGATGCTGAACTTCTGCTCTCACCTTGTGTGAGAAACTCAGCCCTGCAGGTCAAGGCTGGGCTGAGATAGCCTGGCAGTGAAGGTGCCCGTAGATAAAAAGATCACATTTTTCATCAGCTCTGCCAAAATGATTCCTTTCACCCTGTGATAATTCTCTAAAGTATTTTTACAGCCACACTTTGGAGAGATGCAAATTAGGTGATTTGTGTGTCTGCAACTAATGACCTTTGCACCGAAGTAGTACCAGGGGCAGCACAGATACCGTCAGCTCTGCTGGTGAGCTGAACGCAGCTCCGACAACGACGACGACAGGAGCCCTGGCAACCTGCCCTGCTCTCCCTCGGGCAAGGAAGAGCCACCCGGTGATTAAAGCAGGGCTGGGACCCAGGAGGTCAGCCTCTTACTCCCAGCTCTGCCCCACGTTGCTTCTGTGGCCTGGGGGTGACCGCTCAGAGGAGCAACCTGCTGGCGTGGTTGCTCCCAGACCGATTTCAGTCCAGGCGAGCTGTGCTAACCAAAAGCATTTGCTTGAGCGGTGTCAGTGGGTGGACCAGGGGTGCTGGTGCAAGCAGCTCAGCTGGTGAGAAGGTGGGACGCAGCTGGAGGCACAGCTGGATTTGGGAGGACTCGGAGTCACATTTGCAAATAGGGGGAAGCTGCTTCCTTTCTCTCCCCTCCCCTTGATAAACAAAAAACTCCCCCAAGCTGTTAGTTATTTCAGTGAATTACACCTGGGATTAACCTGTGCTGTTGGCTTCACTTATCTTTGTGCAAGGCAAGCCGGAGCACTGAGGCTGTCCCCAGGAGCTGGGAATGAAGAATTGCTGCGCTATGTGGCATATTCCAAGGGCAATGGAAGAGAAAGACCTTGTGTTATTCCTTGCCTGTGTCGCAACTCTGAAAGTACCAGGAAGCTTGCCCCGGTTTCTCAGTACGCTGTAATCCCACGGAGGTGTTTGCGATAGCAGCTTTGATTGTGCAGTACCTCTGACCTCTTCAGACCAGGGCGCTGGAACAGATTCAGCCCAGGATGGCTCCGCTGGTCGAGGGGAGAGGCCAGACAGCCTGGGGACAGGGGGAGGAAAAATGTTCACTGGGACAACTGGCGTCTGGACTGATATGCTTTCTTTAGTCTTGGAAAAGGTTCAGCAGGCTTAGCTTCTCTTGAGACAAACACTCCTTAGAAAAATAAGTTCAACTACGGGAAAGTGCCCAGACATCACATTTTCAAAACAGAATGTTTCCATTTGCTTTCATGCATTCACAACATTTTAGTCAGGCTGTCTGAAACTGTAACTGTGCTGTTACAGCAGGAGGCTCGGGACTCTCTATCTTACTGTATAATCCCCATGTTTGCTCTAGGTATATCTCAGGAAACAGTCAGAGGCTGGGGTCCCTTTCATGAATCGCTTACTGGTCTAAATGACAGATGTGATAAATGAAGATATAACAGACATCAGAAAAGGGCGGAGTGGGATATTACAGCTTGTGGATTTGTGGTTTCTGAGTTTAGATGCACCTATATTTTATTGGGTCCCCTGTTTATACCAACAGGGGAGGCCAGATTCTCATGCCGTGTGAACGACGAGCTCAGCACAGGGCCTGCTCTTTGATGTTTGTAGGCAAAGGGATTTCTCAGGAGCAGTTTGAATGAGGTGAGGGGCTGATGTGTGCTGACTAGAGCTTGGAAAGCTGTTCCAAGCATGAGAGAAGGTGTGGGAGATGGTGCAGAAATGCCTCTCTGATGAGGGAATGAAGGGGAATGCAAGGTCAGTGCTGCAGGACTTGCTGGGGGGTGGGTCGGGTCACATGCGGGACCGTGGGCAAATCCATTAACTGCTCTGTGCTTAAGCTTTACTGCTGTAAAGCAGGGCTGGTAATGCAATATACTTGGCTCCTGTGGTAACTCACAGTTGATAACAGCGATGTCCAGAGTAAACACAGCTAAGCCTGGATCTGGGTATGCATTTGGGTTTGTGCTGTTCTTTCTTTCCGATGCTTTTAGAAATCCTGTCGAAGTCAAGGGGCTATGAGAAACCAGGCTTTCTATCAGCATCCAGAGGCTGAAATCCCAGCAGAAGACCAGTTATTGTATTATTCTACTTCATTAAGTACCTCCTTGAGGGGTTAAAGTAGCCTGTGAAAACGTGTTATCGCAAGCAGTGGAGTGTCTTACAGCCCTTTGGGAAAAGGAACGATACGCTATCTGTACACTTCGAGATCCATTCGTAGTGGCAGCCACATAGATTGCACCCCCTTCCCCCCAGCCCTCTGCTCATCGTAGTACCTGGGCACTTCAGTTATCGCAGATAACTCTCTTTGCTCCACAGAAGGAGAGTTTCCCAAGTAGTCCAAGTTTAGTACTGCCTGGAAGAGAGTCTCACATACAGCAGCTTGTACATCTTCAGCCCTGGACCTACGTAGGTCAAAACTCAAACACTGGTTGAACAGGAATATATGTTCTGTTGCCCCTGTAGCCAGAGAGTGAAAAATGATTTCAAACTCTTGCATCCGCACAGAAAGGTGGTTTTTGTACTGACTGCTTTACTGCTGCTGGGATGTGTATGGGTTAGTGCGTGTTGGGCTGTACGCTATACTTCACTGGTGGTTCCTGTCCCAAAATAAGCACTGCTTCAAGTTACCACTTTCCATGAAGTTCCAAGCAATAAGTGCAGGGAACTTGTTTTCAGGACAATGGAAAATTTAAATGTGAGTTCAGGAGTTTGTAGGGTAATAGATCCTCCCCTGTCAGATTCAATACCAGAGGGTGTAAAATATGTCAGATAATTCATCAGCTGTTAGGATTAGATAACATAACTTAATTAAGGTACAGTTTTGCTGAAAAACATGCATTAAGACAGGAATAATGCCATTACTAAATACCATGTAGCAACACGTAGATGTCTTTTCTAGAACAATAGAAGAATAAAGACATCAAAATGGATAAATCTTTTCACATATTGCTAAAGATGATCAAATAATTTATGGCAAAATCTAGCTTCATCTTTTTCCAGTTTTAAATCCTTCATAATCCTGCCCTTGCTTCTATTTGCAACTTGCTAGTGTTTGCCAAATTGCTTCTGAACAATTTTCAGCCGACGAGTTGCTCATGAGGCCTCTGCTCTGTAACTAGCTGGTATTTGTTCATGATGTGCTTGACTGGCTGCTGAAGTCGGTCTGCACTCTTTTTCTTTCTGAGTGAATGGCTTAAACTTTTTGAGCACACAGGAATAATGGAGCAATACACATTTAAACTGTGTCATTTGATAATTTATATTAAAGTCATGAAGCCTTTGGGTTTGGGACTGCTTTCATAGGCAGTGGTCCAGGCAATCCAAAAAGGGAATAGTATGACTGGACTGGTAGCAGCAGGCAGATTTCATTGACTTTCCCTTCCCCCTTCCTCAGTTCTTTGTATTATTTAACTTGATGAAAAAAAGTATTTGAGCTTCTGGTTCTTGTTCGTAGTGGGTGCAAGGTGCCTGAGTGTGATGGCTGACCTTTCTGCTGGGCTCTTGCATGGATTTGGCTTGGTCGCTGCCCTCCTGCCTGTATTGCTAAAGTAGCAGTGCCCCATCCCCTACGGCTGTAGGGCTGGTCACCTCTTCACAAGCTTGTCTTGGAAGGAGTAGAGGTGGCCTGAAACAGATTGAACTAACAGCGGGGTAGAGTGGACAACTGGGATGCCTATGCTTGAGCTTGGTCCTGGGACTCCTTCAACACTGTAGGTATAACCTATGTGACTTATCCTTGATGGACAGCTAAGGAATTGATTCTTTCCTATCTTGGAGAAGTATTGGGCAGGGGGGATATCATTATTTGGGAGCTGGTTTAATAACAGACTCCTTTTTTTTTTTTAATGGGCAAAAGCAATTAAGTAAACCAGAAAACATTATATATGGACTAAGCTAGCCTTCAGGATACCCAATGTTACAGTGTTTCCCCAAGTAGAGGTTGGATATGGGTAAAAGGGAAGGAAAGTGCAACTTCTGGGGCAGTGAAAACCTTGAAGTGGCTCAAAAAGAAAGGGTATGTAGGATCTCTTGGCCTGTAGGTCACCTCTGTGTTGTCATGAGTAGCAGACTAATGTGTGTGAAGAATATGCTTATTTATATCTGTGGTTTTACCAGAGGGGGTTGTCAGATTATACCTGATAAAGCTTGAAGATGTTTCTGCATTTATGGCACTCTTGATTTGCTGAAAGGAACAACCAAGCAAATAACTGATGACTGATTTTTGCCACCTTGTGCAAAAATATGTCTAAGCGCATGATTTCAGCAGACTTCCCTACCACTGCAAGTGAGACCAACATCAGTATTGCAGACTTTTGGGGCGAGGGAGAAATTTTGCTCTGAAGTGAGAGAAGAGGAAGGAGGAAAATGATCATTTAAGTATGTTTTAATGGAAGATAACTGTATCTGCTTGTATTTTATCTTGCCCTTGTATTGACTTACATCCCTCACTTTGTTTATCTTTGTTCTTAAGAGAAACAAGGCAGTGATTCATCACCAATATGCAGGGATACCTCACTTTGCATTTGTATGGTATTGTCTGTCCAAGTGGCTCAAAGGCCTTTACAGACTTTAAGGGCTGTGTCTTTAGCTGGTATAGCAGAGTTATGCTGACGCCATCTAAAAATCTGATCCTATCTCAATTCCCTTTCTGTCTGCATATTTTAACTTGACATACCTTAATATTACAGATGCAACCCCTCCCCCCCCCCAACTCCCTCCACCCAAACCCAACAAGAGCACAATTTGCTCATGGATGAATTCTCCTTAACTTCTTCTTTTAGAGCTGTGGAAGCACCTGTTTCTTTATTCTATAGGAGTTCCTTGTTCCTATAGTTTTACATATCTGTACTGAAAAGCACTGTTTGAATAAGTCTGGGTTATCAACTGATGTGAATTATTTTGTATAGCAGCCCTGCATTTACTGTTGTTTACTATCTGTCAATCCCGGGGGGGGGAGTGGGGGTGGTGGTGTCTCGTGCATTTTTATGATGGTTTATCTTGTACATCATAATTTTATGTTAGTGAAAGTTTCAATGCTGGATGTGCATTCAGATACGGAGAACTGCTCAGAACTCCGGTCTGTGGTTGCTTTCTGTACCATAGCTAATTATACATTAGTCGGGAAATGTGTGCTACTGATAGTTACACTGTTACAACTTTCTAATGTCAAAATGTCACATTGGACCAAGTGCTGCAAAAACCATGCTTCTCTGCAAGTAGCTATATTGATCTTGTCACCTCTGCAAAGAATTTATATACCTTATATATATATGTGTGTATATGTATGTGGAAAATCTTGTATTTGTGTGTGTTTGTATATAACTGTTTTCAATCAAATCATATTGACAGGTGTTGATTCAAATCATAACCTGAATTTTTTATTAGCTGAATCTCTATCAAGTTCAGTGGGCTTTTTGTCTGTTTTCACTCAGCCCATGTTACTCTGAATAATCTACAGGTTTATTGGCTACCCTACTTGAATATTTATCTCTTTGTGCACTTAATTATCCTTATTTTGGGGATCTCCTGGAACCAGTCTGATGTTCCAACCTTTAAAAAATAATAACAAAAGAACATTAGTAAGATATATATTTTTCAGGTAGCTATCTTTAGTATTTTTAGTACAAGTTATCTGGACCCATTTACTAACAAGCATCGTTTAACGGTTTTTAATGATAAATATTCTTCACTGCTAATAGAAAAAAACCTGGAAATCTTCATTACTAATGGAAAGTACTTCATCTGTGTGGTTCACGTACATAAGAACGAACTGTAGGAACATTACAGGCTGGTTGTTACAGGGAGATAGTAAAATTGTCAGTAACACAGCAGAAATGGTTTTGGCTTGTTTTTAGGAAGAAGCATTGGCTTTATGGCCTCCTAATCAGATCCTCATAACCTCAAACTTTCCTGCATGCTTTTTGCATCTAGCTCTTTCTTCCCACTCAGCATTATCCTTGTCTTTTATTGGTACTACCGGCTGTGGAGCTGCCTGCACGGATGCTGAATGAGTTTGGGTCAAAATAGTCCTTTTGGTGACTGCTGACATGCAGTTGGCCAACTAGTTCATTTTGAACCCTCAGAAACATAGTAAACACAAAATAGAGGTTCCTCATGCATAGGTTCTCATGCATAAGTGTTATGTGAAATTATCTGTAATTTTCAGGAACGTCTCGTTACAAACTGGGGGGTTTCCAGCAAAGTGGAGTCATGTGTAATGCAGTTTTTATTTCTGCACGTTAAGCAAGTGTTCAAGGATTAAATCATCCTGCTCCCTGATGTGATTTGGTGGTCTAAACCAAACATGGATTAATATTCCCCCACCTGGGCTTTTACATTTCCCTGAAGTCTTATATAAGCTGTGTAATACAACGGGATGCTGTGTCACTTATTCCAAAGGTATCATCACCAGTGGAGACTTGCCAGGTGACTTCATCCTCCCACTCAATTTTGCCTCTGTCTCACGGTTGTGTTTCGGGAAGGGAGCATACCAGCCTGTTGTCCTTGTGCACCTCGCTGAATTTTCTTTCCATGTTTCCTACTGTGGAGTCCTTGAGGATTACTTGCCCTTTTAGGAAAGCTGAAAGGCCTTTCATAGCTGCTTAGTTCCTATCATAAAGATACCTTTTTTCCTCTGACCCCTCAATCTTTCTTTTCTGTTCACCTTAAGAAGGATTCCTTGGTATTTGCTTTGCTAAATATTGGATATTTCTAGCTGGGTAGAAATGTCTCCTGATTCTTTTTCCTTGTGGTCACAAATCTGTTTCTTGTATCTCCAGTTCTTGCACCATCTGTCCTTCCCCCTGCAGCATGTGTGGCTGTAATTTGGGTAACTTATTGTCCAAGAAGTCTTTGTTATCTCAGATGCTGTGCATTAATGACGTTTGAGTTTTAGACTGTGTGTATCCTTCCTTTTAATGGACCAGGAGCGTATTTGGACCACTATCAGACTGGAAAACCTGAGCACAGCCAAGGCACTACTAGAAACTCTTCCCGGCTCATCTGCTGTTTTCTTACAGGGAACAGCGAGCCTCTCCTACCCAGGCTGTCCCCCAGATTGGTGGTTAACTGCAGCCCCTTCCCCAGAAATTCAAATACTCTTAATTTCAAAGATTCAGTGACATCATTTTGCAGAAGTGCTGGGTGAAGCATAAGTTCATTTCCCTTGGCACCACTTCTTAATGCATTTTTGTTCATCAATGTGTACAACTAATGTGAAGAGGCAATTCAGTCTCAGCAGTCATTCTACTGAGGGTGAAATACTGATAGGTACTTCATTTAATAAAATAATAATGCTGTGCAGCTGTACACTGTCTCTCCCACAGGGATCTCTAGGTACCTGAAAGAGTATTAAATAATTAAGCCTGACAATACCCCTGTATTTCATTAGTTCCATTTCACAGGTGGATTAGCAGAGGTTAAGTGACTTGACCAAGGTCAGGATCAGACCTTATTCCTGTGAGGGAAGCTGGTACGTGGGTGGATCAGCTGGTCCCGCGTTGGGTCTCTGTGACAACCTGGGGTCTGTGCACGGAGGCAGAGCCAAAGCCTGTGGCAGAGCAGGGAGGGAACCGGGGAATCCTGGCTCTGTTTTCTTAATTCGTTTCCAAATGTCCAGGCCTAGGATAATCCATACTAAATGCGGTGACAGGACTGAAGGGTTTGGTTTGCTGAAGCCACAGAAATATATAACCCGGTGCCCAGGAGACCTGTAAGCATTTGTTTCATATCCACTGACATCTCCTGTCCAGTCGGCTCAGCAAGTCATGTTTTTGTAAAGTTATTTTGCGCCATCTGTATTGAAAATGGCGACCTGGCCAATTACAATGGATTTTAAGTTTATTCTGTGAGAGAGTTTTAAAATGGAAAGAATCCAGCAGTGAGCCAGGGGGAGGAAATACCATATCTTTCCCAAGGAAAGTCAGGGTTTGATCCTGCAGGCGGCTGAAACGTGCCAAATTAGCTGGGTGCTGAGTGTTCAGCACCTTTTCAGAGATGCTCAGGACTTTGCAGAGTCAAAGCTCTGAGCTATAAGGTTAAGCATGAACATTAATGAAATGTTATCTCTCTACCAGATGGAACTAAGTGACAAGTACTCTGGCTGTCAAGCACAGAAAATTGTGAATCTGTCGCACATCCCCTGACAACAGCGAGGCAATCTTCTTAAAACTGACTTATGCAATAGGAATTGCGCTGCAGTGGGGTATCTCATTCATGTGGTCAGAAAGCTGACCTTTGGTGGGAACTATTTACCCCTGTTTTTTGTTGTTTGGTGGTGGGGTTTTTTTGTTTGGTGGGGTTTGGTGGTTTTTTTTGGTTGTGTGGGGTTGGGTTTTTTTTTGTTTTTTTTTTTTTGGTAGGATGCATCTAGCTTTCTGATCAGCTGCCACCTTGCAAATAATCCACTTAAGAGGATGTTTTTTCAATGCTAAAATAGCTACAAGCTAAGGCTCAACTTGCATAAAAATTACATGTATACTTGAAATCTTTACAACTGATGATTCCAGATAAGAGCAGATACTCCATTCTGATCAGCCTTCGGCTGAAAGGTGTAACCACTACGAGTCTTTTGCTGTCAATGAAACATCTTCCCTGTCTACCAGGATGCAACAAAAACATTATGTTACCATATCAGAGTGCAGCAGAACTTTCCTGGAGCCTTAAGGGATTGCCTCATATTTTACAGACTTAACTAACTGCTGATAAATGAACAACATCGTATTTTTTTATATGTGCATACTCTACATGAATGATCATGTAGTATTATCATTTCATCCACAACTGAAATACCTTTTTTGTAGAAGTGGAATGCAGAGCATAAGGGGAACGTATATAAGAACACTTACATATTTGAGGTGGGAATTGAGATGAAAAGTGGAGTCAGGACAATAAAACAAGGTTTCAAAGTGATGTCAAAATCTGACTGCATCTTTTTGGTCTAACCTTGTAGCTGCAAGCTGATAGCAAATAAAATGAGGTCATTCAGAGAAAGCTGAAGTTCCTCTGGAAGTTTGGCTTCTTGTGGTTTTCAGAATAAATTTACCTTTGCCATATAATTGACCTGCTGCTTCAATTCTCACCTGCTCTTGGAAAATGCCCTTGTCTGTTCCTTCAAAGAAGGGCTCATTTTATCATAAAGTTTAGATGAATGGTTGGAGCGGACTTTTTTTGTATAAAATATTCATTATGAACAAACTGTGAACTTGTGAATATGCATGATTCCCCTTTAATCTGTTTTTTGAGAAACATTTCCTTTCAAAAAAAAAAAAAAAAGGCAAAAATGGGTCTGCTCAAACTGACCAACAAGACTTAAGTATCAGTTGCTGAACAATCTGCACACAAGCTGCCTACAGGCATGATTATTTTTCACGTAAAGAATTTGCCGAGTGACTTTGAAGAAAACCACAAACGTGACTGTGGACAACTCACAACGGACTGAAACTTGCTCAGTAAGTTAGGTGTTTCACTCTAACAAGAAAACAGTCTCCAACTAATGGATCTTATGTGGTTAAGATAAGAGAAAGAAGTCTGGCAAAAGAGGATCGAAAAACTTGAGGATATACCAGAAAACTCCTACCATACCTGGGAATCATGTTCATTAGGTTTCCTTTCCTTACAGCAGAAGGGGAAGTGGTCATTGGGTTGATGCTTGGACAAGTGCATTTAGGTGGTAGCAGAGGTCAGCCACGTACTCGAGATGTGAACATTTCTTCATCAGGTGGTTGCTGGGACACTTTCAGAGATTGCTACCGCTTAAAATAATGGCAGCCTGTGGGATTCCCCTGCTGCCATCCAGGGTGTCCATGAAGTTGTATGGAAGTGTTGTGCTGAAGCCCCTCTTGTTGTCACTTTTGGGTGGCTAATCCTCTGTCCCAGTGGTAGACCTCCTTAAAATATTTGTGTGGGAAGTGGCTGCGGGGAATGGGAAACCCCCCCAAATTTCTTATCTCACAAAATTACTTGAGGAGCCAAGATGCACCATATTTGCACAACCATGCTTAAGTTGATATACATATATCTCTTTCATGCTACTCAGGAATGGAGTTGGGAGGGAAACACTGGGAAACTTGTCCCAAATTCGGCTCACGACAGTGTTTAGCCAGGGTTGTTCCAGGTAGTGGTTATAACAAGAATGGCTTTCCAGGACTTGGTTAAGACAAAACAAGTGTGTTGGTGCTTTTTAGAAGGTTAAACTTCTGTCTGAGGTGGCCAAACCTGGGAGATGTTGACCTTTGAGATACTACGGTATTTTGACATTTGTGACTTGTAGATACATGGAAACACTCTTTGAGAGAATAGTAGGGAGAGGTTTATAATCCTCTTCATAAATTATCTCCTTGTCTTACTTAATTCTTCTCCCCTAACATGTATTTTATTGTATGACAAGGGTATAGTGCTTCTCTAGATGCTGACCTGCTGGAAAAGATTTCTCACTTCTTTAGGTAGTTTCAGTTGAGGCAGTGAATAAGAGTGAAATATTCTGCTTATGCAATTGCTCCTGGTAATAAAACCTATGGTTTAAATGCATGCATTTACATTAATGAAAGAAGGTTGCATTGCAAGTAGCGGCAGCTTCCGCATTGGTCATAACTCACCACAGCCCCAGTTCAGCAAGTTTTAATTGGTGAGGCTTTAGCTTTCTCACAGGCAACTTCCAAACCATCTCATTAATTTCAGTAGATGTTTATGCTGTCAGGAGATACTGAGGTCTCAAGGAGGTACAACCCCGAACAAAAGACCCTTCTGAATGGATGGCTTGCAGCTTAGGTAAGCACAGGATAAGAGATAAGTGCTCCGAAGTGATAGGACCAGAGATGTGTGAGAACAAAGTTTTGTTTTCCTTTTCCACAGCAAATGCGTAATTAAAAAAGACAACCAAATCAGCTGACAAAGTCTGTGACTGTGAGCAGTGTGGGTCAAATCAATTATGTGGGAAATCAAAATGTTCCTTTGACTTCTGAGTGCTGGGCAGCCCTGTCACATTTCTGAAAGGCTCTGAAAGCTCTCTGGGATGAAGTCCTTCACAGTTACGGAAAAAGGATCACAGGAGCAGGTCTCCATCCTGCTTGCCAGACTCAGGGGTGTGCCTCTTGTCCCCACCGCACCCATGTAGTCTTGCCTTAAACTTCTGTGTCATGCTTGCAATGAAGTGGGTGTCAGAGCTGGGGGAGGCAGGGACGTGCTGAAAAGCCATGCATGTTTGTCAAGTAGATACTCAAGGGATAGAAATTTCAATTTAAATAGGAAGGGAGAAGAGAAGCCACCCTGAGCATGCTGTAACAACGGGAGGAAAGGAAGAGATTTACTTCCAGAGTTCATCCGCTCTCTTCTCCAGTGCATGACCAGGAGCCTTGCATCTGAAAGGTGTCCAAAAGCAGACGCTGTCAAAGGCTGCTGAAGCTTTGCATTACTGGGTTTTTGAGATGGCTCCTGTTGCTTAGTTTTGAAATGCAGCCAGTGCTGGGGTAGGTCGTGCAGTTGCGACATGCACATCATTTTTGAGCAGAATATTGACTACGTGCTGGAGAAATCCAGGCAGAGTGGAAGCTGGCTTGGGTATCCGCGCTTGCATCTCTGGGCTCATGAAAGTGAAAAATGAAATATTTGACTATCGCAAACAGCTCCAACACAGTGATCTTCAAAAACGTGTTGCAGGAGCACTGCTTTGCTGCTGGCTGTGGGGAAAGGAGACTGTGCTTCTGGAAGCACCTCATCCTTTCCTTCCTCTCCCAATTGCATATTGACCCAGCTTAACTCTCTCTGGCAGGGTCAGGAAGCACATAAGTTCAGAAAGGCTACCTGCCAACTTTCATTTTTCATAGTTTAGTCATTCATGGTTTTCTGTGGAAGAAACGCCCTGTTTGGTTAGGAGGTAAACTTATTTTGGCAGGGAGGTAAATTCGCAATTCTCACTGTCAAATTATGGCTAAAAAGAAAGAGAAACCATTTTTGCATTCCAAGAATTAAACTCGTTAATGTATGTAGCATTACATTTTAGCAAAGTAATCACAGCTGAGCATCCAAAATGTTGTCTTGAATGCTCAAAAAATTTACTGAAAGTAGAAACGGAAAGGGCTCTGCAATGTCCTTTATAAGAGAAGCTGCTAGTAATTCTCATATTGGGTCAGCAATTCAAGATGTTAAAATTTTTTATTTATATATAAAAGATGCATGCATATGTATGTGTGTGTGATTATAGGGAAAAAAAAATCTCGTGATCAAAATTTTCAGTAGTTTTCCATATTTCAAGCCATACTGCTGCCTCAAATTGAGCATTTATAATATCCATTATCTGAAGTTTAGGCTTCTGAACAGCACATATGTGTACATAATGTGGTGGTTCTATGATATAAATATAAAAAATACAGAAGTAATATGTAGCTTTAAAAAAAAAAAAAAGGGGGGGGGATGGGGCAGAAAGCCCAGCTCCTGGTTCCTACACTGTTTTTGGAATTCCTGTGTGACTCTGTGCAAGTTCTTACACTGAAAAGAGGTCTCAGCTTTTGAGCCCCTTAGTCTTCGGAAGCAAGGCACTGAATATTGTATGGGTACTTTTTTGGCTTTAAATAGAAATGTGTAATAAACAGTACACACAAATTGGCAAATGTGAAGTTTTGTGAGGGCTGATTTCCAAGGCGGTTTTCAGATATCAAGTTGTTGGGGGAATGTTCTCATTGATACTTGGTATTTTGTGAACCTGAGAGGATCTGCCTAAAAACTGCTTTTGAGCAGCTGTTTGAGTAGGGATATGTGAGAACTCCTTAGGTTTCTGTATGTACGTATGTGTATATGTGTGTGAATTATTTATCAGGGAAGTTGAAATGGATGCTTCATTTTTGTTTAGTGTAATTAAGTCCCTAATATTAATATATAATCAAACATATTGCTTAGGGGTTGACTCTTCTGATTCTCAGCCTCAGCCTGAAGACATTGTCTCTTTCTTTCCTCCTTTTTTCTCATTAGTAGCTTAGATAGGCATGAAAAAAATCTTTTGAGCCTGAATAAGAGATCTTTGTTGTTGTTGTTCTTGTATAGTTCAAAAGCAGTTAATTTTTAAGACCTCAAACTTGGCACGTGGCCACTCTCAGCTGGCAAATACACCCTTGCTATTTTTGCTGTGTGTGATTTTTAGTTCATCTGGAAGCTGCTGCCAAACAACTTTAGTCTAATTCTCCTGCCCCTTGCCTCTTCCTATTGCTCTCCAAGTGCTCTCATGTGCTTCCACCCAGTTAATGAACCATCTGTAAAATGAAGGACTAGCTCAATCCTTGATGTCTCTGCTCAATCCCCAGGCCGTAGTGGCAACTGTGGCGGCTCGCGCGGTGATGACCGAGTCAGCTGGGCTGGCAGCACCGCACTTGCCTCCGACCCACCCTGAGCAATCATCCCATGGATAACGAAATTATAGGCACTGCGAGGCTAGTCCATTTTGGAGCCGTGCTCCCCGGGTGTAAGGTGATCTACCTCTTCGCCGTTCCCCCTGACATCCATTGGTACAGGCAATTGCATCGTTACAACCACATCATTTTGTCTGGCATTCAATCTGCAGTTTGGGAGAAGATTCTCATAGCTTCAGGTGTGTGAAAGTAGGAGCTGGCATGTTTTGTGAGCGGCAGGTGGGGGTTGTTCAGTGGGAAGGTTAGATGAGATGGTAATTGGGAGAGAGTCTTTAGGCTAGTTAACAGAGGCAGGAAAACTTCTGTGGATTTTCTTTTCTGTTTTAGAGCAGTTTAGGAAATGAAGGCAAATACCGTATCAAATTTGAAAGCAAAGGGTGGGAATGAGCTATCCAGTGGTAGAGAGTAAATACAATAAAGTCTGGCTTGGACAGTATGATTAAGCAGTTATTCTTCCCAACAGTCCTCTTTTAAAGCAAAGTTGGTGTGGTTTTTTGTTTGGTGGGTTTTTTTGTTTGGGTGGGTTTTTTTTTTTTGGGGGGTTCTTTTTGGTTTTGGCTTTTTTTTTTTTTTTAAGATCAATCTAGTATAATGCTATAAACTGTCTTTGGAAGTTTTCCAAATTAAACTTCTACAGAAAATGTAAAAGAAGCTTGCAAATCTTTCATCTTTTCCCCTTGTCTGTCCCCCCATTTATCAGTAAAAAAGAAAATCTGCCTTGGAAAAGATGCAGAGAAATACTAAATGATTTTTGGTCCATCTCTAAAAGGAAACAGTATCTCTCTGAAACACTTCAAATGGCGTATCCTTCTCCTGTATCATCACACTTGTTATATGTGATGTTACAATAGTATTTTGAAAATATAGTCAAATAATGTAGCGTATCACAAACGTATTGTTTGGTTTCACCAGGAGGAGTTTGGTAAGCAATTGATTCATTGCTGTGTATTAATTGCTAATATGTCCGTTTCCAGAACTGAGTATTATCTGTACGTAGTCCACCCACGCTTCCTGGCATGCTTGGCCATGCTTACAGTCAAAGGTGACTGGAGAGCCAAAGTCCCTTTGAGATGGAAATACTGTGTAGGTGAGGGAGACAATATCCAGGAAGGACAGAAAAGTAGCCATTGAGGGGCAATGTAATTTTTTAAAAAATAATAAAAATCTTGGAATGGGGGAGTTGGATGTTAATATTATTTTCGATCCTTCAGAGCTGTAAAAGCCCTAGGCGGGCCAGGGGAGTATGGAAATACAGACACTTTCATGTTATGTGCATTACATATTTCTCACAAACGCAGAAGGGTGAGTTTGTACTGAATTGGTAGTAGATTGAATTAAGCAGACAGCACTGGCAGCATAGCCATAACTTGCTGAGAGCGACAAAGCTGAAATTGGCAACTGCAAATTAAACACACCAAGGTTTTTGATATGGTTTTGTTTAAGATAACGAGTGAGACATCTGCAGAAACTGATGTGAATTGTCTAGATTCCCAGACACTTTTTGCATCAGTCGAATTTTGGGAGTGTGTCTGTCTGCACATGTGATCTTTGCTACGAGTGTCTGGCACAATGTGATCCTTAGAAGCCGTCTCCACTCCATCTGCACTAGGGTCTTTGCTGATGTCATTAATTAGGAGGATTTTTTCAATTTTAACAGGAAGATATGGAAAGGATGGAGTTTAGTCTTGCCGTGTGTAAATCCTGAAGACTGACTGCGAGTTCCTCAGTCCCTTCCCTGTATCCAAGATGGAAGGTTATGAAAATGATGTGGGTTGCAGTATTGCTGAAGCTTGGTTGATACTTGTATCTCTAATCGTCTTCTCATTGGACCCGTGTTCAGTGGTTCCTTTGCTTCCCTAGCTTTTGGCAGGGCTGGTAATGAACTGGTTGCAGCTCAGTGCTGAGCAGGTGATAACAATGAGGATTGTTCAGGAAGAATGGGTGGGACCTTCTGCCTGCCTCAGCTTGTATGATATATGTCCTATACTATTATATGACCTAAAGGCTTTCTCTCAGTCTGGAGGAGAGGAATCGAGCCATTTGAAATCAGCTACGTAGACAGCTGCTTGCTTTTAGACGAGCATGTATTTGTGGAGCTTTAGCTTTCTTCAACAGGAAATACAGACACAAAATAAAAATGGAGGCAAAGAAGTTCACAGTGGATCCATACATATGTCACGTATTTTTTTAAAGACAATTTGTGTCCATTTCTTCTCATCTACTGGTGGCAAAACAAAATCCTGATGAAAAGCTATTGGAGGAAAAGTAATTAGAAAGAGGGAAGAACCCGGAGATCAGAAAACGGGCAGGATGGGGGATGGATGGCAACTAGCAAACAAAGAGATGCAGAGTATTTTTGTCTTGGGACTTTTCTGATCTGCACTAAATATTATATGGTCTGAGTAAGTTGAATGAATTTTCAGTTAGGGTTGTTAAACTTGGCAGCATGGGCTGCATGTTCAACGGGACAGATTTATGAACTTAACTCATGCGGGCAGTCAGACCTGTGTGCTGTTAGCTATGAGGGAGCCAGTAACCTTGGTACGAATCCTTCTGCACCTGTGCAGCTGAAGGTCATGATGTGATAAACCCCACAATACTCCTGATCCCTGAAGCTCTCTAGGAAAAATGCATAACAACTACTACTATTTAATGCACGCACTATCTTTACATTCAGCTTAATTGACCATCCAGCTCTCACCCCTAACTGTAGATTGTACATAGTGCATATGGTTTTGGTCAGTCTTAACCACTTTTACAGTGCTAATAAGATCTAGGTTTCTAATTTGCCTTTTGTTGTTCTTCACTCAGTCTGCCTTAAGACTGTGTTGAAGCTTCCAGTATGAAAATTCAGGCAGATGCATTTAAAATGTATTAGGCTGATGGCCTGAGCTTTAGGATTAGTGATGCTTTTTTGTGTGTGTGTAATTGCACAAGGTGTTTTATTCATTTGCTGGTATTTATAGGGCTTCTATTTTTCCTGTATGTATTGTGCTGTTGTAATTCTTTAAAACAAACAAACAATTACCATTTTTCTGGTCTTATCTTTTACGGTGAATCTCCTCCTTGTGGATCAGAGATACATCTTTTCTTTCCACTGTTAAAAAGAATGTGTCCTTTCCACTTTAATGCACCATAGCTAAGCTGATAATACTCATATGAGGCTTTAGTATTTGGAAGCATGTTATATACATTAGATCCTGCAAAATTCCAATCAAGTTAGTAAGTACTTTTTCCCACATTGTACAGATGAAGAAACATAGTCAAAGTAGTTAAGCTACTTGCCAAACCACACAGTGAGTTAAAGACGGAGATATGATTGGACTTTGTGGTTCCCAGTCCGTGTTCAGACTAGTAAAGTATATTGAACCTCTGGGTTCTTTTTGTAATGTAATGTAATATCCAAAAACTCTCTTTGATTTCTTCGTGTAGAGTGAAAATGTCATTGACAGAAAGACCATTTGATTTTTCTCAGCCTCGAGGAGAATGTGAATTTTTTTAGAACTGAATTTTTCATCAGAAAATTGTATGCTGACTTTTATACGTCACAAATGCCATATGGACTCCTAAATATGGAGAGAGAATAATTATGAGCCCCTTTGTACTGACTCACTTCTCTGATTTTTTTTTTTTAACTGCATTTTAAGGATTCAAAAGCTGATTGCTAACGTGGTGTATTGCTTCTGTTGTTAGATAATCTTAGCTTTTTAACTGAATACAGCCGTGCAGTGCCTTATGATTAATTACATGTACAACAGGTGTTGATCTTGTTGGACTGAGATTATGAAGTTCTCTGCTATCCAGGTGGTCTGTTTTAATGTAAAAAGACCAGTAGCATAATGAGCAAGAAATTGAACTAACGAGCGGGGGGAAAAATACTTGAATGCATTAATCACCTTTAATAAGCTTAGCCAGCTCAGCACAGCTAATCAGCTGGGAAGTCCTTGCTTTGAAGAAGCATCAACTGTTGTATACCCAGTAGGGTAAATAAAAGATAAGCCAAGAGCGGTGGTAAGGGTGTTTGTACATCTAAAAGCTTTCAAGATTTTCCAAATATAAGGCACCTGGTATGATGGTTTTTAAAATTATATTAGTCAAAATGAAGAAGCAGTTACCTTTTGGTAATGAAGAGATATGTCATTCAGATATCTCCAGATGCACTGGTATGGCAGTAATTATTGAAAAGTGCTGGTTATTTGCAGTATAGCTCTAATTTTCACACTTTGAAGGGAGCAATGGGCCTAACTTAAAGCCCTCTAATGACCCCTGTTCCTCAACCCTGAGCTCAGAAATTTGAGGCTAAGATACTACTCTTATTTAGAGATGAGCTGATAAGTCCCCTCCCCACACAGTATTTTCCATTTAATATACAACAATTCTTTGTATTTCAAATTATTTGACAGTGAATGAAGTGTCTGTCTAATGCTTAGTTAACAGCCCTTTTAGTATAGCATGTGTAAGTTTTTTCTTTCCCTAATACCATAAATGTATTTTCTTAACTCCTGATCTTGCAACTCTTATCCATACGGTAGCAATGACTGTACTTGCACTGTTGTTATGTTGTAAGCTGTTGGACAATTGTGGTGTACAGAGACATAACAAATGCACAGAACTTCCAATGATGGAATCCACCTTTTCTTAAGAACTTCAGCAGTACTTCTGCGTTGCTGATGTTAGGAAAAACTGCTTCTGATTCAGGAATTTGCAGGTTAGGACTACGTATATTTCAATGATATTGCAATCTCTTTCATGCATATTCTCTCAGCAGCTTCACCAGGGCTGGAAAGGAAGGGCAGGCAGCTCTCTCAATACCTGTGGCACTCAGAATATGATTTCCTCAGGTTATTCATGTGACTTTTCCTCCATAACTGCTTATATGCTTTCTTTTTCCCTTCCTCCCTGACCTCGTGATTTTTCTTTGGCAGTTGAGACGTGGTGAGCTTGGAGGCTTTTCCCCCTCTGTTTGCTCTTTTTTATGTTATTGGTGAGCAAATCAGCTTTAACTTCTTTTCTTTTTTTAACTGAAAAACAGTTTTCTTGCTCTCCCGTAACTCAAAAGAGCTGAACAGGCCTTCCACAGGACCTTCCAGACCAATTTACCTTGGGGATGAAACCAAGCAAACGAAGTTTCAACATGTCAGCATTAAGTGAAAAAGTAGGACTCAAAAAAGGGGAAATCTGATCATACTACGCAGCCATCACCTGAGCTAGAAATCCTGGTGTACTGATATAAAAGCGTTGCTGGCCATTCTGAAGGATATTCTTGGAAATAGAATAGAATACTTTTACTTATAATACAATCTGTCCAGTCTGATGCCTCGAGTCAGAGTAAGGTGTTGTCTAAAGCGTGACTGCAGCTGTGTAGAGGCACTTCGTTGCAGTGAGCCGCTTGCACGCTTACCTGGTGTCTTGGGTTCACTTTTCCAGTACAGTGGGAATCTAACTGTGTCTGCGATCACATCAAGGCAAAAGCAATTACTGTTGTGTTTTGTTCTCACAACTTCTATTTGATTACTAATGGTGGTTATATCGAACTTGGGGTGTGTCGAACAAGCAACTCAACACAAATGAAGCAGGACGTTGATGCTGTAGCTGGATGCCTGGGCATAACCCTCCTGTAACTAGCATGATCTGGTGCTGTTGTAATTAGAGGGTAGGTAGCACCTAAAACTGGCAGCATGTGGACCTGTTCAGTAGCCACTTCTTACATAAAGCTCCTGGGGTTATTGTAGCTGCCTGGCACACAATTTGGCAGGACCCATGCTGAACTGACTGAGGAGAAGGTGATCTCACCCTCATAGTATTTTTGTGTTGATGTACCTCATTCTCCAGTAATGTTGTGATCCGACTGAGGCTGTCACATATTACTTAACGTGTTCGGACGAACATGCTCAGATTTGGCATGCCAGGCTGAGGTGTGCAGCCAGGATGCTGGAGGGAGAGGAAAGCTTCCAGGAGTTGGATCTTCACTGAAATGACCATGGTGTCATTCATTTAAAATGGAGTCCTCACAATGCTCTCCTTACTTACCATTTAATAGCTTCCACAGTGCTGTGGCACAGTCCCAAGCCTGCAGGAAGCCTGGCTGTCTCAGTCAGGGCTCTCAACCTGAGTACTTCACCTAGGGTGAGAGGGAAGCTGGGAGTAAAAGATGTGAGGGGCAGTCCTGTACTTGTGTTAGTGCATCTGTGCCAATGACCCTGCAAGGAATGACCTGGATGTGGTGACCACAGATGTTGCCTTCTTCAATTAGAGAATTGGACTGTGTCCAAGCTGCTGATAATTGTTGAGTCTGAAAATGGCTGGTTCTTATTTTGGGATATCACCATCAAAGTCCTTGATTCATAATTACGATCCTTGAGGCTGGAGTACAGCAATTCACTTTTCCGCTTTGGGAGTGGGAAGGTACGGGGAACAGCTGCTTTCCTCTTCCCTGCTCCTGTCCCAAAGGCTACGCACTCTCAACAATTCTGGGTGCTTTCAGAAAGACACACAACCCACGTGCTTGCTGTTGTTAACACTGGGATCAGACATTCCTATTTCCCTAAACCAGGAAAACTTACTGCTTACATCATCTCACAATAGGTATGCCGAAGTCATATCAGTTGGACCTTGTGTTGAAACTCCTACCAGAGTGTAGCATTATTTTATAGCCCTCCATTTGCTTGTACCCTGTTCAAGTAGCATGGAACAAAGATGTTAATAAACAGCACCACAGATGAAACTGCTTGCAGCAATCTCAGGCCAAATCCAAGCTCCAACCCTTATGAAGCGTCTTTGCTCCAAGACTTCACTTTGGTTAGGCTAAGACAGGACAAGTTATCCATCCAGCACTTTCCTAGAAGACATCAGATGCTGCAGTATATTAAAAACTTGACAGTAGGTTGTAAAATAAGACAACAAATTGGTACAATTAGTTTTAATAGTCAACTAGTACTACCGCAAATTCTCCAAAACCATTTCCCCGATCATTCAGGGAATTTGTTCAGCAACATGAAAAACTGAGGTTTGGTTGTTCCAAATGACAGTCACTGGAGGTGGGGGAAGAGGTGCATGGAGCAGGGTAACCCCTATCACCTTTACCTTCAGAAGTCTCAGAAGCAAAAATGACGTGCAGTCATGGATATAAATTTTACCTCGCATTTCCCTGAGCAATGCTATAATAATGAGTGTCGTACATTAAGGGAGCTGACCTTAAGCTACCTCCCTCACAGATTACGTTGCTTCCTGCAAGCTCGCAGTGCTTGTGAGCATATGTGCACGCTGTCAAAGCATGATTTCAAGAGAGAAAATAAGGTTCTAATGATAATTTCTGTCTTGGCTGCGCTCAGATTATTTCAGTAGTGAATCCTTTTTATATCTGATTTTCATTAGATTTTTTTAAATGCCCTTTTAGATACTTAAATTGTCATCTTTATTCTACAGGGTAGCTGCACAATTTTAGAGACCTGGCAGTATTTTCTGATTTTGCAGTGTATTATAAATCCATTTTTCTTCCACGTTTCCTGCCAAACCTGAAAGTCCTGCAGCTCAGTCAAGATATAGATGAATAAAACAGATTGCTGAAAACTTTCTTGAGCCTCTGTACTGCTTTCAGAATTGCCAGAGGTCAAGCTGACCGTGTCCTCACAAAGGAAGTTAAACAGTAAAACTTTCTTCAGCCACACAAATAAAAGAGAACAAGGAACGAGGAAGCGAGGTTGCTCAGCAGTGATGCAATCAAAAAGTTTGTAGTCTCCCAATAAGTAAGTTGATACTTTGCCTCTAGGTTTTAAATAAATATCATAGTTTGAAGTGTGAAGGTGAAACCAAGACTTCTAATGAGAATGAGTGCGTAGAGTGAAAATTGGCACATCTTATGTGGAAGTACGACTGAAGAACTTAATGCACTCAAGACGAAGGTAGCAGATAGTCTGCATTCCAAAAAATTTTGAAAAATCTGGCAGTGTGCAGTGGAATTCCACCAGTGAGGATTTTTAATGCATTTGTCAAGCTGATGTTGTGACTGTGGAATAGCAAATGTATTATCCATAGACATAAGGAAATGTGGAAAAATTATCCGGGCAACTACAAACTTGTTAGTCTGGCCTGAGAAGTATGCAACTCTTTGGAACAAATTATGAGGGAAAGTATTATTAGACAAGATAGTAAGTGGAGAATGTGATAAAAATGTAGTGTAGTTCTAACAAAAGATAATCACGCCAGACTAATCTTACAGTGTTCTTTGTTGTGATAACTGATCTTATAGGCAAGCCAACTGTGCTAGATCTAACATATTTGTTTTTCAGTGAAGCATTCAGTGCAGTGCTACATAGGAAAGTATTAGTTGAGGAGAAGGTAAGGTTTGGTATTCTAAATCACATATTGTAAAACTAGCAAAGGAAAGAAAACGTCATTGTTGGTTCCAGGGAGATGAATGGTAGACAGTTTCAAGGATTGCAGGGGGAAAAAAAAAATTTAAAAAAATGGTGTGCCAATGAGATATGTTGCTGTCAACAGTGTTGGAGGCATAGATGTATGAAGCATTGTAATACCTGGGACAGCCTAAGTTTTGAATGACCAGGAATTCACTATTGTGTGGTACAAAGGGTGAGGTCGCTCGATGACTTTGGGAACACCAGCATCAGTTCTTGTTGTAAACTGTGAGCTTATCAACCAGAAACGAAGTCAGAGAAGTAGCAACAGTTGAACTGTGAGGGTGTACAACAGCTACTGCAGGGCATAGCAGTTGAACAGAGGATCGTTGTGAGCTACCTTGTGATCTGACCACGAAAAAGGCAAATAGAGTGCAGGCAACTATTTATAGTAGGTGCATGAGCTCTTAATGCTTGTAAATAAGGCTTTGTATACACAAAATAAGATGTAACTTTTAGTCACCTATATTCAACAGAGAGTGGTTTATTGGAGAAGCTTCAAAGAAAGGTTAGCATAGAGGACTGGGAAAACGGAGAGTCTATTTTATGAGTGGAGCTGAAAAAAGTTTGGCTCTTTCAATAAAATGAAGGCAGAGAAGGGGCATAATTGCTGCCTATAAACAAATCACCTGGGTAAATAATAAAGGTGCAGAAAAAAAGTTAATCCGAAGAACAGTGTTGGTAGCAAAGCAAAACATTAAGTTGGTCACAAATACGGTTAAGATGGAAATCAAAGATTTCTAATCATCAATAAAACTGTGAAATTCTGGAAAACTTTTAGAAAAGGACAACAAAGACAACTTTTAAGATGCAGTAAAACAAGTCTATGAGTGAGATTATGTCGTCATAGTGGTCCAGTTGTGAAGGGTTGTATGGGATGTTCCTGGTATTCCTATGTCCAAAGCTTGCGTTACAGTTCCACCATGAAACCTGTCTGCAGCCTGCTCTTACGTGTAGTCCCAGCACACTCTAAAGGAATTGCTGGCTGCAGTTATGACTGTAGAAACATATCCTTTACCAATGTTTTATTACTATAAAGTACAGCTGAATGTTCATTGACTAAATTAATAGTCTAAGTTGCATAAAACTAGTTGTCTACAACACAAACTCAAAAATTGTCTGTGTTTGAAAATGTATAAAATGAGGCACTGATCTGTGAAGACAGGTTAAGATTTAGGTAAATTTAAATTAAGACTTGGAAAACCTTTTTTGAAAACACAAGACCGGATTGTAGGCTGGTATGTATTAGCAGACTGAAATCCATAATGGAGTTACATCAGTTCCCTTGTTTTAAGCTTGTTGGTATGGCAACCTATGGCTGAAATTGTCCAAAAGGAGTTTTCTTAGCACATGGCTCTTTGTCTCCATATCTATCAATGCTTGCTGCTAATTTTCACTGCATCAACAGATTTGAGGGGTTTGTGGCTGTTTTTTTTTGTTTGTTTCAAAATCTTTTGGTCTCCAAAGTGTAACATTTTTACAAGGGGATCTTGTTTTCAAAGAACTTAAAACATCTGCTTTGTGCTTAATTGTAGCTTCTGTGTTGGCTTAGCAAGTTGAATTTCACATTTTTATATTGCACCAAGTGCGGTCTGCGGGCTGTTTAGGAGCAGCTCCACAGAAAATACGCTGTCCTCCAACACCAGTATAGTTTAGAAGACTCACCTTAAAATTTGGAGCCCATAATGCCAGATGTGGCCTCTGAAATAGGTTTTATTAGACTGATCCAGCCACACTGGCTTCCTGTTACTCCCAAGTGGACACGGTGTGGAGGCTCAGGGCAAGACCTGAGGATCCACATTATGCAAATGCAATTCCCCAATTCCAGCAGTAGCAGCCGCATTAATTCCCAACGTGGCTGTTGGGGCTCTGCTGGGCTGAGCTCTGCCTCCCTGGCATCATCGCTTTTTTTCCATCCCCAAATAGGTGATGAGTAATTACTTGGTCTTGATTTATTATTCAGACCATAGTAGTTCTGTTACAAAGTAAACATTTTTGTTGGCCGAGTCCTAATGCAAAGACCGTTTCACAACCACCTCTTATTTTAGGTTTTAATTGCTTTGCTTTGCTGTCAACTGATGGCCCCCTCCCCCATGCCCTGAGCCCTCCTCCCCTCTCCCCCCCTTCATGGTTGGGTTTTTTTCCTGTTCCCACACTGCTGATGTGATGTGCAACAGTTGCAATATCACTGGGCCCTCTCTGAAGGAGAAGAAAAAAAAAGAAAAAGAAAAAGAAAAAAAAAAAATCCCAACCACCACCTTGTTTGCTTTTAGTGCTCTCCCGCCTTTTCAGTAGGGGCTGTGTTAATCCTTGCACTATGAAGGGAAACTCCTATGTAAATCAAACCGGTGCTCTATGCTCTCCTCCTTCCCCCCTCTAGCTCCTGTATATTAAGTGATTGTTCTCCTCCCTTAGAAATGACAAATGATTGGTTGCTTTATTCCTGGCTTTCAGCATATTTTCTTTCATGGCCCTGGATTCTGGGGTTGAATCTTGCTTCTTTCTGTTGACACATCTGGTTGACACCCCCCTTCCCCAATCTGTTAAAAATAAATAAAATTATGCCTTAGTGTTAAATTAAGCACGTGACTTTGTTTCTATTCCCTCATATTATGCTGTACATTCCTGTGAATTTATTTTCCACCAAGATGCTCAGAATACATCAAGGCATTTCTAGATTTGAAGATCCAAAAACTAATGCAACTCAACCCCAGAGCAGATTGCAACTCTCCTCCACGCACTACCACCACCACCACCACCTCCCCCCCCCCAAAATGCTGTTTCTTTTTTTGTGCTGCATAGCCTTTTCTGGTTTAGCCTGCACTCCAAGGCTAGATTTTGATGTCAATGATTAGTATTTCTAATCGGTTGAACAAGGACAATGTCCCTTCTGCTGCGCAGAGGACACAAAGACCCAGGCACTGATTCTGATCCCCTTCACAGCATTTTGGCTCCGCTGGGCCTTTTCCCCTGGTGGCTGTAAATCAGGGGAAATTCCACCCATCCCCTGGGTGAATGTGGTTAGAGATTAGAGCTGTGACCATAGGGGAGCTCGGGTTCCCCAAGGTGGGCGAAGCGGAGCGTGGTGCAGGACAAAGCCCACGCACGCCTCCACCGTGGGCTCTGCTTGTTGCTGTGCATGGGGGCTCTGGTGGTCTCCCTTTGGTGCTGGCTCAGCAGCTGCGGATTTGCTGTTCTGGAGGAAATGACTCTGGATTTCCACCTGTAAAGCAGATTCCAGGGCTTTGTTCTGCCCCGACAAGGCAAATTTTGCTGCTGGCAGCCCTTGCCCGCTTGGCTCCTGGCAGCATCCAAGGGGCAGAGGCTCGATGGCCCGGCCCAGCTTTGTTTGATATTAGTGGGAGTTTGCAGGTCTTCTGTGCCCCCCAGGATGGATCCGTGAAGTGGTCGTACAGGTTCAGGCTTCACTTCTTTTATTTCTCCTGAAACAGTTAGTAAGTTAATTTACATGAGATGTGCACCCTGGCAAATGCCATCTCCTAGCTATTGTTTCAGCTAAGCAGCTGTCATTTGCGTAACATTATGCATCCTTCATTGTACCATGCTAATTTTTTGAGGGGCAATTTTTCTACAATGAGCACTGCGGCTTCTAACAGAAACCTCTTTATGGCATTGGCCCCGGGGAGCTGCAAGCCCTGCCAAAGCAAACAAAGGCTTATTGCTCCAACTGGGCATGTCTGTGCCTTTAATACAGCGTGAAGTTCACAGAACACTGCATCCAATCTGCACATAGTTAACACCTGGTCCAATGCCTTCTGGCAATTAATCAAGATATCAATCAGTGATGACAAAAATTAATAAATAACCCATGCTTGCATATTGCACATTCTCAGAATGGGAGAATTTGCATTGACACTTACAGCCCATTTACATTTTTTGACTGCATTTTCAGTGTGTGATACTGTACGATACAACAATTATCGATGCGTATAAATAACTGGTACCTTGAACACTTATGAAAGAGACTAATGTGGCTTTTTGTACTATCTCGGTAAGAAAAGCTTTGACCTCATTGAATTACAGCCCCAAACTTTGATGTAGGGCCGCGAAACTCCTCTCTGCTAGCAAATACATCAATGGGGTTAGTCTAACTTTGTCTTCTTTCAGAAGTAGTGGAGTGGTTTGGGGTTGAACATGGCTTATTCTTATCTCACTAATTAATGGGAATGTTTTCCTATACCTTAAGCCAAATTCCACTGTTGCACCTTTGTTAACTGAGCAAGTACCCAAACTTCTTCCCTTTTGAAGTAACTTGGAAGTTAGCCACAACTTCAAAGGAAGGAAGATCTGTTCCTCTCTTCATTGAGAGTCCATGAAAGTACTCTGGACCGTGTTTAATTTATCAAAACAGAGGCAGCACTTCGCAAATATAGGTGCACAGTCATTTGTACTGGCCACGCGAAGGCACTATCAAAGGAGTGGCTTGTCTTCCCTGAAGACAGAAATCCCTTGGTCAGGTATGAACAAAGGTATCCTCTCTTTTGTGAAGGCTGGTACTCGTTCTCTAGTGATGCAAAAAAATATTCCTGGCAAAGAACAAAGCAAGTATTTTTTGTTATCCTAGAGAGTCCTTACTAAAATAGTCAGAAAGGGTAATTAGAAGTCACCGTCACAAATGATTGTTCTCCTTTGCAGCCCAAGAGAGGCCATGGCTGTATGGACCTGGAGTTCAAGATTTGCTGCTGCTTTTAGGTCAGGGTTGAAGCTCATTAGTGGCGCAGAGGTGGGAAGTTTCTTGTGCTTTCACAGCATGTTTCTGTCCTACCTGCTCTGTGAATGAGCAGCACTCTTCTTGGGTGTCAGCTAGGGTAATTAAACCTGCTGACGAATGTCACAGCTTTGAAAGAGAGGGTCATCCGTGGCCAGGTAGAGCCAGGAGCAGGCAAGGAGTGGTTGTACCCCGTACTGACCTCCTGCACTGCCCTGCTCTCTCTTGAGCAATATTCTGGCAAGCGTACCAGACCGGGCAGTGGCTTTCCCATGTGGGTAAATATAGCCTTGGAAATAGTAGATTTGGTGGTCCCAGCCTAAGTGTGGAAATCATGCCAGGACCTGTTAGAACCGGGTAAACGTAGTAGTTTTGCAATGGTCTGGCACATGAAACAAGAACGTAATTCTGCCACCTGAACCCAAACTCTGGTATCTCCAAAAGGTAACTTGAAATACTTCTGGTTTTGCTCCTGAATTATTTGGAGTGTAACAGTTCCTATGAACTTCATGATTTAAATACTTTCCAGAACAAGGAGACAAGAACATTTAAACTAGCTTAGTAGAAAGGCATTTAACATAAAGAGAGTAATAAAAATACATTACCTGTCACATGTGATCTTTATATGACCTTAGCCACAGAACAATAAATATTACATAACCACACTAAAAGCAGTTTTTAACATCATATATTTATATTTCATAAGTCGTGATTTTCTTTCCTTCAAGATGCAATTTTGATGAGACACTTTAAGTGTGATCTAAAGGCAAAAACTTTATGACTGGTTATGTAATGCTTCTAGTGGGGCATCATTTAAAGACTGTTTGAATGAAAACACATTCACTTTGTTTTACCATGTTCCTTACCAATCTAATAGAGCATTAACTACACAGTCCTTTTGTATATGATTTCCTGTTTTCTACCTTTTTTTGTGTTTGTCTGTTGGGCAACTCTTCACCTAGATGCATAAAATTAAACTTGCTGAATACTGCCTAGGGCAAGCGATCAGTTGCTATCCCCAATTATCAGTTTAACTGTTAGTTTTGCACTTGCAGTCTATAAAAGAAAAAAAGGGACTCTAATTGTCCCTTTTAAATTAACTATGTGAGATTCAGATTGCAATGTAAAAAGACGACAAAGGAAACCGAAGTATCCAGCTTTAAACTGGCTTTTAATTACATAAGAAAGCCAAATATTGAAACTGTAATTATTTTTTATTGGAGGAAGGCTCTGATTTTTTTTTCATGTGCTATCCTCTCTTACTATGGTTTTGGGGGGCAGTACCTATTAAGAACAGATTTGTATAAAGGAAAAACTGACAATACTTTCTGTACAAATATAGGTAATATAAATACTCAAAATCTGAAAAAATATTCAAATTTTTCTTTTTTGCCGCATGTATGTTTCCTTCAAATTTTCTAGAGTTTAATACTGGCCATTTTTTAGATTCATGTTGTCTGTCCTTAGATGATGCCCATAAATATGTAATATATAATGAGTTCAATCCAGCTTGATAGAAGACCAGGTTTGCCCTTTCTTCCCCAACAAGTTATAACTATTCTGTGCAATCAGCCTTTAGGCACTAGTCAGCCAAAATGGAAAAAATATTTAATAACAAGAGCTCAATAGCCTGCAGATCTCTGATGTCTGAAATGACTTCAACTCTTGTGATGAGCTACACTTAACCTAAGAAATATGATTTAATTCCACTTCAAAAGTATACTGAAATCTTTGATATATGGTCTGTGGTCTATTAAGCTTGATCTTAGCCTGACCTTTTGAAGGAAGAAAAGCTTTGTTTCTTTTTAAAAAACACAACCAAACAAAACACAGATATCTCTATGTGGGATCCAGTAGTTGCAGCTTCAAAAAAGAAAGCATTTAAATACTTGCTTTACTTAAGTGCTTCAATTGTCTCATTGACTTCCCAATCTAGATACTTCTTTCTTGCCTGTTGGAAAACACTGACCTCAAACTTGCTCCTTGCTTTGGAGTTCCCTGATTGACTTTGGAGGATCAGTTACTTGAACGAAGTCATCTGAACTATGCTTGCTAGAGGGGGTCAAATGTAATAAACCTGGATGTGGCTGAATTAAACTCTTAGCCATTTAATGCACTCAAGTGCAAAGAAAGGAGCAGTAGCTATGCCAGAGGGTGTAAGTATTCTAGAAAGACTAATGGGGAGAAAATGTGTTCAGTATATAGGCTAGGTGATCAATAAGATAGTGGGTATGCATTCAGTAAGGGACATTTTGTAATATACTGAATGTCCCTTCATTTGTTTTTAAAGGAATATGGCTCTGAAGGACTGGAAGGGACATCTATTGCATCTCTGAATTCAGTTTCCTATTTTAGAGATAACCACATCTCTATTTAACATGTTAAAAAAAAAAAAAGTTAGTTGTTTCCTTTCCTCAGACCTTGTACTGATGGACTATCACACCTGGCGGATAAAGACCTTGCTTCAACTCCCAGCTTACATTAATTCGTGACAAGCTCACACCTACTTGTCATGTGCTATCTTTTTCATTTGACTAAATAACACTTCGTCCTCCGTGATGCTTATCCCTGTGATCCATCTATAAAAAGCAACTGTAGCCTTTTTAGCCATTGTTTTGGTAGGCTTGCCACACCGTACTGTTTCAGTGTCCTGCATGGCCATCCATGCAATTTCTCTTTAAAGCTTTTGCAGTAACCTGAGGCTGAGACACAGTAAAAGGAAACACAGTTGCCCAGGCCCACTTCACTGCTTATCTCCTTGATCCCAGGTGGCTGTAAGGTGGAGTGAAGGGACTCGTCTGGTTAGAATAATTATTATGTGGTATGAAGGTCATCACAGAGATTGTAATTACAAAGGAGCGGGAGATTTGATCATCAACTGGGTAGTTACAGCTGGGTATGGGATGACCTCAAAACCGCTTGGTGATTCTTAGTTGGGTAAAAAGTAGTTGATAAGAGCTGAGAAGAAACCTTTGGTCATGGTGTACGTTGGCACTGGTGTAGGAGAGAGTTTTGGGGAGTTAACTTCTGGATGTTTCAACAGAAGGCCTCTGATAGTTTTCTCTGGTTGTTCTCCAGTGTTATGTGGTACAGGGAGGTCACGGTAATCTCAGGTTCTCCAAAGTGTAGCTAAATAGGTCTGTTAGAGCAGAGAGGGTTAAGCTTGTTCAGGCATTTGCAGACATCTTAAGGAAGGGAAGATAGTGCAGGAAAGATGGGGGGGTGCATCAATGAAAATGGAATCATACTTCAGGGCATACAGAAAAAAGTATTTCGGAGTAATTAATCTAGAGAAATGGATGGGAAATGAGGAACTCACAAATCGCAGACAGCTGCTAACGATGCTGGTAAAGCAAAAAATTACAATAGCGGGTGGGATACAAATTATAATTGAATTAAGGGAGGAAAGAGATGTGGCAATACAGTATGTAAAGTCAACGGCATGCGAGGTTAGGTTAAAGTGAAACCCAGGCATGGCCAGAGAGGTTGGGAAGCAAAGCTGTGGTTGATGGTGTTCTACAAAGTTTAATAAGCTGCAAGGTTTTGAAGGGGCATGAAACCTGCGGATTGTATGTGGACAAAATCATAACCTGGACCTTTGCATATAAACTTGCTTTCTTATTTACTGGGCACCTACTAGGTAAGGGAAGTCTACAAAATCCAACACAGTTAAATGATAGGATATTTTATCTGCAGCCATACAGAGTACTTAAAGCTGCAAGATGATCTAGTTTATGAAAGCAGTTTCTTCACATTATATATGTGGGTTTTTTTAAAACAGCACATTTTAATGAACCTAAGTGGTGGTTCACTCTGTCTTAGGGGAAATGCAGAAATTCAGCCATAAAGTGACGATAGCTGAACAAGAAGTAACAGAACTCTTTTGAATTACCTTCAGTGTATGAAGGCAAAATAGGGAGAGTGACATAGTGATGCAAAAATGGAGAAAAACCTTACCAGATAAATCGAATGGTTAAGCCAAAACTCTACCTTAAAAGTAAAGAGAATAAAATCCTTTTAGGTACTGTGAAAAATGTTTTAAAACATGTTTCAAAAGACATGTGTATTATTTTCTTGGCTCCGAGGTCATTAGGAGAGAGAAAGCAAAGAATTGGATTTGAGGTCTCATTTCATCATGGCTAAGCAGTGGAAGAAAGGTGCCTCAAGTTTGATTTAGCTCCTGTGTTACTCAACATGCTAGTGGTCTGCAACATGTGTTGGGAAAGAGGGAGGTAGCAGCATTTCCTAGCTGACGCAAATGTGGTGAGTACTTTCTTTATATCAAGTGGTGAGGTGGGAAAGGCGGGCAGCAATGTTTACACATGGATTTCTCTGCAATTTTTCTGCTTTGCACCTAAATATTACACAGGATTTTCTGCAACAAGACTGATTTTTCTCCTGCCATGGTGAAACACAATGCTTACTTGGGGAAGGCTTATATCTGTTTGTTTTGGTGCTGGATAGGTTATATTTATGCCTGGAATCCTGTTAATTTTCTTAAGCTAGAAAGCATTGCTTAAAATATTTTTGTATTCTACTGGAGCAGGAGGTCCCAAGTAAGTTAAAAATTTATATAAAATCCAGATTGTTCAGGGACTTATTCTTCCACCAGTAAAGTTGAGGCAAAATTTCCTTCAATCATAAACAGCAACAGGTTCAAGACCTTTCATTAGTCACCTTTTAACTCAATTGATGTGGTTAGAAATTGCATGAATGCTTTTTCTTCTTCTTTTAAACAAGTAACAAAAGCTGAATTAGGCTGCAGTGATGAAATCTGAATCATTTCCTCCTCAGACTAAACTTGCTAAACTGGTACAATCTGGAGAATGATGTAATAAGGAAAAAACCTGTTGTTTGTCTCTTGATACCGTTCTTGAAAAAATCATTGCTACGTAATACAAATATAGTCATCACCTTTTATATCCTTTCACCATTGCTGATATTGGAACCCTTCCAAATAAGTAGCATTCCAAAATTGGCTATAGCTCTCTTCATAGTTTTACCTACTTAATTATAGGTTAACACCAGCTTCTTTTTTCTTTTTTTTTTTTTTTTTCCCCTCCTCTCCTGGTTTTAGATAAAGCACTAGAGTTTAAAAGATTGTTTCAACAAGCTCTAGAACAATATTTTCTTTAATTGCTGTCATAGAAATATCTATCTTTAATCTCATTTTCAGATTGACTTAGAGCTCCATAGGATCTTGGCTAGACTTCCTTTAGTCACGTATCACTACACTTTTGATGCTAAAATAAGAAACTGAGGAACTTGAATTATTCATGGGAGACTCCATTTAGGACTCACAGCTAAAACACACAGGAGTCTAGAAGTTCAGAGGTGGCTTTTTTTGGTTTGGTTTTGTTTTGTTTTGTTTTTTAAATAAAAGACAAAACAAATTGAACCAGCCGGGTAACCTGTGGTAAGCTATAAATTGTAGATGTCTTTGACAAAGATGATAGAGATGAGCCAATGTTGTATAAACTGAACACTCAAGTTCTTTAATTGCCTGGCACACATACTTTCCCAGAAATGTAATCAGCTTAAGGAATGCATTCTTTATTTCTCTTCGGCAATTCTACCATGGTTGCCAAACTTATTTATTAGAAAATGGAGAGAGCTTGGGGCAAGATAATTTATATTATTTTTAAACATGAACCCCAAATGAAAATCTTCTACAAGTCTTACACAATGACAATTTAACTTTATTATGCGAGTTTGTTATGTAACGCCAGCCTCACACAGGCATTGCATTGCAGAAGTGATGAATTGCTGCAAAAGAGGAAAGGTAGTCTCCTGCATTTAGAGCCCAGCAGCAGGGGTCAGGAGATGCTAGTTCTGTTTCTTATCCTGCCTCTGATTTGATATATCACCATGGGAAAGTTTTTGAAAAAGACACTGGCCTTGATCCTGGAATAGGTGCTTTATGGGTAATCCTCTGAACAAACACTGCTTCTGTGCCTTTCTGACTCTAACAGAGGCTCCTATTCAAATGGAGCTCATTGGATGAGCAGGGCGATGGTGAAGATACCCTCTTTGCACAGATGGAGGAAAAACCATAATACTTCCTTATGTAGCAGGGGAATTCATTTTAGAGTGTTCTGAGCTCTCGAATGGGAGAGGCTTGTAAAGTGACAATATTAGATTTTAACTGAAGAGCAATCTCTGGTGTCAGAAATGTGAATAGACCTTATCAAGGTGCATAAGGATTTCTTATGCAAAGTCTTCATAGGGAAAGATTTCTTGAGTGTGATGAATTGTAGGTAGATGGAATATTGCATAGAGCCAGGATGATACAAAACAGAAACGGGTGAGCAATGACAACAGATATAATAATGGGAATAGAGAGACTGTTGTGGGAAATGGTAAAGTGTCAACCTTGGCTATGATGGATAAACAGCAGCTTGTTACTTAATGACAAAACAGACTGGAATTTGTTTTTGTTTTTGTTTTTTTTTTTTTTTTTGTGAATCCAAGGCTCAATTTGGCGTCACAGTGTGACTTTTTTTTTTTTTCTTATTGAATGCTCCATGTCTTGCAAAGATGAAGGGATTTTTAACTGAAGAAGAATTAAATTTTGTCCCCACAAAACTTTTAGAGCTTATGGTCAAGTCATTTGAATAGAGGCAGAACTGAAACATAAGAGCTTATTGTAAGACATACTTCGTGTGCTGTGCTATGAGAGTATTATCTGAAGGTGCTTTACCTCCTGAAAGCCTGATTCATTCCAGCAACAGGTTCATGCAGTAGATGTTTTGTGTATACCAGGATCATATCGTTGAACATCCAGCTAAATCCATGTAATTGCTTCATACAAAAAGAAACGGTTCAGTCATGAATACCACATCTGCAAAGTCCTTCTCGGGAAAGGGTGATCAGCTAATCTGAATTTCTGCATGACACGAGCCATTGGGTGTCACTGTAATAATTATACTCATCACTAGTCTGGTATGCTACTGGTACCAGTCGAGGAGTTGTGGTTATATTGGAGCATGTCTTTCAGAGGAATATCAACCATTGCAGTCGTAAGTTGTTCCCGTGGTTTAAAACTGGCACTGCTTTCCTAGACTGAAGTTGTCTGACACTTACAGAGCTGCGTGGCAAACGTTCGTGAGATGTGGGGTTTTTTGAAATGGCTTTTCATGCCAATGAAAAGTTGAAAATATTAGTTTTCAGGAATTTATGGAGGAAGGGGTTGGGGAAGGAATGAAACAAGAGTAGAGATCACATCTTTCTGTTTCCTCCCATGTCTGTGAAGACTAAAGACCCCAGTGACTAGGGCACAGACCCAGGATTTAAGATACTCTAGTGCAATTCCCTGCTGGGTAAGAGTTAGGACAGGAATTTAAAACTTGATCTTTCTGCTGACACCCTGAGCTTCTGTCTACTGGCTACTTGGGGCGCTCTGGTACAGAATTGAGCCATTCATTGTGTATTTCAGAAAAACATAAAAAAGCGATTGCTGAGTGACTTGATGGTATATTAGCAATGACAAATTTATTTTATGCAGTGCTCTAGAATATGTTACTAATGGATTCAGAGGTTTTACATAATCTTTTCTGGTTCATTTTCTAGAGGGGGGCAAAAAAAAAAAGAAGTAAAAAGTATTGTTATCACTACTGCTGCATTTCCCATGGCCCCAAAACCCAGCTAATGACCAGCCTTGACAAGTTCATTTCTGTGGAAGACATTCTCTTACTTCCAATTCACTACCACCCACAGATGACACTTTACAAAATGTCACTGTTACATAATTGATAATCACTCAACAACTGAGAAAATGGAACTTGGAAAGAGGCAACATTTCTGTGTCCAGAGAGGAAATTCTCTTTCAGCTACTCCATCCCAGTGCGGATAAGGTGAGTGTTCTCCTACAAGTTAGGAAAAAGATCACTCTTGGATGGAGTTGTCTTTCCAAACTGATGACCATTTAAAAAAAAAAAAAAAAAAAAAAGATTTATTTAATACTTATTTAATAAAATTATGATCTTAAATGTATCTTGCCTTCTGGAGAACAAAGACCTTAAGAAAATCCAGAGCAAGCACTCCCTCACAGGGGATGCAATATGCTGAAGGGGAATCTTGACAAATTTTAATGGTATATTAAAGTTGGGACACTGGAGACAGGAAGTGTGAAAGATATGTTTTTCCCTCAGATATTATATATGGATAGTCCCACTGTAACTGGACAGTCATTGTGATTGTACAATCAATCCTACTGGATTCCTAGGTGAAGGGTGCAGTTTTTAATAACCCTGTCTCTGAAGGCTCAATCTTTTATCTGTTGCACAGAATAACACATCTGGCTTCCCCCCCGTCCCCCCCCATCTCCGGGTAAGACTGTTAAAAACACATTAGAATAGAAGATGTCATTTATTTAGTCTGTGATATATACACCTGATACCAATTAAATTAGTGGCTCACTTGCTGCCATTCATAGAATGTCTAACAGTAGCCTGAGAGGGCACCAATAGTTACATGAAAAAGCAGGTGTGTATGAAATATTTCTAGTTGCCCTAAGAGTAAGTCATTCACCGGTGTGCGATGAGCTGCAGCATAAGTGGAAGAGAAGGGCCCCACTTAGCACCCCAGAAGCACAAGCGACAAGTACTACTGTAATTAAGCAAGGTAGTTACATAGCATTTTTACACTGATATTTCAAAACTGGCATTCACAGGCACTTCCAATTCCTCTCATTTATTATTGAGGCTCCTCACAGCAGTGTACGGATTCCTTCCACTTCCCCCTGTGCTTGCATTCGTCATATACGTGACACCTTGGAACCGGTGTATGCATCCGTGATTTGTGCTGTGATTAACACATTATCAGCTTCCTCCTTTCTTGTTAGCTAAAAATAGTCCTGGCTATCCCTGCTAGTCTGTCGCTCAGGTGATGGAGATGGAGGCTGCAGGAACCTTCTGTAGCATTTGGCAATCAGGCCCATCTCACTCTCGCATTTCCCAAACCTTTCCTTGATGTCCTGGCACGGCTAATGGTTCAGTGTTATTTTCTGATGTCTCTAGCTCAAAGAATTGGAAGAATTTCTAAACTACAGCCTACATTTTCTTCCCTTTCTGCTGCTTTCATGGATGCCAGCAGTCTCTCTGTGCCCCTTTCACTGCTAGCAATGGTGCCCATGCAAGGCATGGGAGGCTCAGTCCCCTCTTCCTGCAATGAGGGCTGTTGTGGTTGCACCGCCAAATTTTACAAACAAGGCAGAATTAAAAAAATACCAGAAGAGTAAAAGCACTAAAAAGAGTGCTTTGTCATCTTGTATGACTCAAAAATGCCTAACATTATTTTTCTGAAACTTTCCTGGGATATTCAGCTGTAGGGTGTAAGCAAGCAGAGGAGCATTTTTGGGAAGTGATGTATTTTGTTTTCAGGTTAAACTTGTATTTTAATGCACATTCTGCAAACAGAACTTCAGATTGGTGCAAATATGAGTAGATTAAAATATTAGAGATCACATTAGCCTCAGAATTAAAATCTGCATATGTGCATCTTTCCTTACCTCCAGGCGTTCGGTTCTTGAAGCTCCAAAATCTTGAACTATTTGCAAAACGGGGCACTATAGCGAAACGAATGCTTATGGTACAGAAATACAAATTCCTGCCACTTCTCTCTTCCATGCTGTTTGCTGTCTCCAGAGTAAAAGCTTCTATTTCAGAGCTGTGCCAAGAACCATGAAGCGTTATAGCCTGACCAAGCATCGACCTAGCACTAAGCAAACTCCTAAACCCTGGAGACAAGTCAGTAGAGAGATTAAATAAACTTCTTTTAAAAATGCTGTCTCTAAACAGCTGCAACAGTGGCACAACTATACCATTCCTTAGATTTTCTTCTACTTCTGATATATTTTAACCTTGTAGATTTTTTTAGCAATTTATGCGGTTTATTTCAATCATTTTGTGCCCTCATAAAGAATTATATGCAGTCCTCAACTTGTTAGTGCTTCGATATCTTCCAAAAACCTGAGTTTTCATCCTTTGACTTTGTATCCCATTGTCTTCTCTACTCCATCTCAGAATCCCCTGCACCTCTTTTAGCAAGAAAAAATCCATTCAGACCCATTTCTAAAGCCTGTAGGAATAGCAACTGAGCATGAATAAATCAATCAAATAACTGATCATTTAATCACACAAATATGATACTAGGTGTCTATTTTTAAATGTATGTAGAAAACCTTAATGTGTATAAGCACAGTAACTGCAATTACTTCTATCTAGAAATTGCTGAATTAAATATGTACAAGCTGGGATGCTTCAGAGGGAGCTAGTTACTGTAACTGTCCCAGCTGAGGTATCTGAACCACTTCTTCAAGTGATATGTTCAAAAAGAGATAAAGACTAAATTTTTTTTTTTTTTTTTGGAAGAGAAGCACAACTGTTTTCCCTATCTTCCTACTATCCTCCTCCTCAAATTCTTTTCCCACTGTCTGTGGCTCAAAGGTGATTGTGAATCTGTAGCAGGTGACAGCCTGGGTTTTTAAAGTTCAGAGATTTTAATACTGTAGAAGGTCACTGTCGCAGTGTGTTCTGGTTTCTTGCATGTGAAGACTGCAGGACTGCATCTAGTTTAATAACTAGATGAAGTAGAACATCTAATTTGGGAAAATGCTTAGTCTTGGTCTTGGTATTGAGAGTGAGAAGCTGCATTGCTAGTTAGCTAGTGTTTTACACTGATGTTTTGAGACAATCTCTGTGCTGTTAGAAGTCTTGCACAAGGAAAGGGCAAGCTTGGCATCGCTGCTAACTGTGCGGGCTGACCTGGGGGAAGGTCCTTTGCTCCTAGCAGAGCTGGTGTGGGGACACAATACGCCAACAAGAGAATGCAAATTTTCCTGTATGTGCAAACTCCTCCCAACCTCTTGGCATTTGTTAACAAATGTATGTTTGAAAGTTGTTTCAGATGTTTCAGTCCCTTTGCTCCTCTTTGTCTTTAGGTTCAATCCTCATTTCCCTTTGTCAGCACAGCATCCAGAATGCTTCCAGACACCCACTGGGAAGCGTGGCTGTTACATTTTGTGCAATTTTCCTTCTTTTCTTTCTCTAGAAGGAAAACAATGCAACTTCCTAAAAGGTACATTTAATCTGTTTATGGGTACTGTCCTTTATTTGTTATTTAAAGGAAGATGAAATGAGAATGACTTGTGCTTGACATAAAAAGTAGTGTGATTTGAAACAGTTTTCCTGAGTTGGGAAGTGCCAGGTGCAGGTGTGTGTGGCAGGGAAGGTAAATCCCAGGTTTTGGGATGGATTTGAAAGAAGCATTACATATGGACAGAGCATTGCAATAGTGCTTTTCTTCTGTTTGCGCTTCCTTTGGGGTCTGGCTTGAACAAATATGTAAGGCCCTGAACACGTTCAAATAAGGCTGAATGTAGGTGAGCTTATGCCCCAGGGATGAGTGGAAGTAGTTGCATAAGTAGAGGGTTTTTCCGTTTTTTCCCCCATCTTTTTTCCCCAGACCTCTTTGACTTGCAGCCATGTGTGGATGTGTCACTGGACTACAGGGATGTTTAAAGTCAAGGTGTATAGTAGGTCTGTGGGCCATATTCTCAATTAGAGTCAATTCCACATGGCAGAGCTGGCTCCCACCAAGGAACCTGGCTGAATCCGATTAAACAGTCCAGATTTTTTTCACACCTTGTATGTCCCCACCAGCTAGACAGGTTTATCATGTAGCAGTTCACTAATGCCCCCAGGAAATCACTTGTTACTACTAAAACATATTGTGCATCCAACTTTAGTCTGCTGAGTGTTCAGTTTTGTTATGGAAATTAAAGCTTTAATAGCTAATGAATGGGTCCCAACATTCTCTGCCATGGAAAGCAGCCTCCATAACTTCATGTGGCAAAACTTCACTGTTGGGGATGGGGGAGCACTGCTCTTGGCATCCCTGAGCAACAAAAGGCACCACGGGCCACGGGGCAGCATGTAGCACACAGGGAGAACGGGAAAAGGGCTAATCCCAGCCAGATCCCGTTGCAGAACATCTTACTATCTGGCTAATCAGGATAAGTGCTGAAAAGCTTTGAGTGTGATGTCAGATTTATTTCACGATGAACAGGGAAGATCTCTTGATCCTCAAACACTTCAAGTAAAAGTTAAAAGGGGGGGTGTGAGGTGCGGGGGAGGAGGCGGAAAAAAGATATTGCGCTTTTTTCTTTTTTTTTCCAAGTGTGATGAACTGTTTTCTCCTCTAAGTGTTTTAAATAGCGGCAGTGTGAAAATTACATTTGCTTTGAATAATTGCTAGCGTTTTTCCCATTGCAGTCCTTCTATCTGGAAGCTTTGTATCTAATATTGCTCTTGCATGAAACTCGGAGGAGCAGTGTGAATGGAGCGGCAGGTCCATTTTTAAAAAAAAAAAGTATTTTATAATATTTTATTTGCTCAACAGTTCTATGCTGTGGCAACACAGGCTTACGCAGCACTTTATAAGCGTAGGCCCTGATCCAACAAAGGCTTATAGTGCGTATGTTTAACTTTACGCTGACTCCAAAGGGAATATCATGTGTGATATGGACTGTAGGTAAGGCCCATTTCCTGCCCTGAGCAGCTTGCGAGTGAAATAAGACAAGACCCAGGACAACGGTGCACGAATAGGAGCCTTGAACAGGGAAAAGGTCGGGGGAAAAAACCTTTCTTGAAGGGAATTTTGAAGAGGGAAGAAAAAAAAAAAAAGATGGGTTTTTCATATTGCAGGTCAGGGGCAGCAAGAGGGAGAGCCCGAGGGTGGCAGGGGGACCTCCGATGGGAGGACAAGGCAATGACTGAAGGAGCCGGGGGTCTCTTAGGAGCTGGGATGCAGTATAGTAAAGGCCCTGGTATGGTCTCTTGATTTTATCTGTTGACTAAATAAAACTGGTTGACACTTCAGGGCATTCATTTTTATTCAGTCTAATGAATACTGTCAAATCCTGAGAACAGCTTGTGGAATTCATACATAATTGTTTCACTGATGAAGAAACCGAGGCAGGGAGACTAATGATTTTCCCAAGGCCACAGAAGGAACATCATAATTAAAAAAAAAAAAAAGAAAAAAAAAATCTCTTTCCCAGGCCTGGCCTGAACCACTAATTCATCTCTGAACCGAGGGTAGTATTTTCAGAGGTGCTATAATCTCATTTTTTGAGTCATTTAGGCACCCCTTGGAGTTTAAGTGTCATTGGAAGGCAATGCTATGCAAACTTCTAAAAGCCTAGATCAAGTTTAAGAAGGAGCTTTAGGCTCCCAAGACATTTGAAAAGACTATCTGATATCTAAAAAGAATATCTGATATGAAATTATAGATGGTTTTCTATCATATATATATATATATATATAGCTGGGCTGGATTGTGCTCCACCGAAGTCAAGCACATGTTGTCTGGTACAACTGGCTGTAAAAAGTCCGAATCAATTCCCAGCTTGGCAATCGGTTCTAGCAAGTGTCCTGCTTTACTGTTTTGTCTTAGGAGCCACATTACCCAGGCTTGTCTTAACAGACAGTAGCAGTTCCTTTTTTCTCCCCTACCCATCAGTTTGAAAACTAGGTTCTAGTTGGCAGCATCTTCCTCTTGTGTGGGTAATGCTAGGAAAAAATGATTAACTGTAGATGCTCTGTTTAGGGAAACAGAATCCTTTCCCAAGGATATGTATCACTTTCCAGCTTAGTCATGTGCACACCCAAGCCTTTGCATGAACTGCATTTCTGTTGCATGATGCACACTCCCATTTCATTCAGGTGGAGTCCTGGTAATATCAAACAAATATCTGCTGCTAGCTACTTTGAAGAATAATGCTCTGAATCACCTGCTGTTCAGCATACATCCAACATATAAACAAATTCCCTTAAAACGACTGTATGGATAAATACTTATAGGAGCAGTATGCAGGAGAAGTTGTTTGGAGAAAATGTCAACCTTTTTGAGTAGAAAGATTGTCTAAATGATTCACACTCGGGGTGGCTACACGCTGCTCCAAGTTACTGCGTGCAGCTGCAGGGTTTGCTCTTCACTGGGACAAAGTGCAGCGTTGCAGGAGGTGGAGGAGCTGCAGCAGGAGGGGGTCAGCAGAAGGAAGACCTCTCAGCACATGTTTGCATGAGCACCGTCGTTCGTTTTGGCCAAAGGTTAGGGAAAGCACAGTCTTGTCCCCGGCTCTGCATTCACGCCTGCCTTTGCTTTGCCGAATCAGAAATACCAGCTGGTTGCAACTTCCCTCATAAACCTGCTGATCTGAAGCGTGGATCGGGTGTGCTCACACAGGAGAAGATGTGGCGTGTCGCTGCCTGTGTCCAGAGCAGGAGCCACGTGCTCTGCAGGTGTGATTTGGGACTCGCTTGCGTCTCTTGCATTCGGACATATGGGAGCTTCACCTGAGCAAGCCCTTTAAAATTGGGCCCTAAGAGTTTCAGTGAAACCTTATGTTATGAAAGGTCCCTGTGTAGTGTCCTTTGGGAAAGGGCTTAGCGTGCTCATTTGCATCTCTATACCCAGAATGCTTTTCCAGCTCATTGCTGTTTCATAGCCGTGCTGGTGTCAGTGCTACAGAGCAGCTGAAAATGGCTTGATGTGCTTCTGCATGCTGCTACTTTTCCTCTGGAGCAAAAGAAAGGATGTCTGTCTGGAAGGGCAGGACGAGACAAAATGTCCCTATCTTTCCTCGCAGCATGGGTAGTCTCCTGGCCACCCAAACAACCGGCAAGAGCTTCTAAGAGGACAGATGCTGGTACTTAAAAGCTTAAGCTGCCTGCAAAGTATCACCACGCTCCTAGGCAAAGACGCAGCTGTGTGAAATTGTGAACCTTTAACGTGATCCCACCTCCCTGCCACAGACAGTTCGTGGCAGCTTGGAGAAGCACTGAGGGTCTGGAGATGTAAAATCCAGATTCTTGTGTGCGTTATGGGGAAGAAAAGCCAGCAGGTTCTGCACTGAAACATCAAACGTGGCAATTGCGAGTGAATCTGTTAATGTTAAAAGCACTGGGGTCAGGTGTGAGTGCTACAAAGCATCCTACTGCGCTGCAGAATTAGAGCCCAAATGGAAAAGAGCCCGACCGAGCGGTCATCAATTCCCTTCCCTGACAGGCAAGGGCTGTGCCCTGTAATGAATATACTAGTTAATGGCATATCCTTGAAGATTCAGTATGTAATGATTTGCAAGTTGTAGCCTGAGATAACTCAGAGGAAGTACTATATAAATGTCAAAGTTACTCTTAATACACTGGTGGCGGTACTTTTTCAAGGAATTGTCACTGAAGTAAAATTAACATGCAAAAGATATGGCAAATCTACTAGCAAATTATGTAAATATTTTGCAAGGGGCAAACTTTCAGTGCCAGGCGTGAAAATTGGGTCACAATTCCCATTAACAATTACACAGCCTGCGTGCCTAATTTTCCAGGCACCATGCTGAAAATTCACCCCACGTTATGGAAGCAATTAATGGCTTAAAATTCTTTTTAGGCCAGTAAATGTGTAGAAGTGTTGATAGCCTTTTCTGTGTGGCATTTAATGAGCTATAATCTGATAACTAGATTAGATTGTTCTCTCATGATATCTCAAAGATTGCTTTATACCGTTATTATTGCTATTTAAATACTACAGCAATGCCAGATGCACGGATCAGAGCCCTGTTGCGCTAGGTGCTGTACAAATATCTGTGAACATGGGGTCTCTTCACTGAAGACAGATATAATAACTACTTTGCTATTCTGGTCTGCTTAGGCACCAGGGAAATGCTGAAGGTTCCCACACAGTATGAATCTATTAAAAAGATAATCTGAAGCTATTTTGGTTTCTCATATAGAGGATTTTTTTTTTTTTTCCCCTTTTCAATGCTTACACATGACTTTCATTAGCATTAAATGTGTGTGGAGGGAGAGTCACTCTTAATGTTTGTAGCTCTATACCTATCCCTTTCATATCAGTTAAATCCCAGCGAATATAACTGTTTAGTAATTGTCTGGTATTTAATTAAAATACAATAACCCCTTTCCAGAGACGCCAGTTGTGAATCTGGTGGCCCAGTCATAAAGATGCTAATTTAATGAATATTCATAAATCATGAATATTCATAGAGTGTCAGGGATGTTCTTTTGTACCCTGCTGCTATGCCAGGTCTCGCTGGCACAGCAGACGGCACATGTTGAAGGAGCTTTGCTCCTAGGGGAGAAGAGAAATATTCGCGCTGGAGCGGGACGTGTGTCTGGGTGTAACTCCGAGCGGAGGCGCTGGGAGGAGAGGCAGCGACTGGCGAGGAGCGCGCGGGCATCCAACCCACCGAGTGGGATGCGCAGTCTCGCTGTGGCTACCAGGTGGCACGGTGCGTTTCTTGTCGGGGCTATTAATACTTTTATAGCTGATGTACAGCTCTGGCAAAGACCGTATGGCCAACCTTTGCAGTTACAGTGGCCACAGCCACCACTATTACTGCTTGAGCAGAGCCTGCCCGCTGGGATTCTCAGTTGCTCTTGCCCTGGCCAGGCTGCACATGGGGAAAGGCGCTGTAGGAAGCTGCCTTAAAGCACGGCAACCTGCTGCGGGTGGTAGGTCTGACCTGCCCCGGGCTGCGGGGCTGAGCAGGGTTTGTGCAGGAAAGCCTCTCTTATCTAGGATGCTCCAGATCGCTCCTTGTAGCAGGACCTTTCTCCAGGGTTTCCAGGGATTTGGCAGCCTCCTTGCTTGGCGGTAGTGACCCCGCTGCAACACTCGATACTGCTGTTGTAGCCAACTATCTCCTAGATTGGTTTTGTGGTGTGCAGGGGAATTTAGTGATGTATCTCTTCATTACTCAAAAGAAAAAAGAGAACACAGTTGCAGAAAATCTCATTTTATGCTGTCACTTGAGATGCAACTGAACAAAGTCAGTGTCCCTCCGCAAAGTTCGCAAACTCCGTGCTTTCCTCATGATACGCTTTTAAAAAACTGGGCGTTTAACTTATCCCTAGAAATGCCTAATATGCCTTCTAAGCAGCAGGCGATGGAGTCAGCCTTGTATTCATTGCTCCTACAGGTTTCAGTTGGCCCCATCCTTCCAGGTTGATGGCTGAAATACGCTTGAATGCAAATGCTGCGCGCCCTTATGGTGCCTGTGCGACGCCAGTGAGGCACTTTGCCGCGACATCATGTCGCGAGGCACGTACCTATGGGTGCAGAGCAAGCCCGCTTCTCACCCCACCGCACACTGCTGTGATGCAAATTTGTTGTTGTGAAAAAATGTCAGCGCACAGAGTTGATCTGTTTGCTTTGGCAAAGTGTAGAGCAGGAGTGAGCACCCGTCGCTCTGTCCGGACTGAGATGTCGGAAAGTTTCCGAAGCCCGAGCGATGCTGGTGCTCCGAGACGCTGCTCGCTCCCTCCCTCCCCCAGGACCACTGCAGCGCTTGGGCTCCGGCTTTGTGCGAGAGATCCTTGCAACCCCCCATCAACACTTCAAACGTGTTCGCAAAAACTGGCAGGGAAAGGAGAAGGGGAGAAGGGCTGCCTGCGCTATCCAAGAGAGCTCTGTTTTCTCTGGTAATTTATTTCAGCTAATACACTTCTCTAATAGTTGCCGGCTCCAATCTTTGCTTACATAAACGCTTATTTAAAGCTCTTACGATCAAATCATTCATCTGGACTCAAACTTGCTTCTAAATTTGTGCATGCAAATTTTATTCATGGGCCCAGCTGTGTTCGTGCCGAATTTGCATTTGTGCATATGAATGTGTTGTTTTTTCCCTCTGTCAGCATACAACCACAGGCTGCAGCTGAAAATATGGACCTAGATTTCAAAAATTTTAATGACCGTACACTGAAAGTTTTAGTTCCTTTCCCCGGAGCTGGCAAACTTGCCTGCATAAGCCTTATCTTTATCCTTTGCTTTAGGGAGCTCGCTAGTGTACGTTTCTGAAGACTTGCTTGCACATGGCATTCAAATAAAAAATGAGACTTTGTTTTGCCAATATGGGTATTGACATGAAAGGGCAACTAACTTTTTGTCTTGCTTTTTATGCAACTAATCCTTCCTTCCTATGTTTGTGCCACCTCGGTTTACTTTGTCTACCGAAAGCTTGTTTTGAGAAGAGCTGAAATGTATTTTGTTCTGGGGGGGTGGCATGGCAAGAAATCAGTGCACTGGAGGCTGGAAAGAAAAATACCTTTCTGCCTCTGTAAGCAGGGCCAAATTTGAGTGTAAATAAATACCATTCAGAGAAGGAAACAGTAAATCAGTCTTGCAGAACAATTTAGATATCTGATGTATGCAGCATGAGTAATTCCACTTAGTGCACTACCAGGAGCATGAAGTGGCAGCGGTGCTGTAAGTTCCTCACTGCTCCTAATCGGAAGGGTCTTATAGGAACCTCTTTGTGATGCTATATGCAGAGGATTGTGGTGGGCACTTGCCTTCTGTATCTCCCATTCACTATTATGCGTCTTTCCTTAATGTCTGAAAGGGGATTACATGGGAACCCAGTTAAGGCAGGCTCTGGTAAAAAGTTTATTGAATAAGCTTGCAGTCATTTCTAAACTTTAAGTAGTTATAAACTTGTTAAAAGTCAAGAACCATTGTGATCTGTTGGGTATAAATGTACTCTACAGTACATTAATTTGTGGATACTAAAACTCACTCAAGGGTTTCTGAAATATGCTCTTTAAATGGGTAAGCGAAAAGGTAGCATAATCCTGGGAAGAGCATAGAGTGTATCAAGAGGATCCCAAGTGCTTTGCATATAAGGTTCTTCTGAGAGATACTATTTTATGTAAATTGATTCTCTAACTTTTCATGTGGCATAGGCTATTTGCTTGGGGGTGAGGTGCAGGTAACAGCATAGATTTTACCCTGGGAAGTGCGGACATAAATCACAAATCGTTCTAGATAAGCGATGATGTTTGTGCTGCTTTTCATTTTCAGTGCTAAAGCTCTGCACAGGAGCTGTAGGCACTGGGAGTGTGAAAGGCCCAAAGAAGTGAAGACCCCAGCACCACCCATCATCGTGGTTATAGTTCTCTCCTGCTGTGAGAAATATTGGGCACTCATCATTTTGCTAGAGACTGGGGACTTTGAAAGGAAATGAAAGGAGGTGCTGATACTGTGAGAGTCGGGGGGTATTTAACTTCCTTTTGGCATCTGACAAGACTGTGGGAGTTTTGGATGATGACAATCAGTAATGTCACAGGCTTGTGTTGGAAGCACGCCTTCCCCTCCAGTAGCAGAGTTGCTTTTGGAAAGCTTTAGCTAAAGTGGTTAGACTAAGGTTGAACAGTGACTAAATGACAAATCTAGAAACAATCCTAATTCCGCTCATTGAGCTACTTAGACTGTTTGTGCAACATACGTTAATTATATCAGAAATGTGGTATAGGAAACTGAACCATTCCAAACTTGAAGAAAAGCTCTGCATTTGGGATGCAACCCTGTTTTTTAATATTTTTTTTTTTCTTTTCTTGCTGGTTTTGGGGTGCGTTTTTTGATGCCATGCTCAGCTGAAGCCTGTTTGTGTGCTACTGACTTGCTGGCAGTACAGAGCCGTGGTGTCCGTGCACCGGGATTGCACACAGGAAAGCATGGAGGGTGGAGTGGGAATTCCTTTTCTTGGGCAGTCCTTACTGTGCTGAGGGCTGCAGGGCATCTGGGATATCTCCTACCTTGTGCTTTTGTGTCTTTAAGATTTTGGGTGAATGAGTTATTCCTTGAAATAAGACTGTTTATCTCTTCAGTACAGCCTTCCTCAATAGAGTAAGACCCCAGCCCTGTAACCTTTGCAGACAACATCTGAGTTGTCCTTTGTCATGTAAATACTCTAAAATTTGCCAGTGTGACTAATTGGAGTTGTAAGATTTCAATGTTAAAGTTTTAATGAAAAAAATTTCTATCGGGATGTTTTTTTACATAGACTACTTGTATCCTCTTGCTTAATAATCTAAAAGCAAATGCATTTTTAAAGAGGACACAATTACGTATGTATTCAATATTCCTAACTTATCTAAGGATTTCAATGGGATACCTTCACCCAGAATATTCTCCAACTTATATGAGGAACAAAAGATAATCTTCAGAAATCAATGTTTTCTGCTTTAGAATCCAGTAGTGCTTGTTTGAAGAAATAGTAGATACAGAAGGGAAAATGACAGTCTCTTTAACATATACTTAAGTATGGTAAGTGCAACGATGAAAGCAGACATAAGGAGTGAGAAAGATATAAATGGAAAGATTAATGACAGCATTAATTTATTTGCATCTATCACGGAGAAGTATTTGCAACGTAAAAAAGTAGCAGTTTGTGAAAGGCAGTGTAGTAACCTAAATCTCTTCTGGGTATTAAACTTAATACGTGTAATATTTCTACGGTTTCACCTGACTCCCTTCCTTGTTTTGTTCTCTGCCTTGGAATTTACAATGCCCTTTTGTGTTCTTATTCATGGGGTGGTGAGCAACGCTTTGACCTCTTTTGCACTTTAGACATGAAGCATGTGCCTTACCTTGTCTGATGACTACAGCTGTATTTGCACCATTAAAGAAAAAAAAAAAATCATTCGTGCAAGCTGGTAATGCAAATTATTTCTTGGAAAGTATTGCAGAACACAGAGTCTATTGGATACTCTGATTTATGTCGCAACTCCCTACTCACTCAGTATCCAGGAATGGGTTCATTTGGGTGCTAAAGGGGGGTGTTTCGTCCCTTGTTAGCACGTTGGTGTGATGAGCGGAGCTCTGCGTGTCACCTGGAGGGGCCATAGCCCTGCAGGTGCCCCCGCACCAGGGCGGCAGCTGAGGCTTGCTACTGCCCTTTTTGCTGCAGGATCCCTTTGCAGTTTCAGGTAGCAAACCTGTAGTAAGGATCAGTTCGATGCCAGCTGACACAAAGAGGAAAATTGTGTTTCTTTGAAGCTGCGGGGGCTGGGCAGGAGGAGCAGAGGAGTTTAGGCTGACACAGAGTAATTGCCGGAAGCAGAATTTGGCCAAGCCTCTTGGTTCACACTGGGAGCACCTTATGCAGTTTATATTACAGTTATAGATTTTTCTTGTGATATCGCTTACCTTAAATGACCATTGCCTGAAAGACAGCGCATAATGAGATAATGTTCATCCTGACACCTTCCTGGGTAATGGCTCAATGTTCACTCAGGAAGAAAAATTCACTCTGACTGAATTACCTCTACAACAATCTGATGCATTTTTTTTTTTTTTTTCTTAGAGGGCTTATATCCAAACACTGTCCAAACTTTGGGGGAAATCTCACATATTCACAGTCTGATTCAATGTTTTGCAAAGAGAGACAGCCCATGAAACAAATGCACAAGATTGTCTTGGCTCGACATTTATTCATTGTTCAAAAATTTTAAATCAACAGAGGTTCTCTTGCCTTCGGAAAGAGATGCTCTTTATGATAATAGCTTTTCCTTTTTAAAAAAAGGTGAACTTGAATATGAATTCCAGAAGACCAAACTGTTATGGCAGCGAGGCCATTAGGCTGCAATTTGTCTTATAACAGATGTTGTAGAGTCCTGTCACTTCTAATGTTAAAACAGATGGGATATACACTTGAAAATGTACTAGAAGTATTTAATTTCCTTTCCAGCACAGGAGATTTCTTCTCTCCAAGCTCTTTGATGCTCTTCGCCTGTTTGTTAAATCCTGTTGCATTAGTTGGTGTGGTTTAATCTCCTTGGAAAGCTTTGTCTGAGTTTGTGTTCTAATGCAATTAATCTTGAATTGCTTTGGTTTTGCTGAATGAGACCTGATTCCATTTCGAGCTGACTTTTTATTAACCTCTTTTAAGATCCCTTGTAAAACTTGCTATTATCACATAGCACAAAACTGTAGAGATGACACAATATCTGGCCCTTATTTTCAGCAGTTATGGGTAACATTAACCAAATGCATACTACGTATGTCTACATATTAAAAAAAAATCCTAGGTGATCTGTGATACTCGTATGCACATTAGATTACAAGGCTACCATATACATGGTAAGGTTACTGTTGTTTACCATAACTATGATTTCTCATCATCTGCAGGAAGGCTCATCTGACTTCATTGGACTCCATATCAGGTTTTCTAATCCAATGCAGCTGCTTTTTCAAAGTCTGGGGATTATCAAGTCAATCCCCAGATGAACTAGGAAGTTGTTAAGTGAAAATGACAGTCCTGTAGTGGTGGAGGAGCGGGGATCTAAAAACTTTGGATGATTCTCCCCAAGACACGTGGTGGGAGACTGGGAGAGCAGGTATTAGCTTTCATGAGCTGGACTTGGGCACTCAGCCTGTGAGTGCTGAATAGCAGATATTACAGACAGATCCATGCCTGTGTTTACAGTTCATACCATATAATCCAATTTCTCCTTTTTTAACTGGCTTTCCATGTAAGACTTGTATTTGTTTTCATAAGTCAATGGAGAAGCCCCGATATTACTGACATCAGTTTAATTCTTGCTCTGTTGTAAGATGTGCATAATACTCTGATAAAATTGGCTTTATAAATGGAAGTGTTTAGACAGCTAGCACAAAGTTCAGCACCTTTAAAGCTTTCTGTGCTGGGGACATTTCATGTCTTTCTCAGTAAAGCAGGGGAATGCATTGGCTGCGTCAAACGGAATTCTTATTTTCAGCTCTTGAGAGAGTTTTATTGCGCATATATTTACAATCAAATCTAGAAGGAAAGGCCATCAAGAATGCAAGGGACTTTTCATTGTCTTGCGCTTTCAGCTTCACTGTCTGAGCCCTGGAAGGATAGGAAGTATCGTGAGTATAGCAGTTCGTAAATGTTTCTTTTTCTTGTTGTTCCTTTTCTTTCTAGCAATCCCAATTTTGGAATTTTTGTAATTTGAGGATAAAAATTAGGCTATTGTAGGCTTTGTTATGACACAAATTTATGCCTTAAGTGGATTTCCTCAGTGAAATACTAAAGTCAAATACAATTAGTCTATTTTCCAAGTAGTTGCATCTTCTGGAAACGGAAAACACCAAGGGCTGTTCCAAGGCACTGAGCTTTTTGATGAAAATACAGAATAAGAGTTTGGAAGATAAATCCTGAGCTACCGTAAGATGGAGGTGGTGAACAAGGTGTCTTTCATGTCTAGTTCTTGTGTTGTCTTCAGGTACCTATTGTGCTTTCCAGTTCTCAGTTGCTGCTTCAAAATTGCCATCTTCAGCTTCATGGTCTTGGGGGGGGACTTGGTAGTTTGTGAAGAAAAATATTACCATTTTATGAAAATGGCTGTTGCTCCTAAATGTTATTCTCCCTCTGGTTTCATGTGTGGGAATGTGGTATGCTGCTTTTTTTTTTAAAGGTAGCTTTTTCTTAGCTATTGCTCAAAAGACTAACACAATACGGAGTAATAATACCTGAGAAAGTTTATACTTGACATTTTCCAAAGTGTACACAAGTAGAGAAAAACTTTACAATCTTGGGACATTCAGTCATCCTCAAATAATTTGTTTATTAAGTAAAATATTCATCTCACATTTACTTAAGCTTTTTACTGTCCATACTTCTCCCATGAAGTTTTTTTTTAATCACCTACCAAGTGAATCAAGTAGTAATTCAGCTGTTAAAGCTTCACATGGCTAAAAAGTTATGTTAAGAATTTATTGGCAGCTTAAAATTACTCTTTTAGAAAGATACCAGGTAGTTGAAACTGGTATGATTTGTGCACCATAAAAAGAACTACGGGAAGAGTAAAATTGTGTAAGGTTACCAAAGACTCAGCTGAAGACATTTATAGGGAAAAAATTGTAGGCCCTTTTTTCTCACCTTAGTAGTTAAAACAATTTAAACACCAAATTTAAAATCAGAAAAGGAATTGAAAAACACATGTTCATGCAATCCAGAACCTATTGATAGTTGGGCATCTAAACTTTAAAAGCAACTTCTGTAGAAGGCATTTAGCCAGAAGCAAAACATCCAATCTTGCCTGAACCTTACAAAATATGTGGCTTAGAATTGAAGCACAATGGGAGTGCAGTTTGCTGGAATTTTTTTATATTGCCTGCATAGCTAGAATACAAAAGCAACTACGTGCATAAAACACTTCTCTGCATTCTAAATATAGCAGCGCCCACTTGAATGAATATTTCATAGAAGAATAACCTATATAAAGGGAATAAACGCAGGCAGCGACGATATTGGTAGGATATAATTTTTAAATGGAACAGCTTTTAAATGAGTAAATGAATACCTAATAAAAGTGCTAACTCCTTGTATGAATAAAAATCTGATAGAACTGTGTTTTGTTGGCTACTGGCTGGAAAACTTTTAAAACAAGGAGAATATGCATAAATTTAATTTGAAGTAAAAAGGAAAGTAAAAACTTGTGCATGTTTATGAAGCTCAGACTTTTTTGCAGCTAACCGGTTCACCTGAGATGGGATGCAATAAAAGGAAGAAGTAAACACTGCCCTGATGTATATTGAACCCCAGGTGGAGCAGGTAGCAATGTCGGGGAGGAGCCATGGGGTGGACTGCCTCTTGTCTGGCAGTGGGAACGGAATGTACTTCGGTGGTTTCAGTCTAGATCTCTTTGAGGAAATATCCAGGGTCATGTTAGGCAACTGCTTTCCTTCCCAGAGGTTCACTTGTGTGGGGTACTGCGAGGCTTCAGACTGCTCCACTGACACACATTACGTTGGCAGTGGATTACTGAGGAACAAAGTGTGGGCTGCGCTAGGTGCAAAAATGAAACCAACCTTTACATTTCCTCCACCACCTAGTTCAGACGCTCCAGTTATGTCTCAGAGGATGTTTGGAGCATAAATCTGAAAATGCTGGAGGAGCTCGACCCAGCTAAATGAATTGTGTTTTAGGGTCAGGCCAAGGTGACAAGGAGTGCTTGAGTCTGCCCTGACAAGAACCACAGCTTGTCCCCTGTGTGCAAGCTGGAGACTTGCTGGATTCCCAATTGGGGCAGTTTTGCAAGCAGTAGTATGTAGTGTGACCTGCTTTGTAACCCTTGCAGTCACTGGGGCCAGGTAGGGCAGGTGGGGAAGCGCCTGCTGTGCAAGAGTGAATGAAAGTTTAAAGCGCTCAAACTTTTGACTAAGTGTCTTGAATTTGCTACTGTAGCCTAACAAGGGGGTATGAAGGAGAAAGGGGGATCGACAAGGATCATTGAATAGAAAATATAAAGGAAAGGTGAGGACATATCCTGAGGCCCAGACTGTGGGGGGTGAGAAAGAGATCTGATGAAAATGTACAGGGATTAAAGGAGCTATGATCTATTGCAAACCACCAAGCCAGGAAGATCAGATGGGTTAGGATTTTTCCGAAATTAATGAGAATTTCATGTTCATCTGAAATTTTAACTGCTTCCAGACATTTCTTGGGTGGAAAAACCATAGTGGGAAAAGGATGATTCAACAAGTTCTAGGAAGGTATTGGGTTTTAGTTTTGATTTGTTTGTTTTACAGAATGGAGAAATGCATGCAGAGGAAAGGCTTTTTTATATTTTAGATTCTAGACAATGAAGAGGAGGTAGCTGAGAGTACAAAGGCAATAGGCAAGTTAGGTGAAATTGAGCATGAAATGAGATTTCACAATTCTTTCAAAGAGATGGAGGAGAAACAACAATGTAACGAAAATGGACTTGAGAGAATGATAGCTAAGATCTCTCCAGAGGCAAATTTAACAGTTGAAAGTAAAGGTGAATTAGCTGCCAGGTCCTCAAAGACATGGTATTATGGTACAAGCACAGACAAACCCAATATAAAGATTAACTTGGCTAAAGAGCAGGCTCTGCACAGGTAGCAAGAAGGAAACGCATCAAAGTGGAAACACATCAGAAGAATGAGTAGCCAAAAATGGCACAAGCATGTAGGGATGAAAACAGGAAGGTCTAGGCACTAGATGAGATGCAGCTAGTTAGAGATGCCAACATGAGGAAAAATCATCCTCAATGTACATAAATAAGAGGACAATCTAGACAGGGATTGCTGCCTTGCTTACAGGAGAAAGCAAGCTGCTAATGGAAGACTCTGAAGAGTCCTTTTTTTTCCTTTCCTTTTTTTCTTTTTAATTTGAGCCTTCATTAAAGAAGTTGATTGCTTTCATATTAGTAGTACTACTAAAACCAACAGAAAAGGGGGAAAATCTTAGCCAAAAATAGAAAAGACCAAGTTAGGGAGTTACAGATGAATTGGATGTTTTCAAATTGACTGGTTGTGATGGACTTCATTACAGGATATTTAAGGGTTTGCCGAAAGCAGTCTCAGAGCCATTAGTGTTATCTTTGAGAGCTCATGTGAGATAGATGAGGTACCACAGGCTGGAAAAAGAGCAAACATAGTGTCCTTCATTTTGAAAAAAGGGGGGTGAGGGGGAAGAGGACCCAGTGAATTACAGACCAATCAGTGTTAACTTCAGTCCACAGAAAAATTCTGGAACAAAAAAAAAATCAAACCAAACATTTGAAAGCAGCTGAAGGATAACAAGAAAATGAATAGCTGCCAGCATGGATTTGTCAAGAACGAATTGTCAAACCGCTTGAATTTCCTTGTGCAGCAGGGTAACAGACTTCATGGAAAGGGAAGAAACAGTTGACATCATGTCTCTTGAATATATTGAGGTCTTTAAAGTTGACTTGCATGACATTCTTTGAATCAAGGGAAACCTGGGCTAGATGAAAATGCTGTTATGTAGAGACAAAACTAGCTGGAAGAAACAGGTTTGGAGGATAATTTTCAGGAGGATGAAGGAGTATCAAAACAGAAGGATGTATTGAGTAGTGTTCTGCAGAGTTGCACCCAGCTCTCATCAGACCATGACCTGGGTGATGCAATACACATTATACATGTTAAATTTACAGACGACTAAAAGTGGAAGAGAGTGCAAAGCTTTCTGAGTTCAGAATGGCCTTGAGAAATGGGGAAAAGGGTCTGGAAGAATAGGCTGAAACTCTGTAAGATAAATACAGAGGGATGGTAGTTCAGCAGAAATAATAAACTGCAGGAATACAAGATGGGGAACAACTGTTTAGGCAGCAGTTCTTCAGAAAAATCTCTGGGGATTATAGTGGATTACAAACTGAGCATGAGGCAATGTCATGGTGTTGCAAAAAGGGCAAACATCATCGTGGTATGCATAAATGGCAATATAATCTGAAAGGCATGTGAAGTGACTCCTCTGCTACGCCTAGCACAGGCAATATCTTCCCAGAACAATGCCCACTTTGGGGGTACCCTTGTCCTTCTAGAAAGATGTTGGCCACTTGGAGACAATCCAGACAAGACTGATGGACATAGTCACCATGTCCAGTCAAGATGTTATGGCTGTCAGAGAGATTACGTGGATGGTGTTTAGTCTAGCTCAGGGAAGGTTGTTTTGCGGTTCTACCAGTAGTCTTCAAATATGCAAAAGGATGGTGCAGGGAGGAAGAAATAAGTTTTATTTTGTACAAGAGGAAATGGTTGTTAGGAAGAATTGGACATTAAGAGGGAAAAAAAAAAAAAAAGGCATTTTTCTGATAATTCTTGCAGTGAAGTCCTGGAACAGACTGTCACCTCCGTGGCTGGAGGCCTTTAAGAACAGGAATGACACAACATATAGCTCATTCTGTCTTGGAGCAAGTAGTCCTGCAGACAGTCTCCCCACTCCTACTTTCTACAGTTCCACAGTTTCTTTGCTAATGAAAACCATCCCTATTCTGTTAATCATTGGGAAGTGATGAAATCATTGTGGCATTGCTGTTATTCTAGGACTTTACACTCAAGAATTTCTACTACAACTGGTATGGCTGTCAATATCAAAGTGAGATAGAAAGTACTTTCGGCAGGCAGTTTGATCCAGCTCAGGCCTGTAACAGACAGCACAAAGCGATAGGTTTTTCCTGCTGTTCTGAAATTCCTCGCTGTATATTTGCAGATAATTAGTCTGCCTGTCTGTGTCTTTTATGTACTGTGTTGGTGGAACTTTGGAGCTGTACAACTAAATGATTAGAAAATGGTTTAGTTCAATCCTGGTGTATTGAGTTTTACTGCAGGCTAAATCATATTCTTTTCTTGTTATCCCAATCAAACCGCTCGTACTCCTTTTAAATTCCTTCACTCTGATTTTGATTCTCAATACCCCAGATTAAAGCTCTTTATCCATACCTACGTGCTTTCTCTTTTGCAGTTCCAGTGCAGATTTGCATAGCAAAGGAGGTATTTGTGTTTCTCCTGACCTCATCAATATTCTGGTGCACAGCGTGCACTTATATGATAGTTTATTCCGGGATGATGAACAGATGCAAAAGTGTCTTCAATTGTCTCTGGAAATTAGCAATGGTCAATACATCCTGCAAACACAATGCTGGATGCTGTGGTGCATGCAAAACATGCATGGCAGGCAGAGCTCATAGCCTTTTCCTGCCTCTAGCACACTTCATTTAATTTTAATAGTAGAAGGAGATGTGGTATCTTTTGAACATAGATATCCTTGTGGGCTAATGTAAGGCTTGGACAATAAGAGTTTTGCATAGGAGAATTTGGCTTAACCTGTCAGTCTTCCAGAGATTAACAACTTCATCAACTACTGTTGATATTGACAGTCAGTTGCTAGGCTACATGTTTACTGCTAAATGAATAGGCGACTTGGGGCCAGTGTGAATATTCAACAGATTGGCAAATAAGTAAAACGTGCTGTGACTTGATTTGTTAATTATAGTCAAAATAAATGGCTGTATTGATGACTATGATTTTACACAGCATTAGTCCTCTGAAAACAGCAATTAAGTCTGCCATGTAAACATATATCTTGCCTGTGACAAAAAAAAAAAAAAAAAAAAAGCCTTAAACAACTGAATACACCACTCCAAGCAGTTTCACTAGGAGTCCTGAAGTGCTTACATTAGTTAAATTATGTCCTTGGGTGTTTTTACACCTCTGACTGAAGCACAACATTCAGGCAGGGTCTGGATTTTGAAAAGCTTTCTTGTTTGCTGCGTGTAGTGCTACTTATGGTCAGAGTTTATCAAAAGGAGTAGGATCACACTTGAGGGAGAAACCCCAAGTAGCTGGATTTCACGAGAATGATTTTTTTTCTCCAACATTTTTTCCTGTTGTGAGAAAGCCAAGCATGAATTTATTACTCTATATGCTTTTTCAGCAGACCTTGCGAAAGAGTTCTCACATGTATACTACATTACTGCATTCCAGTTTATCAGGTGGGTTAACTAGAATTCACTTCCCTCGATCCATACGATTCTCTCATTACATTTTAAAGTCTCAGTATATCGATTTTCTCATTCTGTGTTTCAAGACTTGCGTACACTGGCAGGTGCACTGAGTATTCAGCATCACTCATTGTTCAGCGTTGCATGTGTGTAGGCAATGACACTCTTCTGGGATATACGGTGCCTTTTGATTGAAGCTTGGAAAATACATATTCTGTTCTCATCTCTGTTGTCAACATCTGCTGTGGCTCTGGTCAAGACTCTCTTGCAAGCTCTGGCTCAGTTTTGCGATCTGTAATATATAGGTTTTGGGCTTTTTTCCTCCATAAATAACTGCCAATCTAAAGAGCACTGAAGTTGCCAAATATGCCCCAAGTAGTGCAACACAGAAAGAGAGGTTGTTTTAAGCTTGAGAAAAGCAAACGTATTTTTGCATAGAAAAACACAACTTTCCCTGAATAGGTAGGTCTGTGTTACCAATGCATGTTTAGCTTGGGGTTGAGTTTAGGCCAGTAATTGTTTTTTCCCCAAAGAGCGGTAGAAAGGAGCTCCCTTGTTTCAGGCCTTATTTTTGTCCTGATGAACATCTGTCCTTCCTTGTAAGCTCTTCAGTAGTTGTCTCCCATGGTCTCAGTGTGAGACTCTCAAGGGCAAAGTCGCGAAAGCGAAGTCATACCGACCCACACTGATCACAGCTGGTCTGAGGCAGGTTGGTACCAAATGCTAGAGCAGAGAGGGAGTTTTGGCTTTTCCTTCAATGTGCTGCCGAAAGAGATACCACCCAATGCATATGCATGGCAGACAGAAGCTTGGAGAAAATCAGACTGAAAGGGCATGCGGACACTAGAAATGGAGTATGACTAGGGAAAAACTTGGACTGGAGATTGAACTGGGCAGCTGGAAGGCAGCAGATAAGAAACAATTGATATAGGGAGAACTCCAAAGTGAAGAAATAGCTGGGAGAGAGGTGGGTACACTGAGATCAATTTGATGAAGGAAAAAAAAAAAAACCATTGAAGAAGAAAACTGAGGCTGATAATCAGCTGCAAATGTTGGTTAGCAGCATTGTCTTTGCTGAAGGATACGAGATCAATGCTCTCTGTTAGCACATTGTCATACATCTGCATGGTATTCATCACCTTTGACACCAATGCAGGTTATGTAAAAATCTTGCATAAACCTCCCACAAAACAACCCCCACCCAAGCATTGAGGACAACAGGAAGAATATCAGGGTTCACTTTGAATGCACTCGGGTTTTGGACCTTTCACTTCTGAGTGCTTTTGTAGGACAGGAAAAAACCTTCAAAGGAGGACAAAGATGTTCCAAAGTGTTGAATGGCTTCACAAAGTGGGTGGTAGGCCAGCGGAGCTCACTGCCAAATGGCATTGTGGATGTGACATGTTTAAGTTCATGAAAAACAAAATCTCTGAGAGTTACTAACTGCATGTAAACTATATATGGGTCAGGAAGTCTCAGAGCTGAAAATAGTTGGAAGCTGAGAGGGTATGAGTGGGAAATAGCATGAATAGGATTGTTCTGTTCTTTCTCATCACCAGCATCTTCTTATGGCCACCACTGCAGACAAAAGCACTCCAGATACATGGATGTTGTCCTGGCTGTTCTCGTCTACTTGCTTTTCCATTGCCTTCACTGTAGTTCATCTTCTGACTCAGATGGGTATTTCGAGGGATTTCTCTCCCAAGGGCTACATTTACCAAATTAGTTTTATGTCAGTTGTTACGCCATAGGTACTGAGATCCTCCTCTTCAGAAGCTGACAAATCCTCTTTCAATGGATGAAGCAGGAGCATTTATGCTTCTGCAAATCATGGGGAAAAAGGAGATGACAATGTTTCCCCAGTGATTATTAACCTTAGTGATGCACTGGACTAGGCACCAGAAGACCAGTTTTCATAACCAGTGTGGTTATGAAACCATACATTGCTGGTTTTCCAGTCATCTTAGGATTCCTACAACATGAGCCATTTTGTGAAGCTTCTCCTGCACTGACCGTAAACTTCCTTGCAGAGCCAGAGTGGGGAAAATGTTTTGTTGGGAGATCTTGTGGAGGAGGCAATAAGCGCCTTCAGGAAATATGGGCTTTTTTCAGTCATCCACTTTCTTTCCAAGTTTCGTGTGCAGTTGTACCTGCCCCCAAGCACTAATAATGAGTGGACAGTACGAAGAAGCCTCAGGGCGCAGGTAGCTAAGACAGGAGCAATTGCAAAAGCCCACTTCAAGGCGGGAAATGTTAACTTTATACTGGTTGACTGCTGGGATGGTTTCCTTAATCCACTCAGTGGTTTTTTAATGGTGAAAAATATGCTGATAGACCTGAAAAAAAGAAGCAGGGTCCTCCCACAACTGGTGCGTATCCCTGCGTGGGAGCAGCTGGCAAGCTCTGGGCAGCTTCTCATTGTCCAAGGAAATCTTGCTCCCTTCCTCACTGGTTTTGCCCAAGGTAAATTACCTCTTTTTGAAACAAACTCCTAGTATTTCTTTTGAGACAGTTTCAGACTAGCAGCCTTAAGCTAATTACAGGCCATTTGTAAATGTATCAGTTCTTGTTCCAACATTTTAGCATGCACCAGGATATCATCTAGGTATAACAAACAGGCTGAGAGAAGCATGCCATGTAATACCCTCTTCGTTAGACTTTTAAATGTAGCTGATGTATTGCACTAGCCAAAAGCCATCATTTTAAATTGCCACAGTCCTTGTCCTACTGTGAAAGCGTTTTTTTCCCCGTCCCTCTGGATCCACTTCCACTTGCCAATAGCCACTTTTAAGATTCAGGGTAGTAAACCAGACCGAGCTTTCAGCAGCATCTAGGATACTATTTACGGTAATAGAGAAGCACACGCTAAATGACTTTGTTTTTTATAATTCCATGTTGTCACCTTTTTACCTTAACTGGACTCAGTCTAAGGTCTGGCTGAAGGGTCTGTTCTGTCTTCCTGACAGGTTTCTTCCATGGCTTATATGGCTTCTTTACTGCTTCCCTGCTGAAAAGAAGGATGCTGTTTAGGTAGCCAGTTTCCCCAGAATCGCTCTTGTGTTGAAGCAGTAAAGTACAACTTACGTGTTTGTCAGAGAGAATAATTTCTAGCCAAACAGTCTCAAAACCATTTTCTTGCTTCTCTTTGAATGTTTGGTAGGGTGCCAGATTAAAAGCTAATACATTTTCTGAGCATTCACAGGCTCCCCCCCAGTCTTCCTATAGTTTATATTAATTTACCAGATCCACATTTTGCCACCACAGTCCCCCTTTCCCCATCTCCTTCTGACTATTGTCAGAAGCATTCAGCAAATGGATAGAGTTTTACTCTTGTTTCAGATCCAGAACAACTTCAGCAGCTAAAGGTCCCCAGAGATGGGGGTCTCAAAGCAAGTTTCGAACACTCCTCATCTTTCGTTTGCTGGAAAGCTGCCACTGCCTGTAATTTCTAGTGGTGTTTCTGCCCCTAAAGGTGGGACTTGGGCACTGCAAAAGAGATCCGTATGTTCAATCGCCTATTCCCCTGCCTTTCTTCTATTTCTGGTGTTGTAACTAAAGTCTGACTCGGAGTTCATGATTCTTGTGCATTTCACATAATTTCTTATTATGCACTGAATAGCCTTCTCTTTTTTTCTTGGGGTTTTTTGGGGTTTTTTTTTGTTGTTTTTTTGTTGTTTGTTTTTAAATTAACTGTTAAACTCTCTACAGAAACTACAAACTGGTGTGTGGGCCTCCTGGTTTGGTTCAGCTTGGTGCTCCCCTCCTGTCTGCGTTGCATCTTGGTGTCGGGGGTCTGGTTTGGAACACACAATGCTCTTTTCTCACTAGCCCTGTATTTATAACCATTCTCCTTTAAAAGCATTTTTTCCTCCAGGATCAATAATGACCTCAACTGCATTCCTTCATTTTTGCCATTGTTGCCAATTTCCCTTGCTTTATAAACTTAGATTGGTCCACCCTCCTTCCACAAAGCATAATGATGGCATGAACCATATTAGAATTGCTGAGCTGAATTTGAGATAGAGGACTGCACTTTAGAGATCTTGGCAAATTGCTGGCATCTTCTTCTGTTTGCAGCAGCTGTTTCCTTTCGTGGTATGCAGCTGTGAAAAAAGTTCAGGATCTGTAGTAAATTCTCCAGTCAGTACAATATCTTTTTGTCTTTTGCTGATCTTTATTTCCAACTCTTACCTGAGTGTCTGCAAACTGGTTCATAGCCAATTTGCCCTTGAGGTCCTCACTGATATTTGAGTATATCAGGGAAAGGGTTTGTTCCCACCTAATTCAAATGGAAGTTTATTTTCTCTCCCTTCCTTTCAGAGTGTCACAGTTGTTGACACTGTTTCATTTTCATTCTCTAGGACACTTTTCAATTCCCTGAGCCCTTTCTGCAGTTTATCAGATAGCAACTTCCAGGTTGGTCAAAGCTTTTGTAGCCCTTTCCAATGTTATTTCAAACCACAACTGTTGCAGCTGCACCTCCTAGTCTCTTTGGGCACTTTGCCATTGGCTTTCTAATAAGGGTTCATCTTTACCAGTAAGTTTTCAGGTGCTGTTTTAACTCCTCCTGTGCTTTACATGTTTGAACTGTGTACTGCCTTTTGTTCTGCCCTGATACAGGAGAGATACCAGCTCACGGGTTTTGTGCTTGGAAACCAGAACATGGGGTTCTTCTCTCTTTAACCCTGTTATAGGAAGCTCAGAGTTTGAATGTTAAGAAGAGCAATTGATGATTGAGTCACTTATCTTTGATGCAATCTTGTTTATTTACAAAGTCCTGATTTCTGTATCTGCAGGTAGAATCAAACAAGAGATAATTCCCTTGCTTGCAATTCCCTATCTCTTTCAGTCAGCACTTGCCTCAATAGCTGTCTTAAGGTTTATCTCAAAGTCATGTTGTTGATGCTTTTGTGGCTCTTTTTGATGCTTCCTTTTGGCTTTTGATTGGAGATTCTCCCACAAACATCCAAAGCAAGCATTCTGCTACCAATCAAGGCCCTAACCATCTAGGCTCCAGGGCTTATTTTCATTCCAGACTTCCCATATGTTTATGCTTTGGTGGTTCTCCCATTGTTTTGGTTATTCTGCTCCATAGATGAGCTTAATGTTTATTTGTATTTAGTACAAATGAAAAACAGTTCTTCCACTCAATGATTTCAGCAAGTTTTGGTCAATCCCATTGTGATGTTTCCTTACTGCTCTATGGATGAAGGCTACTGAGGTGCTTACACACACTGCAGGGAGAGGTGGGTGGCCGTGCAGCATTTAGGATGAGTTCTTGAGTCAGCATGTCTGAACTCCTGAAGTGGCCCTCTAGTTGCTGGTTGTCCCTCCATCTGTGTCCAAAAGGACTGATAATGAGATTTGGTTGGAGAACATTATGTTTCTTAAGTAAAAAATTTAGAGGGTTTTTTTTCCTGTCAATCATTCATGGACTGCAGGAAAGAAAAGACTTATAGTTTTTTGATGTTTTTATTAAAAGGCATTGGTTTAGGAAAACTTCAAGATTCCTTCTTCCCTTTTCTTTGACATTGAATAGGTGTGGAAAAGAGGAATAAAGTGGACTTAATAATTTACACAAAAAGATTTTTGGAGAAAATGCTCATTTCTAATTGAAGATGTTGCCTCAGACCATTGTTTCCATGTCTTAGGAAACTCTAAAGTCAAACTCCAAATTCCTTCTCAGCAAATACGTGTAAGTATCTTACTCCTAGCAAAATTGCTAAAATCTGAACTCTCAGAGATGCTTACCGAAAAAGTTGAATGAGACATGAGGCACGGCATAGTTCAGTGCTGCTGTTTCCCTGTGGGATGTGGCCATTGTGTAACTGCACCAGCCCCTGACCCAGGGAACAGGGTCTCACAATCTCCAGTATAGATTTGGAGGTGCCGCGTGGTGGACGATCACTACAGTTTTGCACAGATGCCAGTTCCTTCTTGATTAAAAGGAAAGGTTTAGTGTTCTTATCATAATATTTAGCTGAGTAAATCTAGTCTTTAACCTGTGTTTTAATACCTGATCAAACTCACCTTGTGGACCCAGAGTCCCGCGGTTAGAAATGACTCATCCACGGAGTTACTGCGTTCATGCTATAATAGTAATAAAAGTGAGATATGTAATTGGCACGGATGCTAAGTACGCCGGGATGACCAGGCATGTGGAATGAGGCAAAGATGCTGTTTTGAGCTTTTTCACAAACTCCAGGAATGCAGCAGAGAATGGAAGTGGCCATGACCAGGTGCCAGCAGCCAGAGGCCTGAAAGCGCAAGTCTGACAGGTAGAAGAGTTGGGTTATAAATTCTTGGCTTCCTGCGTCTTGTCCATCTCCCCAGTGCCTTCCCCAGCTTTCCTGCTTGCCAAAAGCGAACCTTACTCTCCTAGGGCACCCCAGGAAATCATCCTGTTTTCCTGTGTTTCTGGATGGAGAGCAGAGGGGCTCAAACCAGGGTAGTCAGAGTTTTTGGACTCAGTGGAGAACCATAGCAAGCACTGCCGTGCTCATGCCAACACAAAATGCCACATTGCGCAGAATACAGCCTTTAATTCTATCAATTTCTTGTTTGACACAGGAAAACAGAGCGTGATTAAAGAAATTGTGTCTTAACTGACTGCTCCATATTGTCATGCCAGAAACAATTAGCTTAACTAGAAAGTTAATTTAATTGCAAATGTGGATGGGCAAACTGTGCCAGCCACTTCATTATCATTATTCTATGTTATTCCTAATGCTTAGTGCTGTTTAATGTGTTCTTATGGTATATGGCGGTGTAATTAAAAGATTGTCTCTGCAGAGGTTAAGGTTGCTGCTGAAAATAACTTCCAGTCTCAGTTTTACATGTCTTTATCTATGAGGTTTCAATACATCCTTTAAAAGCATTTTTAAGAGAATTTCCTAGCTTGTTTTTCACTTCTGTGGATGAAAAAGAACAAAAGCATAAGGACTGACGGAGACATATGTAGCAGTAAGGATTGACCACAGACATTCTGTAGTAAAAATATTCTGTATTTTTCTCAAAGAAGAGACTTTCCTTGTTCAGTGTTTTTCATGCGTTTTGAGGTACTATCTTTAATTTCTGTAATTTTTAGAAACAAAAAAAATTGCCTTGAAAGACTGAACTCAAGGGTAAACACTCAAACCTGGTGATTAAAATGACAACAAATAATTTCCCTACTTCCTGGCACAGAAACACATGGGAATGGACTCTTGCAGTGGGCAGTTTTTGTAATAAATTCCTTTGGGGAGAAGAATCACATGAAGAAAAACCTAAAATTTGGTAGGAAAATGTGCAAATTGTAATTGTTTTTTCTTATGCAATTACAATGGATGACACTAGAAGTGACTTAGCCACCTTTTATCCATGGACAACATCGTTATTGCTATTATTTTACCTTACTATTATTTTACTTTACTGTATCCCATAATATTTTGTTACCTGTATTTTGTTGCTGGTTTTAGATTTGAAAATTGCCATGCAATAAATACACTGCACTGACAGAATTTGCTGCTGTCCTCTTTGAATAGCTGGTTGAATCAAAGATCCATCCTTGTCCTTCCTTGGGCTGGTAATAATTTTTACATATGTCTGTTTTTTAAGCAGTATTTTGTAAAGAAAAAAAATCATGCCTGCCTACATCAGGCTTCATCATGATGGTTCTAATGCATAATATTGAAGAATGTGTGTGGTTTTTATATTCCTTATTAAAAAAAAACAAACCAACCCCAAAACCCTATAAAAATTTGGATCAAATTTTGAGATTAAGCCACCCACCCTTTGGCAGACTCCCCTGCCTGAAAAACTCAGCTTGAGAAAGGGAGTGCTACCAAGGTTGAGTGATGGAAAAAATAATAATAAAATGGTATTTGCTTTAGCAACGTTGCCTGTAATTTTTTTTCCTCATACTCCAGCTACAAAACGCATCTCAGCCCACCTGCTTTAGAGCATCAACTGATCTTTGCTCTCAAGCGAAGCTGCCCTACCTGTGTTTTCTAGGTTTTTGGTGATAGTTGTTTGTTATGTGGCACTAAGCCTTTGCTTGCTGCAGTATACGGTATTAGCTGACAGAATATCTTGGACTAAACAGGCCACTCATCTGATCCAATATGTCATTTCTCACGTTCCCATAGAAACTTAGATTAATCAGTCATTCCTGATGCATTTCTTGTACAATATTGTCATTTTGATGCTCTTTTGCTGCTAGTTTTGAAGGCAGCGTCAAATTCATTTGAGGAAATCGAGCCAACTGTGTGCTGCTTTTTAGCAGCAGGTACTTTGCCTGTAATGAGGAAAATCTCATTTTACAGAATTCTCGCAAGGTAAAGAAAACGTAGCTTCATATCCTTAATGAGAGCATTCTTATTCAAGAGCGCTTGACTGTAAAGAGTGCTATCCACAATGGTTAGTGTGGAGAGGAAACCTTAAGTAGAACATGCTATTGTGGCCTTTGAGCGGTTCCCATCTCCTCTATTCAGAAGGCAGAGTTAACTGAGGATAGCAAGAACAAACTGTACATGCGCTTGAGAAAAAGAACTTGACTTGGCAAGTTGGCATAAGTGTAACACAATATATTACCACTTTCTGCTGGGCTTATTCTCTTACTGTCATTGACCAGATCTGTTCAACGGCTGCCATTTTCGGTTGCAAGTAGAAGAAATCCCAATTCCATCCCCCCACGTCCCCCCTTTACTTTCCAAGAAAGTCAGTTTATGTAATCGATACCGGGTCTGTCTAGGAAGCTGTTCCGAAATCTGGGGGGGATGCAGGGGGAAGAGTGAGGGCTGAAGGATGAAGAAGGAACAAACATTAGACCTGACAAAGCTTGAAATATAAAACAAAAAAGCATCTGCGAGGCATAATAAAACAAAGTGTATATACGTGTTGTTCTCACAGAGTATTTGGCTGAGCCCGGGCAACGGGAAAGCATGCATAGCTAACGCTCCTGACTGTGTGAAACCCTTTGTATACTCCAGAGTCTCTGCAAGAGACCTTGATTACAGAGTTTGGCATGATACCCAATACATTTTTTGGAATGGTTTCTTGTCCATCACTGACACTCGTAATGAGAAATTTATACACCATCCAAAGCGGATAAATTAATTTCCAACACTTTTGACTTGGGTCAACAATGGCTATTGGCAGTGCCTATTATTTGCCTTTTTATTAAAAAAAAAAAAAAAAAAAAAAGAGAGAGAAGAAATTGCTCTTCTTCATGGTGATAGCATGGTAAAGACCCTGAGTATAGTGGAGATAGAATCTTGGCAAGCACATATATAGGTCAGGATAGAGTATTTCACTTTTCAATGTAAATGAAAGTAATTTTCTTCAGTATGAACAGTTTAATAAATTCCCAGGATAGTTTTCATTAAGAAATTTGCATATTGGCTAGTGTAAAATTTTCTGAAAGCAATCGGTTGGCAAAAATAATTTGGTTTTACTTCTACTTTCCCAATCCAGTTAATAGTCAAGGAATGAAGTATAAATTAGCTATCCCTTTGAGAACTGCATTTAAAACTTGGGTGCTTAAGTTAGCCTTTTAAAGATGATAATTGTGCACATTCTCATGCAGATATGCACACCAGAAATGGGGAACAGGCATTAAAACACACCTACACACAAAAACCTGTGGATTGGAAGCAAACAAGAAAATTGCTGTATCTTCTTGGGAGATATTGAAATTATGGGGACGTACAGATAAACTACTAGTAAGTTCCCATTTTGTGCAGCCTGAATTAGATAATTTACTACATTCTCTAATTCAGTGTAAATTCTGGGGCTTTGGCTGATCTTTGACTTTTTCTGTGTGTTTTATTTTGTATGCGCAAAGCGCAAGGATTTATTGAAGACAAAACCCTATTATTTTTTCCCAAGTTATCCAAATGCAAGAGTTTCTGCCATCTTTTTAAATATAACTAGAGAGCTTTGAGTAAATAAATTATTTAGGTTTTCAAAGTTATATGATAATGCAAAACCATAACACTAATAAGTATTAAAAGGTGAAAAATAAAAATAGGATATGGATTTTAAGGAAACATGAAATATGGCAAGAAATCAGTGGGGATTATGGAGTGTGAACATAGGTTGTAATGCACGTGCACTTTTATTTTGTCGTATTTCAATTAGCTTCTTTGCGCAGGAACGGTTTGTGGTTTTGATTTACGTTTGTACCTTAAATTTAGGCTGTGTTGCAGTCGGAGTGACAAAAATGGTGTGTGTGATTTTTCTGAGCACTGCTTTGGAGGCTTTTTCCCAAAAAGGCCAATTTCCCTTTTATCTCCCTTCTTACCTACCTGCTTCCTTTGTGCAAGTAGGCTTGTCAGAGGAAGGTAATAGTCGCTGTGCGCCTTGGCGGTTCGGAGGTTGGAAGGATGCTTCATGCAGCTGATACGCTGGCTGCACTGTGCATAGTGACAACTGAAATACGGATCCTGGGATGCTGTGCTGGTAGGTCCTGATGGCATCGCATGGACACCCATTATTAGGGAAGAACCAGAGCAGGTTTTCAGATGAGCTCAGACTAGATGATCTAATGGTCCCATCTGGCCTTGAAATCTGTGAGTCTATGAAAGACAGTCCTGCAGTTATAAGCATTTTAGAACTGTCAATTCCAGATTTACTTCAGTGTAAGAGGCAATTGCTTCCATGCTTAAATGCTCGGTTATGTATTATGTACGCGGTGTCATAAATGCTCTATAAAATAGAGAGATACAGCACGAGCGAGGCACAGCAAAGCAGAGCAGCTCGGTGTAACAAGAATGAGGAGAGGTGATGCTAGTATCTCTAGAGGATGGGTGTTTGGAAGAGATTTGAGAAAGGAGTAGAGTGCATTTGGGGAAGAAGAAAGAATACACTCCCCCAGATAGGAAGGAGACTAAAGCTGCAAAGTTAAAGGAAGACAGAAAGAAGCAGGAAGAGAAGAAGGGGTAGTGAGTGAGACAGCAAGAAATTATAAAGGACCAAGAGCAGCAGACAGGGAAGTTGCAGGATGCGAGGGATGAATACAACTAGTTTATTCACCCCCTTTACCGTTCTAGGACCGTGCCTGTATAGCTGTCATTCAGTGTCTCAGCTGCTATGCCTTCTTTAACTTCCTTGTTAAAATATAGCAAGGGGGAGAACTGAGAAGGGGAGAAGAGGTGGGAGATGAGGGAAACGTATTTTTTGCTCCTTCTCCTTGTTAATGGACCTGGGTGTGCATAGCTGGGTGCTGGAGGGGATGCTGGAGGTACAGATCCTGGGGCTCACAGGGGCCCCGGCAAGTGCCTGGCAGCTCATCGGAAGGAGGTGAGTGGCTGGGAGGGAAGAGAGGGGCCACAGGAGCTTTTCACCCTGAGTCCCAGCACCCTCAGAGGCGGGTGCTGCAGGCACAGATGTGCTACAGTCAGTCATATGCAGCTGTAGTAGAGTCACTCCTAGTTTTTTGCCGGGGGGGGGGTTGGTGTTTGGGGGGTTTTTTTTGTTTTGTTTTGGGTTTTTTTTTTTACATTCAGGATGAATATTAAACTTTTCTTCTGGCTCCTGGGTATCTCAGATTTTTTTTTTCTGATAACACAGATTATTGTTAAACATCCTGAAGGGCAGCACGAGAGGGCAGGGCCTCTGCCCTGGTGCAGATGTCTGCAGCCGAGCCATTTCCTCAAAGTACTTGCCCAAACAGCTCACCAGCCTCTGTCCTCCTGCAAGTACAGTGAAGTATGTGCTGGAAGAACTTACGCTTGTAGGGAGTGTGTACAAAAAATATTCTCATGATAGAAAAACATGGTTTGTTTGAGACAGAAATTTCTTTCTATGATCTTGACAATTTTGATGATTTTTTTTTCCTGAAGGTTTCTGTGGTTCAGGATGGTTTCTTCTGAGAGAATGAGGGTATTTCTTCTTGGGTTGCCAACATCTTTCACCTGAGATGCTGGAGATGCTGGAGATGCTGGTTTAAGTGACTATTCCTCTAAACTCACAGAATCTTAAGCCTTATTCCTTGAGCTAATCAAAGGAGTGTGATAATCACTTGGCTGTTATCTTGGTATATCACAGTATCTAGGGTTTTCTTCCTACAAAAATAGTTAAATGACCAGATTTTCCGTAGCCAAATATTTGTGCTTTTTTGTGTGTTTATTTTGCAAAACAGTTGTTTTCTCACCAACGCCTAATTCACAACTTTCTGTTTAGTTCAAGTAACAAGGAAAGGCGCTCTGTAAGGTGTGGTATGGCAAGGATTGGATTGCAATTTTATTAAAGTTTTTCCCCAGAGTCAAGGAAGGAGGAAGTTGATTATCTTGTAATTGGTATCTCTCTGGGGTGATGCACTTGTTAAATCCTTATATGTGATGGGACTATCTAGTTACACTGAACAGATTACCTGCTGATTGCTACTTCTGGGATTTACTGATAATGCTGAATGCCAAAATCTTTCTGAACTGTGCGTGGAAGAATTAATTCCCACTGCCTTCATTTATTTTCTAATGACAGCTAATAGTCTACCTAGGTTTCATTGTTTCCAAGCATAGATACTAGGAAATCTCTTCTGAACGGAGCAGACAGGATTTGCTGGCATTTCTACCTGTTGCTTTGATGGGATAGGGAATTGTTTGCTTCCTAGCTGAATATCCTTGACTTGCTGTTCACTCCTAATAAAGCAGCCAGGTTTTACCCTCTGAGGCACTTTCCCTTCTGTGTTTGGAGATGGGTGTTACCTCTAATGTCAAAACTGGGTACCAGTTTCTTTGGTGTTTCAGGAGATGTTCATCCAGGGATTTTATCTTGGACTTTTTTGTTACTTAGCTGGTACAGCTTTTTTTTTTTTTTTCTTTTGGGGTTATAAACTCTCTCTGTGATATTTCTCAGACTTTTTTTTTTTTTTTTTTTATTTTAAATAGGAGATAACCAAATGCAATAGAGAGAAGGGCTAGGCACATTCAGACCTGATGTAAGTGGTCGAGCACAATTTTTTCCAGGAGAGCGGTGGCAGAACTGAAACGGGCCCAACAAAATCTCTCTTACGAGTTGGCTCCCCAGCACGCCTCCTGTCCCAGCCAAAATATTGTAATTCGTACAGCTGGTTTGCTGCGTACCGGGGTGCTCCTGACCGTAGAGGGCTTTGGTAGTAAACAGCGAGTGGCGGGGATGAATGGGGCGAGGGGATGGGAGGGGAAAGGGAGGGGAAAGGGAGGGGGGGTGATATATTCCTGCCACCGGGAAGCAAAGCGGAACCGGGCGCCGGGTATCATTGCATAACAGATGATGTATTGTACAGCCTGTACCCTCTCCTAAAGAGCAGAGGTGGGCACGCCAAGGAAGGCTTGAGCCTGGCTCCCGGTGAGTGCCTGGCTCTGGCCTGCCTCCACGGCCGCGAATAAAGACGAGTTAAGGAAGAGGCAAAGGGAATATGCTGGCATCGCCGTACTCCCCGTTACTCACAGTAACGAGATTGTTGTGAGGGTGAAACAAAGCCTCGCTGCGGGCAAGGGACGGGCTTTTCTTGCCACGGCGTGGAAAGCCTGGGAGACCTGCTCTCCCCAGCGTCTCCCTGCAGGTCCTGGAGCCTCCTCTTCCCCAGGTGGAAAGGTGGGAGGTCTCCTAACACATCTCTGCGAGGAGATGGGAGCCTGCTGCCTTTTTTCCCCTTAGGAACCCCAAATGCTGTACTGTGTTGCAGCATCGTGTCCAGGCTCTAGCAGCTATTGCAGCCTCGCTCCAGGGCAGCAGGGCCAGCGTGCTGCTCCTGCCTGGGCAGCTCGGGCCACAGCTGTCTCCAGCTCAAGTTCTGCAAAAATGCAGCTCATCTTCAGCCTTTAAACACTTAGCGATGAACAGAAAATGGGTCTGTGAAAAAACCGCAACAAGATACAATAGAGGGGAGTGTCTTTTCCCTCTTTGTGGCAGATCAAACACATTTATCTAAGGTTTTAATTTCTTTTCCTTTCACATCGTAGTGAGGATCTTTAGCAGAGAACGGAACAGCCGGGTGATGTATTTTTGGGTTATAACTTGAGAACAAAAGCTCATTAGGACTCAAAGATTTTATATGGATAACACCACCCACGGTTACTTTAGATAGGGTAGAAATGTTTTTATGCTTTAGGGCACAAACTAGCTATTAAATTACTAGGGAACTACAAATATCTACTAGACATATCGATGGGAGTGCAACCAGAACGCAGAGTACTACATAAAATAATTATATACAGCACAGCTAATATTAGATCACATGAAAGTACATGACTGTTCTATAAAAATCATTTGCATCTCTGTATTGGATATTGGGGGGGAGGGGAGCATTGGTTTTGTACAGGGAGATGCTGACCTAGCTGTCAAAGGTTCAAAACCTCACAGCCTCTGCCAGTGTTTCTCGGTGGGGCTGTGCCGCTGGAGCCACCGGAGGAGCTGAGTTTCCTCAACTAGCGAAAAGTCCTCCCTTTTCTGTGGTTAGCTAGGATGTAGGGAGCCCAAATGAGAGGTTCCCATCTCCCAAATGAGATGATCCGTTGCGCCGAGAGGATCCACCGAGCAAGCGTGTCCTTGACGTGTGAGCCCGAATTGGGGTCGGTGACAAGGACAACTCTGACATCATATGAGTCATGTGAGGAGGGAGGGGTGTCGCTGCCTCCTGACGGGGGGACGCATCTGTTCCACGCTAGCTCGTGAGATGTGAAGAGGTTGCAGTGCTAAGATGCACATAGGGAGAGTGGGAGTGTGCCGCTTAGCAGGGCTTTTTTGAGTTTGGGAATCTCATCGGAGCTGCCTCTCTTCTGCTCTGCGATTCCCACCCCTCAGAGGCAGGCGGCTGTCGGACCAGCGCCGGCGCGGCAGAGGGGCGAGAGGGTCAGGCCCCGGTGTGGGAGAGCACCGTGGGAAAGTCAGCGGCGGAGTTCCCACCTCCGTGGGACTTCAGAGGTCTGTGTGTTGTCCCTCAGGGGCATCCGAAGGATAACGGAAGAAAAGCTTAAAGAAGGCCTCGTAGGATGTGATTTTACTAATTAGAAGGTACATAGACGCTGTTGGATTAGCTGCCTGATGTTCCCACTAGGAAAGGCACACTTTGAGCTGCTAATAACTTTGCCAAACTGAGAAGTCAGGGCACTTGTACAAGTGAAATTTTCTAAGCTGCCATGTCTTTCTCTTCGTGCTGTGCACTCCATAAAGAAACATTTCTCTGAAGGGAGGGGAAAAAAAAAAGTATGTGAACATGTAATTAAGACCAGCAAAAGGTAGGTGCACTAGTAGGGTCAGTTCTAGCTGCAGAGCTGTAAATATTTCATTTTCTGGCTTCTTTCTTCAGCTTTGCTCCACAGTGGCAAAGAACTAGGTCCTGTACAAAGACAGGGAAAGAAAATCTCTTCCCTCAAGTACTTTAGATGTATGGCTAAAGGCAGATGTGTGGGGTAAATATACGTACTAGCTTCACTGGTAGTTAGTTAGATTTGTATTGGTTTTGTTGTTTTATTTTTTGTGGGTATTATCTAAATGTTAAGAATTTTAAAGGCAAGATGATAGGCAGCATGGGGAGGTCATGAGGGTACATGTTTGTAAATCTAACAGCAGGAGGGTGCTCAGGTCAGCCATCATGGGCCAACTGTAGTGCAGTGATTGCGAGAGAGCAGTTCTGGTGTGAAAAGGTTAAAAAAGCAAAGGGGAGTGATGAGACGTTGCATGCTTGGTACTCTCCAAAGAAAAGGGAGCTGCTGGGGAAAGGCAAAGAGAAAGCTGACACAGTCCAGCAAGTGACTAAGAAAAGACCATAACAAAATTCTTGGTGGATGTTGGTGAATCAAAGCAGAAATAGAGATGTTGCCATGGGCTGAGGTGGATATTAAGTAATCTGTATACAGAGGGCAGTGATTTGTGTTTCTGCCTGAGATTAAGAAATAATAAGGTATAGAGGAAATGAAACGGATCATACAGATGCTGCTGGGAATTACTGTCATAATTCTCCTGTTGTGGATAACTGGCAAAACCTGAACCCGAAGCCCTCAGCGCTTGCATGCAGAATAAATGCTTCTTGGCTTCAAGCCCTTGACTAGTGGCTACTGTAGCCATGGGGGTGCAGAACGGAGCAGGCTGGTTGGTGGAAGGAAAAACTCCTTCTCCGCCAAGCACAGGGGGCAATTCAGGAGTGCTGTCTGCAGATTTAGGGAGCAGCCATGCGTGTGTCCTGCCCAGGGAGCTTCTGCCCTGGTTAGGGCCTGAGAAGTGAGCTTCAAGGAGCAAGAAGTCAGAGGGGGAACCTGACCCAATCCAGCTGCATTCACTGTAGTGTCTGCTTCACAGACTTTGCCACAGAAAACTCATACCTAACTATTATTTGTGTATTTTATTATTTTACCATGTCATTTTTCTGCCAAATATTCCTTGGGAGTGTAAGCTGGAAAAGTTTGGGGTAGTGCTGGATAGCAAAAATCCCACAAATTATATCTTATCTAAACCATGAAGGAATTTCATGGACCAAGTGAAAAGACATATGTGCAAGGCTGGGGCTTTGTTCCAGCTGAATTTCAGAGGTTGTGTATTAAGTGCAAATGTGACAGCTTCTCACAAAAAAAAAAAGACTCAGTCTTGTATACGGGAAGTCTCACTGAACTCCACTGTTGAAGCCGACATGATAACTACCTGTACTGCACTAACACCCAGCGGCCCAACTCATATTGGGACCCTGTTGTTCTCAGCACTTGTCATGCAGGGTGAGAAATAAAATCTTCTCCTGATACACTGCAGACAGCATGGGATAAGCAAGAGTGCTGCTGAGGTGTTCTAGTTCAAAGAGCAAGCCGGTGGGAGTGCCAAGGACTTAAAGCACACCTGATAACTAGGTATTTTCAATTTGTATCTCTTGGGTTTTTGTGTTTAAGCTCATGTGTGGACCTTAACATGCATATTTCCCCCACTCTGCCACACGTGCCCTGTTGTGTACCTCTACGTACAGTAAGAGAGAGGCAAACCATGACAAGCTCAGCCTTCCTTCACTTGGCAAGGGCCACCACACAGTCTGTCACACACAGCTTCCTCCTTCCCCGCAGCCTTTCACAGACTGCTTTGACCCATTCCGGCTGACTTGCACAAAATCCTTTCTTAGGCCTTAAGACTGATATAGTTTATCTCTATTTTCTTCGGGATTTTTTTTTTTCTTTTTCTCAAAGGAAAGTTCCTAAACAATATTGTGCTGGCCTTTGTAGAATTTCTCCTTCTCCATCTCTGTTTCCTCCGATTTTCCTCCCTAGATATCTTCAGGTCTGGATCAGATGCTTATACAATAAAGTGCTGGGACCACCACCTGTAAACAGGTCACAGACCACAGTAAAATGTCAGGGCTTTGAAGGGAAGAGCAACGAAGGGGCTTTTTACTTGCTTCTCTTCTTATGCAAAGATCTGTCATACAAATACCCTTGAGAATTTTTGTACATTTCAGTCCTTTATGGAGCCCTAAAATAACCCCCAGAAAAATATAGCTTCTACTTTAGTGGCTCTCCCAACACTGATTTTCTTATTAATCTCCCTAGCAATACTTATAAAAATGCTTGACTGTGGTTACGCAGATTGTCTGATGTGATCACTAGCAATTATGCTAATCACAGTCTTCTCACAGTTCTTTCCCATCTGTTTTATCCACCTATGGATACTTACAGTGATATAAATGATAAATGAGGCTCCGATCACATCATGCTCTTGTTTGCTGGTCAATGTATGACCAAAGATTTTACAGATACAGACTAGGCAGGGGGTGAGGAGTGAGAGGAAGGAAGTTGCAGAGTATTCCCATTTTTTGTGGAAGAGGAATGGACACACAGGACTAAATAACTTCCCAGGGATGCTTCTGGTAGAGTTGTGGATTGATTACAGGCCTCTGGAAAACCTTCTCTGTATGAAGCCCCATAGGCTGAGCATCCCACAGGCAGGAAAAAAAAAAAAAAAGACACCTCTGCTGCCATTTACTGGAACTGGAAGAAGAGGAACATGAGGGCAAGGAGCAGATTTTGTTTGCCTGACCCGTTGATGTCATTAGCTGAGGGTGGGAATACAATAAAACATTGTTTTCTTTGCTGTGTGCCTGAAGAACTGCAGTTTGCCAAGTGCAACTTGGTTATTGAAGGCACACACTATTCAGAGTGCCAGCCTTGAACAGAGAGGCGGTGCAGCTGGCACCTACTGCTGAAAGCAAAGGGATAAGGGATCCCTTTCCTATGGGTGAGATATTAATGATGGCAGGGGCTCATCTCAGTGGTCCTCCACGTTACTGCATCACTTCTGCAGCCCAGTGACAGTGCTGCTTCTCAACATCGGGAGACTAACCAGTGGAGGGAGCAGGATGGCCAACAGGGTGTGTGGCTGTGATGTGTCTAAAGTTGGTACCATCGGGGCAGTAAAGCCTTTCTTGGGGGGGAGGCTGGACACCCCACATTGGCATAAAGGCAAGAAGCCCCAGACTGGTGAGAGCTGCATCCCTGACGGCTGGCATGGGTATAGGTCTGGGGATGCAGAGACAGCAGATGGGGTGATATGACATGATTAGATAAGGGGGTATCATAGTTAACTGTGGTGAAGTATCTCCTCTCAGAAGCTCTTGGCAGCTGAAGAGTGCTTCACACTTGAAGGTGCTTTCACACCTTGATGCTTCACTAACCCCTGATGCTAAACAACAAGCGATGAAAGAGATCTCAAAGAAGCGCTTGTTTGTAGGATATTGCACTACTTCAGGAAACTGAAGCGAAGGTTTATTGCATTAATTGCTGTGGTGAAGGGCAGTAACTTGCTTGGAAAGTAAAGGTCTGCTCCTTTTCCCCTTCATAAAGTTTTCTTCTCTTTATATGGAGACTTAATGCTCGGGAGAAACAAAGTGTGGCCAGTAAAGACTGTACAAAGGAGACTGCTGGAGTTTCCAAGCGGGGGTGAGGATGGGAACTGCTGCTAAGTGGAATCTCTGGTATGACAGAAGTGTCCCGAATCCATGAAAAATGCTCTAATTCCTATTTTTCGTAACACTTGACTGTATGCAAACGATGAAATCTTTGAAACAGGAAATGTGTTTTCATTATGTGTATGGACATACCTATCAGACTGGGGCCCCAGTTCTGACCTGAGGGTGTGGATGCTACCTTGATAAATGGCAATTACTTTTCTGAAAAACTTGGATTAATCTTGGACACAAAAAACCCAGCAGTGTTCACTTGGAGATCATTTATGGCCTTTGGAGAGAAGATCGTGCTTTGCTGGAATATTACCTGTCAGAAAAGAACCCTTAGACCAAGAATCTTTTGGGGCTTTATATGACATTCAGCAAAATCATATCCGTTAGGAGATGCTTTCCTGCAGCAGATCCAGCTTCGTGTCCCATTTCCGGCTAATACAACACACAATGGGACTACAGATTTCTAAGGAAATAAATTCTTTCCAAGCAGTTGTCGAAACTGTTGAGTCTAGGGAAATATATAGAGATGGATGGGATATGTCATTCTTAGAGGGATGAGTTATTTAAAGCTAGTCTGGGGTATGCTATTCTTAAAGGAATGAGATATTTATTAACAGACTTACATATTCCTGTAATGATTCCAGTGAGAACAATGAAAATTGTGACTGAGTCAACATAAATTTAGAGTTAAAAGTTAACTTAAGCTTGGAATTTTCAAAGGCACTTAGTGTTGACCTAACTCTGAGCTCTTCAAAGTCAATGGGAGTTTTATGACTTACGTCAGTAGAAAGAAAATTACTCTGATAGAGAAAGCTTCTGAAATCACACCCGAAATTGATAAGTACATACTTTCACTATATTTCTGATATACTCCTGATAGATGCATATTATTCTAATGTGGATGGATTGTTTCAAATGAGCCGGATACTTCCCTTAAGGATAATGGAATTTAAAAAACAGAAAAAAATTCTTAAAACCCTTTATGGTAGGGAATATGTCTTCTGCATCTTGCAAAGAGCTTATTGCACCAAAGCTTTAATAAATAAAAACAGACTGTATTTTCAAGTACATTTGTTAGATGCCTAACTATATCATTAAGTCATTGGATATCATTTATATTCTTAAAGTAGTGCTCAGGTGGTTACAACAAACCTTAAGATACTCAGCTGATAGTTAAATCCATAACATATGCCCCACCTGGAAAATATGGCCCTGAAATAGCTGTTCAAAATTAAATTTCCATGTGAAGTTTTCCTATTTTGGGCCTCATCTCCAGCTGGAAGACTAAGATTAATTTCTTTGAGAGTTAACAATCTTACCCCAGCTAAGCACTGCATCCCAAACTTGTTTTTGTCCTTCTGGTTAGCTGTGATCTTTAGAAAGGCTTGATTGTGCTTGGTTGGTGAGCACTGGGAAATATCATAGAATCATAGAACGGTTTGCGTTGGAGGGGACCTTAAAGATCATCTGCCATGGGCAGGGACACCTTCCACCAGACCAGGTTGCTCAAAGCCCCATCCAACCTGGCCTGGAACACTGCCAGGGATGGGGCATCCACAACCTCCCTGGGCAACCTCTTCCAGTGCCTCACCACCCTCACAGGGAAGAATTTCTTCCTTACATCCAAGGTACATCTACCCTCTTTCAGTTTAAAGCCATTACCTCGTGTCCTATCACTACACGCCCTTGTAAAAAGTCCCTCTCTGTCTTTCTTGTAGGCCCCCTTTAGGTACTGGAAGGCTGCTATAAGGTCTCCCCGGAGCCTTCTCTTCTCCAGGCTGAACAACCCCAACTGTCTCAGCCTGTCTTCATAGGAGAGGTGCTCCGGCCTTCTGATCATCTTTGTGGCCCTCCTCTGGACTCACTCCAACAGGTCCATGTCCTTCTTATGTTGGGGGCCCCAGAGCTGAACGCAGTACTCCAGGTAAGATACAGAGCAAAACCAAAGTTGTATTAAGGGGAAACTTGTGAGTGAGATCTTAGTCCTCATAAAGTCAGTTGGAGTTTTGCAACCGATTGACATGGGGTCAGGATTTTATCCCTTAACTTCTCTAACATCTTTACTTTTGATGACTTGCTATGTAAGTCTTTATGATACATTAATGTTAGTTTATGTGTTCTGAAGATACAGTGCCTGGTAAAACATAAGTTGCAAACCTAGTATAAACCTCCCGTGTGTTTCTGTTCTGTCTTCTTCAGGCACTAAAGGATGTGGCTTTTTGGCTACTACTCTGCTGGAGCTGAAACTTTCCCAAAACTCGCAGCTAAGCAGTTCAGTGTGTGTTGCATGGGACAGCTACAGAATTCCAATTACTGCAATGGTGAGTAGCACCGAGACATGTAATCCTCAAATTTAAGTCATTAAAGAGGCTGTAAATGCACCCAGGAGCATTCAGAAGATAAAACAAACTCATAAATATATAAATATAAAAAAGACCTTCAGGTCACAACACTCTATGTCAGAGGTATTATTTGGTATTTGTTTGGTGTATCAGAATGATTTGCAAAATGAGAATCACAGCCCTATTTCATTAGGCATTATAAAGTACTTGCAGAAAGACTCTTGGACCTCTAGGATATGTGTGCTAAGAAAGCAACTGCTGAAAGCATGATAGAGGAGGGACAGAAACATGGAGTGCAGTTTAAATATGCATTTGCGTTATACACTGTTAAAGCAAAGATGAGACATCCTGATTTATCCTTTAACCTGCTCATCAACCAGCTAATTTCCTACAGACTCTGTAGCAGAAATGAGTCTTGAGAAGGGATTTGGGGGAAGATTTAAAGAGGGATTTGAAATGTTTGGCTACTGGTTGATCAAGTTTTCCATTACTGACAGCTGACCTGTGACTTCTAATTCTCATGCTTACAAGAGGTTCTGATCAGATATTTTTTCTTGAACATGAGGCACAACTATGGCTTTGAATGTTATACAGACGTGTATTATACAGTGCTACTTGACATTCATGCTGATCAGTAGTAGACTGTGAATATGAATTTAAATGCAGATTATTATATGATGGATATGCCACTGAATCCTCACAATGATGCAAGAGCTCTGTGCACACTGCATGTAGCTGTACAGATAAACAGATTTAGCCGAGTGATTAGACATTGTGTTATTTTAATGTAATTACTTCTGTGGAAATTATAAAGTAAATAATAAAACATTTGTCTTTGTTAGTATCATCACAGCATTTTTTGAAGAAAAGGGACAAATTCTTTTCCTGGTTGCAGCATCTCAACTAAAAATCAAAGATGCCTTGAAGTCATAAGCTATGCAGTGTTGTTGATTGTATTGCAGCTTTAGCCAGGATTCTTTGCAGTGTTCTTTCTGTGTGAGGGGAATAGAGAGAAAAATGGATAAGTTTGTTTAGAAAGGCTTGTGAGCATTTCACCTATTGTGGGGTATACTTTTCTTTTTGCAGTATTCCCTTATATTTACTGAATTTGTGTTCTCTGTGGTGTGCTGACAGTAGTTAGATTCCTTGATTGTGCTTTATTTTAAGATTTTCACTTGTGGCCAGTGAAAAGTTGAATTAAATACTTCAGAATCCTAAATGCATCTTTCTTATTATCGTGGTTAAGGTTTAAGCTGTCTTGTTTTAAATGCCAAAGGCTTGAGGTCTAGGAAAATGTTGTGGATCTTTCAAATCCTGTGTAGCAATGCCAAGTAGCAGGACCAGCTTGCGACCAATAAGTGCAGCAATCTCTCTCACAAGTACTCAGCATTAGATGTAGAGGTATCTACTCTTCTATGGCTACACACGCAAAATCAGTCGTGCACCCAGTGCCCCACCCTTTCTGCCTTCAAACTGTAACCAGGTAAAAGACCTATCACATCATCTGTCTTCTAGACATGTTTCCCCTCTATTTCCAAACTCACCTTACTCAAAGGCAAACCTTACGGAGGAGGAACCTAATCACAAGCTTCATTAAATGCTCTGCCATAGCAGGCAAGTGAATAAGTAGGGTTCAGATTGTTTCTTTCAGCTGAAAACCGTATGTGCTGATTGCAACTTTGTTAAATACATAAATAACTGGAGCCCTTCCAATCAGAGCCAGCCAAACCTTTTAATCATATACAGAAGTGTTCCTCGTGACATAATTATGCTATCCAGACTCCTTCCTTCATTGGGAAATATTCTGTCAAACAGTAAAATAATTAGCATGGATTTTAAAATCGGCATTGACATTCTAATGTCTAATTAGGTAATTGTCATTGGCACAGCAATACCTATTAGGAGCATGCAATTTGTGGAAGGGGTTTTGATGGAACAGACTGCAGGTGCAGATGGTCTAACAGCAGGACTCTTACCCGATGTAAACAAAGGTATTTTAATTAGCCATGTGACCCTGATCATTGTTAAAAGGTAAGGGCTGCGCATTCATCTTCCCACCATCTACTTCCTAGTACTTTCAAGGGTAACGTTGAAATACCTTGACCTATGGTAAATTACCTACAGACTTGATTGAAATTCTCTTCAAATTTAATTATTGTTTCACTGGGCTTTTGGCAACATTAGAGCTATATTGCAGTTGGCTCAGAAGTCTTACCTAGTTGCTAGGCTATTTTTGGTTTGTAGATCTCAAATGCTAACCTACACAAAGATATCAACTTTTGCTTAGTATATCAGGGAAGACTTCCAAGATGCAGAAAGTGCGTGCTGGAAGCACTTAAAAAAAGTGCAGAAGACCCGAATTATAAAAATCCATTGCTGGTGAGTTTGCATGTAACTCAGTGCAGTTAAATTATTCTTAATTGGGAAAACAGGAATGAGCACACAGTCCCAGTAGCTATGAATAACCTTGAAGTTAGAAACACGAGAGACCCAGTCGGCTCCCTGTCCTGTTTGCATCAGTTGTGGGAGAAGCACTGCATATGTTAGATGCTCCAGAGCAGATGTTGCACCTGGTATCTGAAGCAAAACTTCATGGAAACTTTGTGCTTTTTATTTTTCTCATTACTGCAAAGTCAACAAAAATCTAAAAAAAGTGGAGGAAGGCACTTTAGTAATTTTTTTTTTCTGGAGACTTTTATTGATGTCTCAATTATATTACAGTTCTTAAATTACAGTAAGAGTTTTTTTTATTATTACAGTTTGGCCTTGGTCATATTTAGCTTTTTAGCACTTAATCACATAAAACCAAATACACATGCTTTACTGCAATGATGCAGTCCTATTTAATGTATTGGAATTGTTCTTAGGAGCAAGAAACGGAAGTATTTGTAGAGTTGGGGCCTTAAACTGGACACTGCTTAGTGCAGGGTCTGTCCGTGTGGTATGTTTTCTGCAGTGTTTAACTCAATGCGTTACAGATTACTAATCTGCAGGGCTGATATTCAAATACAGTTAAAGAAATATATCTTCCCTCTGTCTCTCCTTTTTGGAACCTGCTGGTGCTGTGACAAGGCACAGGACTACAAACCCCCAGTCAACCTGCAAGTGGTTATGTTGTAAATATTTATGTATACGTATTATGAAGTTGGAAATAGTTCTGCTAGTCTGAAAGTAACTCCGGAAAAAAATTAATTTCCAGTCTGAGTGCAAGTATTGGATCAGCATTTACGTTATAGGTAGAGATACAAGATATCCAGATGGCTACAAAGGTAGAATTTGGTGCTCTGAAGCTCTCGTTACTGATGGTGCCTGAATCCGATATAATGGTCTTGTGAACTAGCCAAAAGCTAAACTTTTGAGGGAAGCGGTTGGGCTTGGGTTCAGGCAACGGTAGGGACCGAATGCAGGTGCCTGAGTCAGGAGCTGAGTTACCCCTCTCCTCCTCAGGAGGAAGACCAGGTACCTCCAGGGGTGGGAGAATTCACTCTGGGAAATGTCTAGCACTCTGCAGTGGCTGAAAAGAGGGAGCCCTGCCTGACAAAGCTCCCAGCTTGGCTGCTTAAAAAATGTTTGATAAGAGTTTGCTAGGATGAGTCTAGGGCACTGTGAGAACTGGTTTAAAGGGTGGGGTTTTCTGTTTGGTGTTTTTTTGTTTGTTTTTACATTTGTGAAATTGAGAGAAATCTCAGTTGCTGAAATCAGAGAGCAAATATGCATAGCATCCTTCCAAGTCACTTCTGCAGTCAACATTAAGAGAAAAACATAAACTGTAAATCTTTTGATTATAAATAATTCTGGTACTAAAGTTCTTCAAATTCTGGAGCAGCTGAGATGTATGAGAACCCAGTGAATATACTTCACTGAAGACAGCTGCAATGGCTGCTCAGGCATATGATTTCTTTAACGTATGAGAATCCAAACATTTTTTTTTTCCAGTAATTTGATTTGCCACTATTTTTAGGGTGGGAGGATCTCTTAGGTGATGGAGCACATGGTACATCTTGATTATTTCATGAGGGACTGTTTCATGCAATGGCTTTATGAACAATGCTGAACAGATTCTCTAATGAAATATGTGGTGGCCTTTTGACTTTGTATTCAGATCCATCCAGAGCTATAAAATGAATAATCTATATTCCTAATATAAATGATATAGACTATGTGCAATATTTTTATTTTTTTGAAGCTGTCTAATCCAAACACAGAAACATTTATTGAATCAACGGTGAAATATAAACTTCTTTTATTATCGGATTAAGCAACTTTAGGCAAACTGTTCATCTTAAGAACTGCATGGCTTATGTCGCTGCTTTCCAATGAATGTGAATGTTTTTCCACTTCTGTCAGGCAAGTGCTATAGAGACCTTATTGTTTGAGTGTGAAATAATGTATACTTGTTAGTTAATGAGTTCAACTACCATGAGATAATCCTCAAGTGACATGATGCCTGTCTGTGCTTAAAAATAAATAAATAAAAGCTAGAAAGAATACAAATGATAAACACACATTATATCTCTCCTACTGATGCTGGGTTTTAATTATGGGGGACAATTACCTACCATAGTCAAAGGATTCGCACATTAATAACATTATATGGGGATAATGTCTTTCTAAGCTGCTATAGCATTTAAAAGCTGGTACTTATGTTGCAATCCAGATTCCGTCTACCCGTCAGTCCTGTCTGGATTATTGCTACATTATGTAATGTGGCCTCTTGTGGGTTTTTTACTGTGTAATTAACATGTGGGTCTGACTTATCCAGTCCACTCTAATAAACCAGCCTTAATGAGTGAAATAATTATAATAATAATAATAAAAAAATCCTACATGATTTCTGAATTTTTCTATTACTCTTACTATGACATTTGTGTTCAAGCAATACGAAGGCTCAATTAAAATATATGTATCTAATTCTATTCAATTTGTGTGCAGTAGTCTTCTGAGAACTTTTCTCTGGTTTTATCCAGGAAAAAAACTAACTGCATTGGGAGGCTAGAGTGGATAGACAAACTTTCTAACTCTGCATTCCCTGCTGCTCCTTAGTCCTGCACTTTCACAGAGGAGAGATACGCTAAAACCTGTCAAAACTTAATCTCTTGCATATCCTTCTTAAATATTCCGTTTTGTGCTCGTCCCACTGTAAAACCTGCTACTGATCTCTCCTAAGAATAAGTGAAGGATTTGTAGCAATATTAAAAAAGCACAGGTAATTAGAAAAATCACAGGAATATTGCTGGTTTCCAATTTTTTTTCAAAAAGTACTGCTTTTTGTGTCATTTTTAATGCACTCATTGAATGAGTGGAGTTTATTCTAGAAATAATACTTCTTTAGTGGGCATCAATTTTCAGTGGAGGAAGACAAATCAATGGCTTGATTTAATGTTAGTTGCTAGTTTTCAAAAGTTTTTGGGGAAAAAAAAAAGAGCCATAACTTACTCATAAAGTAAATTATTTCTAAGAGTCTAGCACTTTCTCCTGAGTTTAGTATAGGTTACTGTTAGCAAGTACAGTGTGCTTGTGTTGTAAAGAGTGTTACGGCTGTGCCTAATTTACATGATAACTGCTGTGTTTTCTGGTGAAATTAATTAAGGGGTTTTCTAGGTATTTGGTTGCTTCATGCCTGATTTTTCCCATGTTGACACATTAATAAATCAATCAGATGATGATGTGCTGCTTTACAGCACATCTTTAGGGGTACTGGGAAACTCTCTTGTTGGCTTATCACAAAGTTAAAATTGCAAATATAAACAGAATGTACTGGTTTATAGGTGGAGTAAGTACCATGGCATAGATCAATGCAATTCAGATTGATTCTAGAGGGGATTATTAATTTATGTCAGGTCTAATTTGGTCTTGGATTTTTAGGGGTTCTAGTTTTATTACCGACTGCTGCTGGTTATTTTCGATGCCTTTAAGATCTGCCCATTCTCTGTAAATATCAATGTGCAATTGGAACCAGAGCTTTTAAGAAGATAATTTCTGATTAAAGAAGGTTTTATTCATGAAACTTGCATCAACCTGTGTAAAGTAATCCATGTGCTAACGTAATAACTTCCTAATACAGATACCCTTGTATTCAAAGGATGCTATAGTATGTAATCTCTTTTTATATTAAGTATAGCTTAGGTAATACTTTCTCTTGGGATACGTTGGGTTTTGTTTGTTTGTTCGTCTTTTACCAAAGCCATTTTTAGGCTTCAGAAATACGCTAGTAAAATATTACATCAATCAACCTGAAAATGAAGGTGAAGCAGCATACCTCTACCCAAATTGCTTTAGCGAATGTGTGTGTGTTAGCTTTGTATAGCAAGGTTTGTAGGAAGCATCTTTTATTAGAGCAATGGAAACAGCTGGGGAAGAAAGGACGTAGTCTGAAAGAGAAATAGAAAACTTCTGCCAGTGAGTGCTTTGGGAACAGTTGTTTTAATTTCATTTCATGTTCTGCTATTAGACAGCTTGAGGAAGAGGTGTAGTTAGCACCTGTGGAGCAGAGCAGTGGTATTGCCAAGGGAGAGGCAATATCCTCAGCGGTCTGTGACAGAGGTGGCCAGCAGCCATGGAGCAACAAGGTGTAAAAACATGATATACCATAGAATGAGTGCTTCTATTGAATTCACCAATTTCTCTAGCTAGTACATACTCCCAGGGCTTTGGTTGGGGTGGTGGTGCAGCAGTGATGGACGCAGGTGTCACACCTCCTAACCTATAGGTAGTTATAGTCCATCTTCTCTGAAGGAATCAGAAGCAAACACTTTTAATCAAAACACACAGTGTGGATCTGAACCATCAGACAAACTACTCTTTGAAGATGAGGTTAGGAACTAAAATTCCTGACCTGCCTGAATACCAAGAAGCTCAATAGATACACTTGCTTTATGGCATGCTAAAACTTCCTTCATTAACCTAACTTTACATTTCATGGGCTATAAACTACCTGTCTCTTTCCTTCTACTGAGAGAGAACCACGTTACCATCTCTCTCTTCCCTCCTCTTCCTTTCCTTTCCCTGTCTGTGAACATCCCCTCTGTTTCACTGGTGCCAACTACCTTTTATTTCAGAGACGGTCTTATAAATACTCATCTTAATTACACTCTAAGCAACTGTTCTCAACTTGTTTTTAGCTTTGAAGTCTGTTGCTTCTATTTCAGACAAGAAATAGAAGAGGACTTGTATGCCCAAAAGCTTGTGTTCTCTCTAACTACACCAGTTCGTTTAACAAGGGATGTTGCCTCTAACTACAAATTTGTCTTGCCTAGTTTCCATGTAGGTGTGGGCCTCCCTGGATAGTCAGGGCTGAGAAATTGGGGATGGAGTGGTTGCTTTATGACACGCACTTCCACACTGGTAACTGGATGTGTCTGATCATTATCAAGTTTCTTCCAGTGTATATTGCCTGTTTGTCCTCACCCCTGTAGCTGCTGTGATAGTGCAGGTATATGGCATGGCGTATACCCTATTCTGAGGTGTATATGTAGGATGCTGGAACTGGTGCCTCTCTTGCTTAAGAGCATTTATTCTTAAGATTAGGAAGATGTACTGGTGGGTTTTGTATTTGTTGCACTGGTTACTCTGGCGTCATCAAGGATTTGCTGATCTGTAGTTTGCTTCTGATTACTTTGGTGGGAGTGAGAGTGTTTGAAGGCTGGAGAGGAAACTCAGTTCAAGGAAAATGTCAGAGGCAATAATCAGGCATTGTGACTGCTTAATAACTTCTGGGTAGGGTAGGTTGGGATTTGCTGTATATAGGGCATTCACTTTGTACGTAATGAGTTAATATAATATTAACACTACTCATTCAGGGAGATGAACTGTTTCCCTGGAGATTATTCCTAGTGAATAAAGATCATATATAGGTTGGTGAGATGGGTCTCATGATTGTTCTTCTCATTACAGATATGATGGTGCCTCAGGGTTTGGCTGTGCACCTTGACTTTTTAAAATGTGTTCTGGATGATTGCTGACTTCATGATACAAGTCTAGAGATTTTCACTAATGGTGGTTTGTAGGCTACCATTTCTTATGCTGATCTGATTGCAGATCTGCAATGGTATGGGTCTGATACTCTCCAGAAAGTAGATTTTTATGGAAGTATTCCAGATATACTTTGATGAAGGAATGGTTGTTATTGAATTTTTGGCGGGAGCCAAGAAAAGAAAAAAAACTTTTAGCCATGTGTGTACGTTAGCTGCAACTTGTGGTTGGTGCAGTTACCTAGAACCTGTTCTTTATGGTGGGCTATGAAATAGTTGAGGTATTACATGGCCATTTCAATCCTCGTCTCCTAGGGTAAGGAAAAGTCAGTTGTGGTTTGCAAAGATAAAATGGCTGAGTTTGGTAATATATTTGGGTTTGAAGTCTGATGGTTAGGTGTCACCTTGTAGATGCTCAGGAGAGTCTGTGATGTCAGGGAGGTAAGTAGAGGATGAAGCCACTGGAAAAAAAAACAGCTGTAGGATGATGTTTCTGTAAATTTTAATACCCCCTCAGCAAGGAAATTATTGGATGCCTATGGGTCTCCAGACTTTCCTTGATTATGCATCATGAGGACCATGTGAAAAGTTTGCAGGATGAGAATGAGAAATTAGAGTACCAGTTTTTCTAGGACCTGTCAGGCAATGGGTCTAGTGGTATATATGTGAGCTCCTAAATGAAGAAGGGGGTTTAGGGTCTTTCTTAAGTTCCTTGTAGTAGGTAGCATCTATTAGTCTTATTCATGTAGTCTTTGCAGGTCAGCGTGATGGTAGCCTTATCTTTGCCTGCTCTTTGACTGAATCATAAGGATTATAGAAATGTTGTTTAAAAGATTCATTAGTGGCTGATTCTGTTCACTAATGGTTTTTTGGTTTGGTTTTTTGAAGCAGTTGAGGTAGTGATGAAGGTGGGAAAGGAAAGAGGTGTCCAGAAGTTGCTTCAATTTGGCTATGAAAAAATTCTTGGAGATGTGGTTGGTTTTAAAAAAGAAATCCTAACAGTTACGACAGCCTAGTGCCAGATGTAGAGAAGGTGCTCTATGGTCATGGATGCTGCAGCTTTGGGTGAGGTTGTGGTGGTTTGTCAGGTCTGATGGTTTGTGTGGTTTATTCTATCTACTCTTGCTATGGTGGTATGTAGAACAGTAGCAAAAATTGTTGATGTGTTTTTTATTTTAATATTGTGATTAAATTTAAATGATTGGAGATCAGTTAATTGTGCACACACATAATTATCTTATGTACTACAGTAATATTTGAGGATTTGCCAGGACTGGGGCTCCGTGGTTCTTGGCCAAGCAGCAAATAACCCATTCCTGAAAGAGACATTGCTCTGATCTCTGCTATCCTTGTTCCTCAATATTGTCTCTCTAGTTTTTACACCCACTTTGTGTATATAGATCTAAATTAAAATAAGAACTTTTCAGGGAATGGCTTGTTTATTACTTTGTGTTACAATACTTACTGCGGTGGAAATTCTGCTTGCTGAGGTCTCTGAGGACACCAGAAATACAAACAATAATAGTACTGAATCACGGAAAGTAACGCTTTCATCTGTTTAATATTTACATTCTTTATGAGGGAGAGACTTAGCCGTGTTCATACTTTTGCATTGTGTGTGAACATGCTTTTTCTGGAGTTCTGGCATGTTCATTTGGTGTCTTGCTCCTTGCATTGCCTCCTGCTCTTGTGCTGCTCTGATAAGCTCTGCAACAGCTCATATCCACTGCTGAGCAAAGAAAAAGATGCTAAGCTCAGAGGAAGCAGAGAAAATATGGACTATGGATGAAGCTGTCATGGACCTGGAGAGTAAATCCAGTTGCCTTATTCCTGTCTTAAGGCTGCACAGGGGGGCAAATTTGCCTGGAAGTGATGGGGACCATGATGCAGCAGCCCCTAGTCCCCTCCTGCAGGCACCTGCTCCGAGAGAGGGGTGAGATGTGCCAGCTTTGCCCTGCCTTCCTTCCTTGAAGGTGTTTGTGATCACATATGAGAGCACCTTTCAGAAACCATTCCTCAGACTCCCTTTTAATGAAGAGCAAAAATGAAACAGTCCAGACTCCTCTTCAAAGACACCCATGTGAGATATATGTATATAAAAAAATATATATTTAATTTATGAAACAAAAGGAAGTGTTTTCATCCCATCCGTGGACTTCACAGTCTCCTCTTCCCCCTTTTCACATCTTTCTCGTGCATTGTGATCAGGAAAACACATGCAGGAGGAGTCTTCATGGATTTGGGTAGGAGAGTTGTTTGGTTTTGTTTTCACCAAAAGGGACTATTTTCTTACACAATTGTGTGGGCACACAGCCGTGAGGAAAGGGCCTTCAATTTTAATTTTTTTTCAGGTTTACCTCTGGTTTATGTCCTACCTATCTAATCTGTATACTTACATTTTTTTTGCTCCTCTGTATTCTGCTATGATGAATGTACAGTTAGGTATAAAGAGACAGTAACAACATTGGCCCATAAAGCCAGCCATGAGTCTTTGTACTGAATGCAGAGAAAATTCATGGTAAGTGCAACAGTCAAAATCATGCAAATTACCAACTGTAGCATCATAAAGATGTAATTACTGGACCAAAATGCCAAATTTTCAGTCCTCTTCTGATTAGTTGTTGGAGCAATGAGTTATCACAAGATTGCTACTTGTTAATATTGGCAAATCAACAGCTGCTATTCTTTGGTATAATAATATCACTAAATTCTGTGATTGTCATGTATCTAGTTTTACATCAGATATGATTATGCCCATTAGGATTTAAGCCATTATACGGTAGGATTAAAACTGAGCATGATTTTGGATAATGACAGTGTTAGTGTCACTACAGATTTCAAATTATATTAATTTCTGTCAATATGCAAAAATACAGTAGAAAACCTTTTCACACTCGAAAACATTTTCACAGGGACTGGGGCATGTGTTTGTTTCCTGGTAATAGCATTCAAATGATATCCAGGCTATAAATGAAATAGGATTGTATAACTTACTGTCTGCTCATAATAAGAATATGCACTCTGTCGTCAAAAATTCACGTGTTGTAGAAATGATCCCATCTTTGAGCAAATGTTGCAATTACTTCAAGCTGTTGAAACTCTGCTTCCTTTGAACAGAAGTGTCCAGAGCAAATAGTGCAACAATGAATCTTTTTATCATTCTTCAATCCCATTTGTGATAAGAGGAATTCCTTGGGGATTACTTTAAATTCTGTACATTAGCAGCAGTTCCGTGGGTTAAATCAGATAAAACAGGCTCTTATCAGATTATTAGTCACATTAGGCAATTACATTCTTATCTCTTAGAAATAATTCTTGCAGCCTTGGTGCTTATTTCTCCTCATTAGAAGAGGCTAATTCCTGATTAAGATCTTTTGCCTTCCGTACAATAAACCTTTATATTGGATTTGCCACATAAATTGAAAAATACCTTGCAGCAGAGAGGGACAGCTGCACTTCCCTTTTAAAAATATACCTCACTTACCATTTAAACATCAGTCGTGCAGATTTGCTGCCTGTAGTTTGGGATTTAAGAAGACAGCACTACAGCTTTTTGCCGGCATCGAAGTTAAGGGCCTCCAAACAAGAATGGCTTCACAGGGCAGGGAAAGCAAATGTGTTTTCATTTGTTTTTATGGAGTTTGGTTTAAATTGCATGAAAATCAGAGTAAAGGAAGGATGTTTGGCACAGCATTTACATAATGGCCGTAAATACATTGCCCTGTGAGCAAGCCCACCTCTGGGATGCCTTCACAGTGAGCACCCTGTGCAGTGTAGGTGGGAGGGTTGGTGCAGGGGTGGACCCTAATCCCTGATATGTCTTGCTCTTTTTGAAAGTTTTCTACAAACTCGGTGTCACATGTATGGAGCCATGCTTGCTGGCAGGTATGTCTCAAATACGGGCTTGTGTTTACTGTAGGAACTGGATCAAAGTTGTTTTGCTCTTTTAAGTAATTAACCCAAAAGAAATCCAGTTCAGTGATTTACTTAAGATAAGCAAGGCACTTGGGAAATGTAAGTGCTTCAGTGGAAATTATACATGGGAAAAAATGAGAGTCAAATTGCTCCATAGGTCTGTCATGTCTGCGTTTCCGACATTTGTGTCAGAAGCTGGTTGCTGAAACATACCTCCCACTTCCCACCCTTTCAGGAGCATTTGCTTTTGCAATTGTTCAGTGCTCTATCATCCCTACTGCCGTTCCTTGTGCACCATCATGTACAAATCTGTATTTTACACTTGGAGGCCTTAGACCGTGTACGTGCATGCTTGTGTGAGAAATGAGTACAGTCAGTGTTGCTTCAATATTTTTGTAAAGGATTAGCAAAAATTTTTCCCTTATTAGAAGTGAGATGATGGGAAGTTTTCAAAGGCAAAAATGGCAAACACCTAACTCCTGTTAAAAATAAATGGGAATGAAGTGTCTGCCAATTAGGCCTGTGAAAACCTTTCTGGTGGTCTTTAGCATTGAACCAAATTACATTGAAAACCAGATGGGAATGTGTTAAGGATGAAGTGATTGCTTGAGACAAAGAGTTGCCTGTTAGAGGTGGTCCCGAGTGAAGTTTTCAGTGTCTGTCTGTATATATGCAATGTATGTCATATTATGTTTACAGAGCACCTTTAGTAAAAAATTCAATGCATTGGCTGTACAAATATTGCTATGTGCATTGCTTCCATTTAGTTTTCATATTTTGCAAGTGATGCTAAAAATTCATGCCCAGAGTCGTCGTGTTTGGATATCTATCCTCTGGATTGCATGGGAAAGGTTAATAGTTACTTAACTTATTCATAGAGCTCCTAGAAGACAGTCTTGTGTCAAAATTTGAACCTCTAGGGTTGTAGCCTTTCAAAATAGGAAAAGAAGACTGGATTAGATTAAGAAACTGGTGACCTGTGAGAGAGATTAGAGCAGTTTCTTTCACAAATTGCAGGACAAGGGTTAAGGCGTTGTACAGGGGTGCCCACCTGGACAGATCAGGGCAAGGACTTGAACTGGGGTCACATTTGTCACGCAGTGACCATAGAGCACTGAGCCCTCCCCTCTCTCTGCCCAAAGTCCAGTTAAAACCATCCTCAGGAAATGTTCCCACTTTGACAATGTTTCTTTAGGCAAAAATGTTTGACTTAGTCCTGGTTGTGTGGTGGCACACAAGCCCAGAAGCTCCAAAGAAGGTGCTGCGGAGCTAATTTCCATGACAGTCAGCACGCAAAGATTACGTCTAAATAAATCAGAAGTGAGAGAAAGGAAGTATTATGTTTACCTAGGTCTCTGAGGTATAAAGATTAAGTGATTTACCCACATCTTGGGAAGTTTGGGGTAGAGCTGAAAATCTGATCCCACATCTGCTACTTCCAATGTTGCACTTCAGATCTGCTCCTGGCTGCGATCTGCCAGTGTCCAACACCGCGATTTGGGCCAACATGGTTAAAGTTCTGTGGCAATTGTATACCTCGAGTGATGGGGGATTTGGCTGAAACGATTGCTCTGAGCCTAGCTGGCTCTTGGGCTGCCTGCTCCCTTAATCCCCAGCTGTGAAGCAGAAGAGGGCTGGGGTCTCGGGGCTGCTCTGTGCAATTGCCAGTTGCCCAGGCAGTGAGTAACTGCTGGAATATAAAGGCACTGATATAGTGCATATAAAAGAATTTCTTAAACTGTTGTCTGAGGGAAAAGGTTTATGCTGGTAAGGTCTTCGAGATCAGAAGTTTTCGCTACAGTGGAAGATGATTTGCTGCTATCTAATCTGCACTTGAAGCAGAGTAGCACAAAAATCATCAATGGAGCAGTAGGTCTTGGCTGTTTCTTTACAGCTGTCCTTCTACTTCTCTGGATAAACTTGGTTGTTCACTGATGTTTGTTTTGCTGTAAAACAGATAAACAGATTCTGTTTGTGGAATGCTTTTATTATTGTTATTGAGACTTTTACTTTGGCCTGGTTCCATATATGAGGAAAGTCTGGTGGAGCAAAACCAGCCTGGCGGGGTAAGGGGGTCTTGAGCAAGATCCTGTGCTGAAGCTAAATTCTTGGCTATTGCTCAAGAGTCAAGTGTGAAATGTTAGATTGCCTAAGGTGTGATAGACTAGCCTATTTTTCCTTTTCTAGTAACTATAACATTTTTCTCCACTGTAGTATTTCACTTCTATTTTCCTGTTCATTTAAGAAATGTGATGTGGGCAACCAAACTACCTGAGTTCGTTAATCTTCTCCAGCTTCTTATAGATCAGCGTTGGCCAATAAACTGCAAACATCATTCTGACTAGGGCTGATGGAAAAAAGTAAGTCCCTTCAAAAGCTTTGATACATTTTATTTTATTTTATTTTTAACCAAAGAAAAAAATTCAGAGCACTGCTACTTTCCTGGAAAGCCTGTAAGTTTTATTGGAAAAATCCCAAGCCAAAACATTTCAATAGGAAATGCACATATTTCTGTTCGGGTTTTCTCTCCTACCTCCCCCATTCTCAAGTTGCTAGACTCAAATTGTTCTTTTATATATATCTAAAAATGAAGTTTCCTACCAATGGGATGCTGTTAGCTTCTGTGCAAGCATTCTTAGAGGCATTAGATGTGGATTTCCAGAGCTCACATTAGCAGCTATCTCAGCGTAGCAGAGAGCTCAATTAATGTGGCCATAAATTTGGAGCAGTTATGACCTCCATCTCTTCTTCTCCTCATCAAGAATTATAAGCCTTTTCTCTTCTAAACACAAGTACTTTTAAAATGTGCTTAATAAAGCTATTTTTGTTCCCTGGCCTTTTCTCAAGGTTTGATGCTGAATGAAAAATGGGCCACTCTCTAGGAACAGTACATTGTAATGGTTGCTTTGCTGCACAGGGATTTGTGAATTTTATGCTTGTGGTTACTCGGTTTTAACAAAGTTGGTCTCTCCGGGACCAGCGTTTGTAGAGTAAGCATAATGGGCACTTGTGACACAAGGAGAATTTATGACAAGAGTAAGAACCTGCTTATGGTTCTTGTAATAGCCTACGAGATTGTATACCATGACCTGCCTTTGAAATCACATCAGATGTGGACTAAACTTGAAAATATCCAGGTTACAGTAACCATACCTTCTACTTCTCCCCTATGATGTTACAGGAGAGAGAGAGATGTATCATGTCTTCTGAGCATTAATTTAATATTACAGCCTGTGCATCTAGGAGTGGATGGCTACTTCCCAAGCTCTTTATGTGGGATGTAAATAGTTGTTTCTTGTTACCTTGAGTCTATCCCATGACCAGAGACAAGATGACACTAAATAAGAAGCCTTGTTAAGGTACTAGCTAAGCTGTTAAGAACCATATTGGTCGTACTGACCAGACAATCACTCCAGGGAAAATTGTCTGGTGACTCCAATTTCCATCCCCTCTGATCTTAATATCCAGATTTTCCTTCTGTTTCTCATTCCTGTCCACAAGATCATTGCTTGTTAATCATGAAATGATGTCTCTATATTCCCTGCAATTCTTCTCTCTTGGAAAAAGTGTTGCCACGTGGAATGTTTCCAAAGCTTTAATTTCCCCAAGGATTGCCAAAATATAACTTAATAAGAAAACAGAAATATAACAATATTTTGCTTTCCCTTTCAATCTAATTCTTTGTTGTTGTTGTTGTTTATAAATCTAGAATTTTTAGTCCTGAGTCTCTCAACACATGTAGAAATTGTTGCCAAAATGCAAATTTGCTGGATTAGAATGAGAATGGCAGAAATTCAGTGGCAGACCACAGTGATCCACAGCAATCTGTGGACTAGCTCATAAGGGTCTTGAAAATCCTGGAGAAAAGCAAGTTTATAATCAGTACACTTATGTTTTCTACATAGGGATCAGCAAACCAAAAATGTTTAAAAACCCACTGGAGTTTATTCTGTGCTGGAGCACAGGGCTGATGTCATCCTTTAAACAACCTTCTCACCAAATTTTCTATGATTCAGTGTTGCATGATGCTTTGTAATGGAAAATGCCCGGCTCCCGAAAAGACCCCAAATTCTGTTACATTTTAAATCATATTTCTTGTGTATTACTGCCATGTTCTCTCTTGTTACAAAGTACTTATTAAAGTAGATTTCCTGAATGCCTCAAAGTTTCTCCTAGGAATTTTTAACATTATAAAAGTAGCTCTTAAAAATTTTAGGTTTGGTGGCTAAAAAAACAAACAAACAAACAAAAAAAGTTGAAATAAATGTGCCAGGCCCCAGTTTGTGAAAAGACAAAGGAAAGTGTAATTCACATGTACGCTACCTGAGCTGCTTAAGGTGATGATTCTGGCATATCTTATGGCAAACCCATAAGACATGGTGATAGATCACTTTTCTTGCTGGTTTTAAATTGATTTACCAAGAGAAGAAGGAAAAAAACAGAAACAAAAAAAAAAAGCCAAACTAGAACAAACAATCTTCTTGCTTCCTGTAGCACTGTATATTTAAAACATCATTAGTTATATTCAACTGGGTCTTTTCCAGTATCACTCACAGAACATGGAAAGTCTCCAACTGACTTCACTAGGTTTTGGCTTGAGGCCTGATACCGAAAAGTGGACTGAGTGTCTATCTGAGCACCGCTCAGCAGTGCTTGAGAAGAGGCAGCCTGAACTTCAAACAGTGCTGTGTCTGATGGCCCATCTACAGTCATGTCATGGGAAGCTGATTTACCAAGGGGACGAGTCATATCCTCGGCTGGGTTCTGCCCCAGTTGTTGATTTTCAACCCCTTTCCTCTTTGCAAGGACTGTGTTTGCTGAATGTGGTATTTTAGGGCCATACGAACCTTCGGATCCTGTGTTCTTGAACACACTGGAAACGTTACCAATAATGGTGGCAATCACCTACCGAGCCCTGGTGTATGGGGCAAGCACTGATTTATAAGGATGATAACCGTATGGTGCATATAAAGGTCTACTCAAGTCATACTTTGCAGTAGAAGTGATCTAAGGATAATTGTTTTTATAGCCATCCTTACAAAGATTTTAGTACCTTTAAACTTTTATTTGCTTAAACATAACAAAAGTTCAGTTGTAGTCATAGCTGTTTATTTTACAAGGCAGTTATAGGTGGATTTTGCTGCTGGTCAGGTTTGTAAAAAAAACACGTGCTTTACTGAAGGGAGGTAAAAATCATTCAAGGATCTCTGACAACCTTGACTATTGTATTGAACAGAATAGTTTTTTCTTGTTGGATTGTCCTTTTGTGTGTTTGTTCCTGTTAGCACAAAAAGGTTTTATGCAGCTTTATTATGAATGGGAGCTGAATCAGAAATTCTGCTTAAATTGACAAGAGCTTCATAGGAAATGCTTTCCAAAAAAAAATGATTTTGGTTTATTCAGTCATTAAAAAAAAAAAAAAGAAATTAAATTACAAAATATGCAGATGGTTTTAAGTCTTGGTGAATGACTGTCCAAAACTTTGGAGTTTAGATTTCATTTTGTTAAACTTCCAAAATCTGTTGGCTGACTGGAGACTTCCAGTGCTATGATGAAGCTGCAAATCTGTTCCAGTTGTATTTTCATGTGAATAAGTTGCACAAAATGTATGAAGCACCTTAATTCTGAAATCAGTTAAATACCTTAACTAAATCTAAGGAAAATGAATGCACTTGGCTAATTTGAACAGTGGAGCGTTCCCCAGGTATATTTCAATGGAGAATCAGGTAGGAAAGAGTTAACAAGTCAAATTTGAGTCCTCTTTCCAGAGTGGTCGCTGTCTTAGATTATATGTGGCAAAACAATTAAAAGTCAGTAATACAGAACAGATTTCTATGTCCTCTAAAAGATAAATAGGTTCATTTCCAATAAATGATGTGAAAGAAGTTGAGCCCTCAGCTTGTTATTCATGTTACCTGTGGTCTTGCATGTTTAATCAGTTCTGCTGCTTTGCTTAGCAGTGATATAGATCCTACCATTATTTACAATCCTTCATTTGCAGTTCTGCATACAGCAAGCAACGTTTAATACAAACCTTATTTATTTATATACTTATTTATTTATCCCCACCCCACACCCCGTCTTACTCCTGAACCTTTTGTGGAGAGAGGCAAACATTTCACCAAAAGGAAAACTGTTTTTACCCCTTCTTTGGAAGGAGATAAAAATGAAATCTAACTGGAGGAAAGTTCTATTGAAAGGGTGAGGAGAACAGAAAAAGATTCAATTATATTGTTTGGATCAAGATATTAGTATGTGAGATCCGGTTTCACATAGACTTCAAAAACAAACAAAGACAACTCCTTTTGAGCCTCCAGCGATGTGACTGGCTCCATAAGATCAGAGCTCAAATTTACATGGATCTGTATTAGTTCAGGTATGAAGAGTTTCATTTTGCTGATCTTTTGAAGCAAATTCCACATAGCAGCACAAGAAAGGGCTGCCACATCGGATTTGACACCCTCCAACTGTGCCTTATGCCAATGTTTTCGTTGGTTCCCTCCTTACAAAATAGCTCTTTGCCAGTTTTCTGAGGACTCCATCCTTTCTTTCTTTCTTTCCCTTTTTTTTTTTTTGTTTCTTTCCCCCCCTGTTTCAGAATGGTTTAGTTTGGGATTGTTAAAGAATGTATAGAAATAGCCATGAAGTAGAGGGAAAGGAAGAGCTGGCTTGCAAAACCCCTCTATTTTAGTTGAAAAAATAACCCTATTGGAAAGTGATCTGTTGTTTTCTTTTGGTCTGTAAACAGTTCTTACTCTGTGCGCATTTATTAGCAAAACATGGATATAATTAATAGCTTTTCAATTTCTAAGGTCTGCACATGTAAAGTGTAAAATAAACTGAACTTTGCTCAGCTCCTGGCTTAGATTGCTTCTTAGGCTCTCCTAGGCTGAGCTCTGGCGTCAACCACCTCCTTTCCCCAGTTGTTTCAAGCTCCCTTGCACTGGCTTCAAGCTTCCTACCCTCCGGGCACGAGACAGTTCAGAGACATGTGGCTGCATGCTCAGGACCTGTGTGGGAATCCCTTCTTCACATAAAGAACGGTAGAAACTGTCACTGGAGACAAAAATTCCCATAGAGCTCTACATATGGATTAAGCTATGGCAGTACAAGGTATGGCAGAAGGCAGCCAAGGCAATGGCAAACTGCCCAGGGCAGTTCTGGATGCCTCTGACTGCGTTGCTACCGACCAGCTCCTTGACATCGGCGTATGGTCCTCGCGGTGGTGTTGCTTCTGTGTTCTCTTTGTAGATTGCGCGCAAGCAATCAAAATGTGACCCGATGTACCCAGCAAATTCAATTACTGTTAAAATAACACAGCTAAGGCAACATAGAGTGTTCTCTGTATTGCTGTTGCAGCTCAAAAGCTGCTCTGAGCAAATGGTAGTAACTGACAGCTCCTATATTATCCTATATATGGGCCATACCAGCCTCTTACAAGCTTCTTGTTTGAAAGATGGATAATATTCATAGTTGCTCCCTGAATCCTGCAGCTTTGGTCCAAGAAGTAGCACTTAGTTTGCAGGCATGCTGCACTGTATCAGGATTAGCAGTTTTCGTACTGTTTTTCAGATGCTCCTGCCACACAAGCCTTCCCTCAGTAGGTGGGAAGTGGTTTGTGATCTAAGGTTTGCAAAGAGAAACAAGCAGGGTGACTTCATGGCATTCGATACAGGTTGTTCCTACCCCCCAGAAACGGTTGGTAAAATAGCCACACTTGCAATGAACGTCTTGATTTATAGGCGAACTCTTAATGATTTAAAGTTTGGAAGGGGCGAGGTGGGTTGCACGCGTGTTGGTTCTTAGGTCTTCGTTTGTGAGGCTTTGAAGTTGGAGTCCGTTTAGAAATTCTCTGCAAATTTTAGAAATAACATTTCTCTGAAAACGTAACACAAAATCTGGTGGCATATGGTTGTATTTAGGTGACTAATACTCGCTTGGGGCCACCTTCTTAATTTACTGCTGGCTTCACCATTCATGAGTAATGCATCCACTCCTAGCTCATGCCAATAAAGCTTTATGCCACCACATGTATAATATTTCACTGCATGTATTGCCTTCCCCATTGCTACGGCACTTATGTGGTTTGTGTTAACAAATAATCACCAAAATGAATAGCAAGGTAAAATCATATAACTTGTAATTAGCTTTAACAATTAAAAAGCCTAAAAGCAGACTTTGTAAGCCAAGACTCCAAAGATACCATTATGTCAAGGAGTTCATTTTCAGATCACAGTAACAGCATGTAAACACACCCTGCGATGAAAAGAGTCGTTCTGCAAGAAATGCTTTAAAAATAAGGTGATGACTTTTTTTTTTTTAAGAATGGGTATCTGATTAGTTGGACCATAGCAAAATATTTACTTTTCTTTCTGTTAAGTCATGAATCTTGCCAATGTCAAATTTATTATAAATCATCCTAAATTCTGGACAGCAGCATGAACAATGCCATGAAACACTCCAGTGCCTCCTTTCCCTCACATCCTGGATTTGGTTGCTTTCAACAAAAACCTCTCCAGGCTGTTTTAAGTGACTTGTACATATGGGAGAGTCTCATCTGCCTCTGAGACTTGGTTGTCAAATTTTTTACAGATGATGTAAACTGGCACATCATCATGTTCCTGGGATGGGGACGAAAGCTAAAATAGTTTTTGTTGTTGTGGTGTTTGGTTTAATTTTTTTCTTTTTTTTTTCCCCCAAGTCAGCACTGGGGAGATGAGTGTTTTCCAGAATGTAAACTGGAGAATCGGATCACGGACCAAGATATGGGAACTGGGAGCTATTTTTAGTGAGAACAGGTTCATGAGTGGGAGAAGGGGAGATTAAAGCTGTCAAAGAGAAGAAACTCACCTGTCCCCCATGCGCAGCGTGCGCTTGCCCTGGCTCCATCAGTTCGCCCTATGTAAGCGTCATTCATGATGGGGTCACAGAGTTATTCTTTTAGTTGTCTGGAAGCTGTAGGTCACAGGAAGAACATCTCTTAAAGATCTGACAAAATATTTTAGACAGAAGACATCATTTTTTAATTCTTCAAAAGACAATTTAAATGTATTCATTGCATAAGAAATCTATAATTTAACAGCAGCTGTGCAGCAGCCTTTCCATGCTATAGTGCAGTCTACTATATTGATGATTTCAAATATTTATACCATCATCCCACATTCATGAAAAATATTTAAATTAAACATGCATAGGAACAGATGCCATTCTGTTCTGGCAAGAAAACCTAGTCATAAACTTCTGCTTATGAAATGTTATTTCACTTGACCCCTATCAGTAGGAACTCATGAAAATTAAACTGGGAAAGGAGAAATATTGTATGTAAGCTCTTCTCTCGGTGAAACCTTTGAGTGGGTATGTGAAGACAAGATGCTTCCATTAATAGCAGAACACAGTTTGATTTGATAAGGTGAAGCTCACTGCTTTAACTTCTAATGCAAGAGTCAGTGCCCAGTTAAAAGTTTCTTTTCACCTGCAGAAGGCTCTTGTTAAAGAAGCTTTCTGGACCAAATAGCAAGTTATTCATTTTAGTAGCTAGTGCTTCTATTAATTGTTAGAGATGATCTAAAGTAACTACGTTTAGTTACGTACTGAAATGCACAACTTTACTTTTGTTCTTGCTATACTAAAAAAATCTAGAGAGAGATTATTTCTTACTAATTCTAACTAATGCAATGTTATGAAGTAGGGAGAAGGGAAAGGAAATGTCATGTAAAGATTGCAGGCTAAGGATGTCATCAACCCCAATCTATTCATGTTCAGCATTTACGTCTCTCTGCATGTAGTCCATATAGGACTATATATGCATTTGACTAGCATATTTGTAGCAAGGTCTGAACAAACAATTGATTCTATCTATTGTATCTAATCTATCTTGGCATTTATACAATCCTTTGAATCCTCTTATCTGATGGAAGTTAGAAAAATAAGCGGGTGATTTCATGGTTCTCTCCACTTCTAATAGATCGTGTTTGAGATGTTAGTCTTGGATTTTCTTCTTTTGGCCTCGCATTTCAGCAGTGTTAACAGATTTTATTGCGTATGTCCACCCTTCCCCCTCCCCAGCTGACGTAAAAAAAATGTGGAACTTAATGACACTACAATAGTTATAATGTATGTTATTTGTTATCTTACTCCTCCCGGTTTAGTCTGCAAAAGTTCTGGGGAAAGGGGAGTTTTGGATTTATACACTAGCTCTGCTTTTCCATACGATACTGTCCTGGGATTCAGAGCTGGACCGATGGAAAGGTTTGATCATTCCAGGGGTTGAAACGATCTCACGATACCGAGCAGCGACAATGAACCAGCGTTGTAAAAACATCACACATTACGTCAGTCCAGAGCACAAACAGAGTTCTGCCGTGGTTTAAATGAGAGTCTCATGAGGAAAGGACTCTTTTTGCTTGTGAAGGGAGGTCTGTTAGCCCTATTGGGAGGCAGCTGTGGGCAGCTCAGTATCGCAACGTTTTGGCCAAAATCACTGAGAGAAAAGTTGTGTTAGGAATAAGTATTGTAAAAATGACTGTATGTGCCTGAGACCGTGAGGTGCAGTAGATTCCCCAGTTGACAGAAACCCAAATAAGTTACAAGACCTTGCAACTTATGAATTAATGATGCTCAGCCTGCTAGTTGGGTACAATTTGACTTATTCTGCTGACTATACAGTACGTTTTCTGGTAGCTTTTTCCTCCCTCATTTTTATTAATGTTACACTAGCTAAGAAATTATATTTAGATCAGCAAGAATAGCAAGATTTCAGGATTAGGAAGTCATCAGTTTCTCTGCAACCCCGCCCCCCGCCCAGTGTTTTCTGTGAAATGGCAAAAGCAAAGACAGAAGGCACAAGAGCTGGCTGGTGATGTGATAAGAAGGTACCTTAATTTTTGTACTCAAAGCAGTGTACAAACACTGCTCCTTTCATGGCCCCTTTACTTGCCCTTAAACTTGATACTGTGCAAGTTGGAAGTAACAGCCATGCACAGCAGACCAAGATGCCTGACCTGGGCTATGCAGACAAAAGCTAACCCAACTCCCACCAGGTTCTTACTTCTCTGCTCTTTTGTCACTGTCCTCAAAGGGCTGTACAAAAAACAAACAACAAAAAAAAACCCCAACCCAAAAAAACCAAACAAACCAATTCTGGCCTTCATTGTTTGAGAACAGAAGATTTGTCAGTTTATGAAGAAACAGGAACAAGAGTTAATAGACCTGGGTTTAAATTTTAACTCATCCACTGAATTGTAGCATGAGGTTTTTTTACAAGTTGCTTAATTCTGATTTTTTCAGAAATAGGTACGTTCTCAACTGCTCTCTGGGACCTGAGAGGGAAGGAAATCTAGTCTTGATAGCAAAGACTCGGTAGGAAGAGATTTAATTCCTCCAATAGACATATTTAGTTTATAGTCATAGCCTACTTAAGAATTTAATATTTGTTTGAGTATTTGTGATATATTTACAAAATGTTTTTAGAATAGGTAACATAAACAGTCTGGGGCTATATTCTTTTCCTTCTCATATCATCTTTTCCTCTGCCACTTAACTTCCTATCTACCCCCTTCCAAAAAAAGAAAAACAAAAAACCTCCTAGATTCTGAAAGTTGCCAGGATGTCACAATGGAAGAATGAAAGGTCTTTCCAGTAATGTTTTTGGGCATTTTGGGAACAAAACAGTCAATGATTAAAGAATTTAAAATAATAATTAAAAAAAAAAAATCTACCAAGAAATCTTGCCCTAAGGCAATGTTGGCTAGAATTTCTGCACATGTAATATAGTTTACAAAACAGCAAAGTATTTACCATAATAAGTTATGCTTTTATTAGGGTCAAAGAAAGTAGACCGTATTTTCTATGGACTACCCTTGGAACATTTGTTTTGTGCATTGTCACGTTGTTGTTTTAATATAGCAACTCTGATGTATCGTTAGTGTAAATTCTTTGCATTTAAGTAGTAAGTGGATCAGTTGGACTGCATATTTATAGAAGGTCCTGGATTGATAGTCTTAAAAGCCTATAAACCTGCTTACATATAGTTTACACACAGTACAGTTAGAGCACCGGCAATGCAGCAACCCTCTCATCAGAAAATGCCATGGTTAAGGGAATGAGTTGCTTGGGCTCCTGGTCCAGCCGTGGGCTCTCCAAAAAGTGTCAGAAGGGTCACTTGCTAAAGGCCTCTGAATGATGGACAGGACCTGCTCTGGGACCTTCCAAAGTACTTGTAAGCAAAGCAGTCGTGGGAAAATGCTATTAAGATGCAGATAGTATCTTTATAGCTATTGGCATCAATGGAAATTAATAAACTATCATAACTCTTAAGGGTGGGTAGACTGGCTGAAAATGTGCCCTCAGCCATACCAGTGGCAATCTGCAATAATTGCATCAGTTATGACAGAGCTGCTACAGGTTTCAAGAAAAGTAACTAAGGAAAGAATTGGCTTTATCTCTGGTCTTTTGATAAGTGGTATTTTACTAATATAATGTGTACACACCAATATCCTGTGAAATTCCTGCACGTCACCAGCGGTTTTTATTCGTGCCCATTAAAATGCATTACAGTGTGGAGGTTGCTGAAATGTAAATTAAAGGCTACGGCGCTCATAGTTTAACAGCTGCCATGTAGATTGACAGCCTTTGTGTGCCCAGCTGGCAGTGTCAGGTTAGTGGGTCTCTAGTCACAACATTAATCAGCTTTATTAGTGCCACTAATACCAATTTGTAAGCAGACTGCAAGGATCAGACGGCCCAGCTGTCAGGCACTGCACATAGATTATTACAGGATTTCTTTTTATTGTTTAAGATTGGAATTATAATTTAATTAGGGAATTTAACTATTTTTTACACCCGCTGAAAACTAGCAAAGATTTAATAAAAAAAAAGTTAACTTCTTTACCTTGCCATTCTACTTTCCTACTCCCCGTTCCCCATCCTCCCCGCCTCCACCCCAGCATGCACGGGAGAGAAAATGAATTCGCTTCACAAAACCTGTTGTAGCGTATCACTTGCTGAGATGAAGAACTTCTTACACTACAGCAACAGCTCATATTGTGCTAGTCAGGATTTCCAACTGATTTCAACAGATTTTCCTTACCGTGTTGATGTGATATACCCAGTGCATTGGAGGACCAAGGAATACAGAGATTGTGTTTATAATTTGCTCAAAAAAAACCTGCTAGCTGCCTGCCTGGTTCCTACTTTCTTCATAGTAATTACTAATTTTCAATCAAAATGTGTGTGTAAGCTGCACAAATCTGAGGACTCTACTAAATTAGGGTAATGTTGTACAGTAAATTCTGATTCAAGAAAAGCGGAGCAAATTTGAATACATGGACATCTCTTAAATCTTCCTCTTCTTTTTGGTGTGGGACCTCTTGTCCTTATTACATTACACATCAGTTTCAACTCAGTTTTAATTAATGATTTTAAATTAGGCTAAGAGGATATTAGCTTGCAAAGCCTAGCAATGAAGAATGGATGTTGTGGCTCAGACACAACCTTCCAAAATCTCTGCAGCTCACATCTTATAACACTTTCATGTCGGCCATACAGATTACATTTCCTGCAACACTAAAGCAGCTTTTCTAGTGGGTCAGAAACATGATAGGTTTATCCTTCAGTGTGGCCTGAAAATAAAACGGAGGAGGGAAAAAATGCCCTTAGCATCTACTTAATGCATTGAAATAAAGGAATGTAAAAATGCAATTTCATGGACTTTAGGAGACTTATGCAGGAGATATTTTTGAGGAGTGTCACAGAGCTTTTCTGATGCCCCAAAATGCAGGGAAAAGGGAATTCCAGCTGAAGGGTCTCTGTGCCCCACAGTGTCTTGCCTGGATCTGCTGTGCAGACCATGCAGCAGTAGGGTCCGTGCCTCTGGTGCGTGGCCCTACCAGGATGGCTGCAGAAATGGGCAGGCTCTGCAGGGCTCTGACTTTTATGCTACTGGCTGTCCTCTATGGTAGGGCGAGTCCCATGTCCCACATGGAAAGCTAATGGGACATGCTATTTCTTGTTTTGTCAGACCTCTGTATATCCTAAAAACCAGCCAGCACTGAAACACATGTGAAGAGGTTATATGCAGCTGATATACATGTCCGATTGAATGCTCTGTTTATCTCGTACCTTGCCCTTGCTGGGCAGGAGTAGAAATACAGTTTCTCTTTACAAAGATTCTGGTTTTAACATATGAATCCTGACAACTAAAGTACCAGATAAAATCTAATCCCATATTTTTAAGCCCAAGTGTCATGATTATGAAGTTCAGAATAAAAATAGGACAAATTCAATTGACTTCTTTTAGTTAAGGTTTTTGATTTGTAAGGGGGCATACTGGAATTTTGGGCAATTTCTAGATCTGAGGTAGCAGGCCCAGACAGCAAGTCTGGAGTAATTTTTAAACATAAGGAAAGAACAAAACTGTAATATGTGAAGACTAAAAAAATGAAAGACTTCTCATGATGAACAGTAACAGTGACCTGATGGACCTCAGATGACCGGGGCAGTAAGAAGATGGCCAAGAACGGCTGTCCTGTTACACAACAGAGGCAAGTTATTAGCAGATGAAGTTGCAAAGATTACAGTGCTTACTGCTCTCTGGCAGTAAGCCACTTCGCTAAAAGTGCCAACTTGGTCAGTGTCACCATAAGTAATCCCAGTGACGCAAGGGCAAGACCTCATCTTCCAATCAGAAAAAATCTGGAGAATACTTAAATAAGGGCTGCTTATGGATACTTCTGAGAATTTACAGATGGTGGGAAAAGTACTAGACCGCTGGAAAAAGGAAACCTAGTGCATATATTTAAAGAAGGAAAAGGATAATAGACATGGTGCAGCTTAACTTCATTTCTTCAGGAAATACTGGAACAAAAAATTGAGGAGATGATGCATATACATGTGCAAGCAAACAAAGACCACAGACTTATCAACAGCAAATCATATCAAATATGTCTAACTTTCTCCTGTAACAGAACAATACACCTTTTGAACAGAAGGGAAATGATATTCATTGCATATATTGACTTAGGGTTTTGATATTGTTTCACAGTACTTTATCATAAGCTAACTACAGAAGCATATTTCTGAAGAAACCACTGTGAACTGGGTGCTGCTTTAACTGGAAAACTGTAATTGCAGATTATGGGAAAGAGGGACCAGAGGACACCAGGCAGAATGGTCACAGATCCAGAGACCACGATATGGAAGAGAAGAATGAATGAATGGTCTGTGGAGGAGGAGATTGAGGGAAGGCAAAGTAATCTTTAAATACATAAAAGGGAGAAAATAAACTGCTTACTTTGCGTAAGACAAAAAGTAATAGGTTCAAATTGCAAGGGGAGGTTAGTCATTAGGAAAAAACCACTCTATAATGGTAAGAATAGTCAAGACTTATTGGGGAGACTAGGAAGCCTTCGATATTGGAAGGCTTTACAAACAAGTTGGGTGAGCATATGTCAAAATGACGCAAGCATTGCTGATCTTGTGTTTGGACAGAGAGGTGAGCTAGATTTCTCTTGAGGCCTCTTCCAGCTGCCTTCTTCTATAAAATTTGATTCTGTAACATCAGCAACATAATGCATGAGCTGGCTCTGGGCCTTGCCTTGCCGATATCATCAGCAAGTGCTGCTTGGTGGAAAATAGCACGGGTTGTCTCGGGGCCAAGAAGCCAGCATACTCACTGCCATGCCCCGGGGACCTGATCCACTTGGCGTCTAGCTAGTCCCAGCCCCACTCCAGCTTGTTTGCCTGTGTGTCCTTCTCACAGCAGTTCTCAGCTGGAGGACCGAGGCACCTCCATGTCTTGCCATTGGTAAGGAGGAGGGATGCACCTGGACAGCATGCTTAGTTCTGTCAGTCTAGGCAGAACTTCAGAAGAGCATCCTTATGGACCAAGGTGGGCACCGAGTTGTGGGATCCCACAATGGCTACAGTGGAGGAGAGGGCCCATGAGTAGAAATATTCCTGCTGTTACGGAAATAGTGGCTGATAAATTGCCTAGAAATTGTGCAGGATCACAAACAAGTATGCTTCTAGGCAGTAGAAGTGTAGGATTCAAAAATCTGAAACTATCAAAGGCATTAAACCTGTAAAGACTGCAGAGCCCTTCTATAAACTAGTCAGGCTGAATGAAAAGTCATCAGATTTTTACAAGCTCCTCTAGCTAAGGTGTAGCTATGCCAAGTTTTCTTTTGAATTCAAGTATTTACAGATAAACTTCTCAAACTCAAAAAACTCATTCTAAAATAAACATGTAGTTCATTAAGTGTGTGTGTTCAATATTTGATGGGCTTAAATATTTTATAGCAATCTTGCAGAAACAGAGAAAAGTTACTAGAACATATATGTACTAATTATAATCCCCCTAGAAATTTTGTCAGGTTTATTAACCTTAAGGAAACTCAGATAAGTTGACCGTTTTAATTAAATGTAAACAACTTTGTAATAACAACCCTGACATCTCTTCCCAGAGAGTGATCCTAGAGGCCCAGTGCACTTAGAAATACCAAGGAGTTGCATTACAACCTGCTGAGACACTGCTGTACTGTCAAAATGATGTGGCAGTGAGCGCATTTTGAACAGTCCTAACCCGATGTTCTGAGTCTCAGTCAGCTTTAAAAATGTATTGTTTCCTTCCAGCTTTATTAGTTCTTCATCTCTGTGTAGAGGGTAAACTTTCCAAGGTCTAGAAATTTAATTCAAAGTTTTATACTTCTTAGTTCTGAAATCAATATATATCAATAGAATAGAGGCATTTTGGTTATCTAAACTTGCTGTTTTTATGGAATGATGGTCCTGACTCTCTCAGGTGCACTGACGAGTCCCAGGGTCTGGGTGGTGTGAGTTTGCATTTTCTTTCACTGCAGTTTGCAGAAGTTATGACCATGCCCAGCATGGGTCCCTCTGCAGTCAAGGAGATCAGTATGTAGAAAATTATCAGTCAGCAGTAGGGACAGAAGTTAGAAGTTAATCTGTTTCTGCTCATATCATGAAGAAGACACTCTGCACATCTTGCATGACTACTGCAGATGATGTGTTGTGGCGAGGACATGGGAGTGAAGATTGGCTTTGTAGGCACGTCTTGCCCTGTGCTTCCACGCACGACTTTCAGTATGAAAGGGCTAGAGAGTTAGTGCATAGTTATCCTATAGCATAAGTTGGGGGTTTTGTGAGTAAAGAGCTGGTCTTTCCTGGATGCTGATCCTGGCTCTCACGTCTGTTTTTTAAATTATAGGAACATAGAGTGGTTTGGGTTGGAAGGGACCTTAAAGATCATCCAGCTCCAACCCCCCTGCCATGGGCAGGGACACCTTCCACCAGACCAGGTTGCTCAAAGCCCCATCCAACCTGGCCTGGAACACTTCCAGGGATGGGGCATCCACAGCCTCTCTGGGCAATCTCTTCCAGTGTCTCACCACCCTCACAGGGAAGAACTTCTTCCTTACATCTAATCTAAATCTACCCTCTTTCAGTTTAAAGCCGTTACCCCGTGTCCTATCACTACATGCCCTTGTAAAAAGTCCCTCTCCAGCTTTCTTGTAGGCCCCCTTTAGATGCTGGAAGGATGCTCTATTGCCCTTTCTTTGATTTGCCTCCTTTGGGCCAGCCAGAAACTATTTTAACAAGCATGCTTATCGTCAAGTAAGAAATATGTTTTATGTATCTCTGCCAGAAACTGAGAGGGGTCAGTTATGTAAATTATGTACTAACATGCATTATATGCTTGGTACTTAGCAGGAGTCTTTGAAGCAGTTCAAGGTTTGCTAACCAATGATTTGGGGAGTTGTGGGAGTGGAGGGATTTGTTCATTCAGACAAAGCCAAAAAAAAAAAAGATTAAAAAAAAAAAAAAGCTCACAGTCAACCAAGCAAGCAACACCAAGGCTACCTCCTCCGTAAACGGGGGCAGCCCTTTTGACAGCCAGAGCCTGGGGTCCTGCTCTTTGAAACTGGCTGGAGAGCCGCCACTGAGACTTGTGAAGAGCAGCCAAGAAGCAGGTCAATGCAGCAGCTCCTGCAAGGGGAGAGCTAGAGGACGAAGCATATCGATCCTCTCTTCTGTGCTGAGGGAAAAGCCCCAGGGAGCAGAAAAGCAGCATGAGGATGGAAACGACTTTTGCTTGCTATTTTCAGCTGTTTCTGCATTCGGAAAAAAACGCAGCACTATTTCTCTGAGGAAGGTGGGTTCAGTGCTTCATGGGAATCACTGCTGGGGAAAGGAAACTTATTAGTTGGGAAAAACTTCTGAAGAAGGATTAATTCCGCTCAAGAGAGGGATGAAAGTCATCAGGGAAGTGGAGGAGAGTGAAGCTAATATTGCTTTCCATGTTTATGTCAAAGGCCTGATCTCTGGAGTCCCTTCTGTCCCAGCAGTGACATGCCCATCGTTGGACGAGGCTCAAGAAGATGCGCAGTTGCCACTTGTGCGTGTGTAAAAGGCTGTCCTGAAGTAGGTCATAACTGAGAGTCGGGAAGGGCTGAGCCACACTACAGAGATCCTCTCTTGTGGGCACCATACACAGACTTGAGATTATTTTAGAGAAGAAAAAAACTACCTAGGGAACTAGCACTCTAGTCAGGTTTCTTTTAAATGTCAGCTGCTTAGTGTGTTACTACAGTGGAGCTCAGTCTGCAATAACTGGCATTTATCAGGGCAATCTGTTTATTTTTTTTAACGTCTCATTTATGGCAGTTTTAAGTTCTTTACATTGGACTGTAGAAAATCCTCTTACAGATTCAGAAATGATCCCCCATATATTTATATAAACAAAGCTTAGGAATGGGAAATCTAAATTGTTAATCACTTGTGCTGTTTTCTCCATGGAAATATCAAGCAGCTTTCCTTTGAGAGGGTAAAATACCCTCTTTGCACTCCATACAAAAAGGTTTTCTTTGTTACACCTGCCAGCATGAAAAAGGATTAATTTTAACAGAGCTTAACCTAGCCATCTAGGGGAAACCGTTTAAATGACTCCATGTCTTGGTTGCTTTTAATGGCACTGCTCTGGTGACTTCATTTAGTTTTACAAAATATAAGAGAATTTTTTGACCTATGCCACTCAAGTTTGTTGGATTTCTTCACAACTGGTATGGATAATACAGGCAAGCCTCAGCTGTACTTCACTGTGGAAAATATATATCTATTTCTTTAGGATTTTTCTACGGCATTCATCAGGGAGAGCAAATAAAAAGTTACAAATGTGCCTTATTTACCATTACTTCATTTTATAAAGCAATGAATCCTAATCTCATGATGAAATTTTGGCAAACATTTGCAGAAAGCTTTCAGACTGTGTTATATAGTAAGTAAAAAAAAGGTTGAGTATTGTTTCTGGGTCAGGTTATTGGCATTTTCTTCTCTTTTAAGGTATTTTAAATTGAACCTGTCTTTTTTGGAAAATGCAAGCCCAGAATTTCTGCCCAAAGGGACAGAGTACTGGAAAGAAAAATGTTAATTAAAGCAGGGGTTTAACAATAGAAATATAGTGGCTTTTTATTATCTTGACACCTTCAGTAGCCGTTAAAATAAGCAAAGAGAAATGCATAGTGCTACAATGAGCACTCGTGTCATACATTCAAGTTAAATAAAAGTGCTCATCAGCGTAGACGGGCTGTGGAAATCCTGTAAGAGAAGGCTCTGCAGACCTGCCCGTGGAGGGCTCTGTAGTGAGGACTGGTGTGGAGCTGCTCACCTCCACGAGGCCCCAGGGACACGGACCATGTGCATCTGTGATGCAGGTACAGAGCCACAAATAAGAAAATCAGAGGACGCTTAGATTTTTAGCTTTGTGATTTTATTGCCTTTAATGTGCTGGTAAACTTATCAGCATATATAATGGATTTTCAGTTTTAACTTCTGCCTGTAGGTCTTTGGGAGAAAAACTGTGAATGAGGAATACTGCAGCGGCCACGAAAATCAGAGAGAAATGCGGGCTTTTTAGTTCCCCGGTACTGAGGCAGAGAAAGCATCTCTTAAACGATCCCTTTTTCCCACTTAGGGAAAAAATGCATCAGATTCAACAAAAAAAGTCTTTCCCTCTGGAAATCATTCAAACTTTTAGGGCCAGCTGAAGTATCTTAAGTACAATAGGCCTCCCTAATTGCTGACATCATTTAAATATTCGAATTGTGCTGCTGCAAACGGTATTCGGCAAGAAAACCAGAACTGTGAAGGGGTTTTTTGCTGTTGTTTTTTTGCTTGGTATCCTTCTTGCTCTCTTCTTTTCTTTATTCTTGATGTTAGCAGTGGTAACGAATAGCTTATTTAGAATTTGCTTTAAACTATTTATAATGAGCAACCTCACTAAGCTGAAAAGTAAATTTGTACAGAGGTCCAGGTGACATCAGCTTCTGCAAATACACTGGAACAGATCAGTGAACAGGAAGTAATTAAATCCTTTAAGGGAAATAAATCTCACAATTTAATGGAATGAACAAAAAGTTCCCTGTTTTATGTTGAATTTCTTGTTAAGAAATATTTTATAACATAGAATATCCTCACTGAATATAAGATTTAATCAAGTTTTGATACATCTGGATTTTGTTCGTGTTTGCAAAATCCCTTGAACGTAATGAAACATGTCACTTTGAAATGAAGTTTCCTGAGGTACAAACATTTTAATTAAGCTTAAATATAAAAAAAGAAAAGGAATTTCTAGAAGCTATTAGTAGTTCTTGTACTACTAGCAGACTATTTTTAATTCTATTCTTATATTTCCTAGATGTCTATTTGCACACAAAATACTATACAATAAAGATTTCCAAGAGGAATAAAAAATTGGAACTTGCCTTTTTGAAGGAGTAAATCTTCACATATGTGATATGTTCTTCCTCTTCATATGATTACATCTCATGATTTCTAAAATTCCCACAACAAGTTCTCCCTTTTATTTCCGTGAAAGTTAAGGCAGAGCAACTGCTTCTAGCAACTAGTCCTCTGCTCACTGACTGTGTTGACTTAGGAGCTATTTGAAAGAAACTCTGGACAACCTCTGTGAACTTGTTCAGCCTTTATTGTATTGCAGCCATGGGCTGATGGATGCTTCTGCACTGCAGATGTGTGACCGACACCAGTTGTGTGACTGTAGGATGAGACATTTTAGGTTGTACTGAAACCTCAAGACTTTCCTACGTCCTTCTCTTGTAGCCTGTGTGACCTGAAGGACCCCTTCTCACTGTGTCAGGCTTTGCAAGTCTGCTTAGCACACAGTCATTAGGGGAACAGTTGCCCCAGCCACATTATTTATAAATTTGGATAACCTCTGGAGTTGAATATTTTTAGCAGGAAGTTTGTGAAGCCAGGAGAGCACATGCTGATCTAAAAGAGAAGCTCTAAGCATCTAAAGTGGTATTTGATTTAATTTAGAGTAAGCTCTTTGCAAAAAGGTTATGTCTACAGATCAATACATCTACACATCAATAAGTGCAACTATATTGCGCTTAATTAAGATCTGCTTTCAATGGATCACCAAGTGTAAATTATTTATTGCTAGGGAGCAGCAGTGTTAGTGGGAGATGCCACTTTCTCCTATGTCACTCTGCTGTTGTGTGATTTCTAGGCAGGGGGAAGCAGAAAGCTCCTTGCCATTGCGTATGTAGGAGCTTTGCTTTTATTTTTTTCTCACTTGTGATCGAGTGGTGTATTCATACAACACATAGTAAGGCACAAAATACTGACTGCGTCACTGGTGACACCAGACTTCAAAATCACATCAAGATAGTGAGTTTTTCAAAGCCAGATTTTGCCCTTGTAGTAAGCAACTTCAATGGAGGTGCTGCTAACTTTTAGCTGCATTTTCCCAAGGAATATATGGGTGTCCTGAGTTTTCTTGCACTAATTGACTGAGCTTTGTGATAAAGTGGGAATTCCCAGACTTCTGTTTGGTTACATAAACTATATGAACAACCTTATTGTTTGGAAAGCACAGTAACATCTCCCCCCCCCCCCCAATAATTTATTAATTTTATTTACAACTTTCTGAAATTAACTATTCCTTAATTATGGCTTATATTTAGTGTTTCTGTGAGAGTACTTTGCTTTATTCTTTTCAGTCCTCTCCACATCCTTTTATTCTCCCAAATTGGCATGTTCAATTTTACACGAAAGGAAAAGTTGATCTGAAGGTGATCTTGAGTAAGACACGGAGGTCAAGACGTAAAAAAGACTTCAACAGGAAAGAATGTGACACAATGGCAGTCAGGAAATGAGTTACCTTTGTGAATCCAGGACTTTTTCTTGTTCCTGAGTTTTCATCTGTTCTACACTGATTGTTGCTAGAGCAGAAATAGGGGTGCGACCTTACCTCAGGTGAGTTTCTAAGGTTAGTACATGAAAGATTGAGAGGTGCTCAGACGTGATGGTGCTGGAGAACTTAGAATAAATTACCATATATCATAGTCTTTTTGCAGTCATTTAAGTAGAGAAATGGGTTTTAGCATATTTCATGCTTGAAATCTTCCCTTCACAGGTATTTCTGATACCTGTGGCAACTGTGCCTCAGATTGCTCTCCTGTCATTGTGTATTTTTAGATGCAGTGAAGCGTTTTAGCCTCTCTGAAAGAGCCTCATACAATAATTTCAGCGCTCTGTGTATTTTGAAAGCATTACTTGTCAAGTACAATGGTTCATTGAAGAATCCAAGTGTGGTTTAATAGACGTATATGCAGTCTGACAAAAACTTGTCAATACACCCAAAATGTCAAAGACCTTGTTTTCCTTTCACCTCTGGGAGAACCTTATTATGGTGAAAAGGGCATGTTCAGTTTGGGTTTGTTTGTGTTTTTTTTAATTATTTCCCCTCTCTCATACAGTTTTCTGGAGAATAAGCAAAGCCTCAAACATGAGACAACCTCCTTTCCTTCTCCATTGTTGCGAAGAATATCCCCAATGCAAAGCTGTTTGATAATGGAAAGGTATATTCACCCTGCTGTCCTATTTCACAGCTATTTAATCCTTCTTGTGAGGCTAACAGAACATTACAGATGAGATGTCTAGGGAGGTTTCTGTTTTCCTATAGGCTTCAGTTATGTATGAGCAGGGTAAATTGCTTTTCTGTGAATGCATCTTATATGTGGATTCAGGAGTGGCAAAGGTGCCTGGATCTCAATGTCCAGCACCAGTCCGAGTCTGTCCTTTCTGCCTCCCGTTGTTGCTCCAGGGAGGTGCCAATCTGTGGAAGCCCTGTGGCACTGATGCTTACACCCTGCCAAAGTCTGTAATATCCCACAGCCCTTAGGAGGGGCTCAATGTTATGTTCAGGTGCCAGATGTGCCACCTTACTGTTCCCTGGGTATTCCCTATAACCTCGCTGCAAAACAGCTGGCACAGCTCCCATTTGGGAGGGATTCCTTTCTCCTCTTTATATTGCTTCTTGAAACGTACTTTAAATTAGTCAGTCAGGGCAGAGAGAGTTTGAAATCTGTGCTTCTCCAATTGTACACTGAATTTGTTTTGTCCTGCTGAGCTGGTCACCTTCTTGTCTCCCACAGATGAATTCTCTTCCTTTCCCCATAGCATATTAAAACCCTTTTGAGCAGCACCCATATGGTGGTACAGGTAAGATCTTGTAAGAGCCCAACTATCCTAAAACTTTGAATAATTGTTGTCAGTAGCCTCATGGGACAGATACATGCGATTTGCTTGATTACTGCAGTTTGTGAAAATAACCGATAAATGTTGTTGTAATCATCTATTTAAACTGCCTTACATATTTTCATATAGCATTCAGTGTGCTCTCAAACCTTGCCAGTTTTTTTCACTGCTGTCCTTTAGGAGTAAAAGATATGTATCACCAAAGTTTATTGAATAAGTATGCTGACCCTGGGTTTGGGAGTTTATGTAGCCTGGTTACAGTTTGCCTGTAAACAAAACCTTTGAAATATTACCTTATAGTAACTTTAAAATGGGACAACAAATAACATATAGCAGGGCCTGACCTATAATTGTTTGCGCTTTAAGTGTAAATGAGATACAGAGCATCTCCCTGACAAATGTTTACCCTCTTCTTTTCCTTGGGACGATGACAAGGGTTTTCCATCCCTGGCTGATGACAGATGAAGAATTTGGAAAAGTCCCTATCTCCCGTCTGGGAAAGGCAATTGCAAGCTCAGTTGGCTTCTTTTTGTTTCTAGGAACAAGTGAATCAAGGCAGGGATTTGGGGGATTCCTGCTTAATCCTTTTCTCAGGGATTCTTTTCTCCTTTTCCTTTGGTTTTCACCCAATGGAACTGACCTGTGTATTTTATCTTGTGTCTTGTCTAAGAATCAGAAACACCATTTCTGCTTACCTGCCACCCTGCATTTCTGCAGTGGCAAACTAGGGTGGGAGGGAAGGAAGGGGCAGATGAAAAATGCCCTGCTAGCCCTCAGTGATGTTCGGGTCATGCCCTGAAGACTGATGATCCTTTGCAATCATTATCCTGACTGCTGCAGTTTATCTGCAGGGGGGCTACTTTTATTTCCTCTCACCTTAGGCTGTATGAAAGGTTTAAAAAGAAAAAAAAAAAAAGGATGGAAAGGAGAATAAAAGACCCCACCAGAAAGCATCTCCAAGATTAGATGCTTGCCTGTGCAATGTAGGCTGAAATGCTTATCCATGCTTTTGTGATTAGCAGGCTGGATTATTATGTAACCCTGCATCACCGGGTCTCCCCGCTTCAGCTCTCCCTCAACCCTCTTTGCATCAAGTTCCCACTGCAATGGAAAGGCCATGGTGAAATCTCAACTTTAATATCCTTATGTTGACTTAAGCAAGGCTTTACGTGGCCTTGGTTCATCTTACAGCTCTGATCTGACTTCATCCTACTCTCTAGGGATGTCCTTGTGTTCTGCTAAAGCTGCCGTGGATTAGATCCGAGGCTCGTGAATGAGCATTTCCTTGTTGGAGATTCACATGGAAATCCCCCTCTAGGAAGTGGGGAGGTTTTTCTACAGCTGAAATCAATGGCAAAGCCCTCACTGACTCCAAGGGAAGCAGGATTGGACCCAATAAATTGATTTTTCCGTATATTAATCAAATTCTGCAATGCACATACGGCCTTACTTGTCCAATTTTTTTGGTGAAATTTAAAACACATTGATGTTTAAGTGCAATCTCAGGATGACAGTTATTAATGATCTAGTTCAGAGCCCACTGAAGCCAAAGGAAATTTTTCATTGACTTCAGTGGGATTTGAATCAGGCTCTGAAATTACATTTTGACTGTCTTCTTCCCTAACCTTTCGCATAGCGCTGAGTATTAGAATCAAGTCATTTTTTGCCTCCTTCCCTCTTGCGGTTTTCATTGCTGTACATTCTTCAAATAATCTATCTCACCATAACATACTTTGTGTTTTAATCACCCAGCGAAAACCCACACCCTGCTCAGATATACAAACAGGCACTCATCACCTTCCTCATGTCCCATCAATGCAAAAACATTGATATGCCTAAACTATCTTTATGCAACACAAATATACAGCCTGTTCCTGCACAGCATACCAGAAAGAGAGCAGACCCAACTAATTGCCAGAGGGGACTGATAAATAAGGACACGTTCCTACTTCCATTATCAGGTGTCACTAGTGACAGGTTGGGAAGGGATCGAGTGGGTGAAAGGGTTTTTTGGAAGAATTTTTTTCAGCTAAATTTGCTCCTTCTCTTGTCAGATCCCAAACAGGGAGAAACCAGCCAACAACCTCAGATAGAGGTGTAATAAGCATTTACCCAAATACAGGATGGGGAACATAGATACACAGCAGTTTTACGGAAAAAATGTTGTACCTATGGATCAAAAATGGAATATGAGTCAATAATACAGTACTAAAGAATCCCCCCTCCTCACCCCAAGAATAAGAAAGGCAAATGTTGAATGTCTGGGCAGGAGTGAGTCTGACCTCTGTATTGGGCAGAGCGCATGCTAAAAATAAAGTAGAAATATGGATAAATATGATTTATTGTGAAAAGCCAGGGTAGCATTTATAGAGGGATTTTATCTCACAGATTTGTTGGAACTTTTTAAAAAGGAATTAAATACAGTCAAATGAAAACCTCTGCAATGGAGCTGATAAGGGGGTATTTTGAATTTCCAGAAAGTTTTCCAAACAGTTTCTGCTTGATGGCTTTTAAAGAAACAGCTATCATAAAACAAGAAAGAAAATCCTTTTAGGGGTTAATAACTAGCTAAAAGATGGGGGGAAAATAAGTGGGAACAAACGGTCAGCTTGCATGATAAAGGGAACTTAGTAGTATCCAGCTGGTATCTATGCTGTTCAACATATTCATAAATGAACTTAGATATTAGATTGAATAATGAGAGCATTTGGTGGTATAAAATTATTCTGGGTAATGAAGTCAAAACTTAGGCATAAAGAGTTGCAGAAGAATCTCACAGGAGTGAGTGACAGCATGCTAGAGTGGCAGATGAAATTTACTGTCAATAGATGAAAAGGAAAATGTAGATGGGGAAACAACTATAATGCACACAGGAATAAAATTTTAACAGATATGGCAAACTTCGTTTGTAGAGAGTAAAGCTGCCTTTTGGATTTGGAGTGCCTCGAGTTAAAGGAACTGTCTCTGATTCAGAGACTTTAGAAACTGTGGTATGTGGAGAAGTCTCGAAATATGTGCTGGTTCTTGTTGTTTTAATAGCGAACAAAACCGACTTTAACCAGTATACAACACAAACGCATGAAGGACACTTTTTACTGTATTTTGTGTTCATGCAGCCTCAGCTGCATACTGTGTTCAGGCTGGGGCACTACCTTTGAAGAAAGAAGTGGTTTTGCTGGAGTGAGTCCAGCGGAGAAAAACCAGGATGATTTCAGCTCTAGATAAGATGCTGATCAAACAAAGAAAAGAACGTGTTATCATGGTATCAGGAATTCTTCTAGAGTGTTTTTTTTTATGAATAGGGCAAAGAGGGAATCGGCATCCACCTAAACAACAGATCCTGGGCCTTTGGCTCCAGTACAGCTTGTTAGACGCCAGCTTATGTGGATCTATCTATCAAAACCTTTTTTCCTCCAGCACACAAATAGCTTCTGCAGCTTCTCTATAACGTGTCTTAGCTCCAGAGTTTGGTAAAGCATTACCTGCAGTATATTTTGTGCCCTCACTTAACATTTAATAGCCTGGTAAAGTCTTCAGATCCAACTCCCACCGTCACAGAGATGTGTTGTAGTCTTCATTGTTTTCAGTAAACTTTAAGAGTCCTTTTAGAGTTTATGAATTCTTGCTCAGGAGTTGTCAGAAGCAGTATATGTGTGACCAACCTCCCGGAGATAAGTCGTCTTCTAGTGTAACTGATTTTTTTTTTTTTTTTTTTTTTTTACTTAAATCTATTCCTTGCATGTTAATCTCCCCTGTTTTCAGCGTACTTGGCAGAGACTTGAGCAAAACTGTCCCCCATACTTTGTCCTCAGTCTTCTGCTCCACACAGTGTCTGCAAAAAATCCACCTGCATGAGGAGCACACCCAGGGAAGCAAACGCTGCCTTTTTTGCACTGTGTTAGACTGCAGAAGTTAAAGAAGTTTAAAAAAATGATTAAAGAATAAGACAGCTATTACAATTAATTTTTCACATCCAGTTTGATAAAATTCACTTGCCCCCTTGATAACTAAAAAAGAGGCAGACCAGGTTGGTTTCTTTGTGCTTCGTGTTTTCAACACAAAAGGCTGAGCAGTTACATCTTAAAATTAAACTAGAAAGTACAGAAAAAAATCACATTAATATACTCATAAACCTATGGGGTAATTCAGTTTCTATTTGAAAATGCTTTTGGACTGAGACTAAAAATGAAACTAACCAAACCTCAAATCTGAATTTTATGGGGAGGTTAAAAACATAAAGGAGGACAAGTCTGAACTGAAGAGCAATTGCGTTTGCTCAGTTTTCCCCTGACATGTTAGTAAGCACAATGTTGCATTCTAAGCTCTGTGTGGTGTAAATGCAAAAGATGTGTTGTGTCAAATTCTGATTTTAACTCAGTGGAATAATTTTCAGTTTTTATGAGTTTGCAAGCATGTTGTTTTTTAATAACACATCATGGCTTAATTTGACTGTTGATGCAACATTTCAAAATGCAAATGAAAGTAACATATACTCTAAGTTTTGTCTCCTTTTCCTGACCAACGTGAAACGAACTTGAGATATATTAGTGATACGTGTTTCTTGAATTGACTGTGTTTCACATGCTCTAAAAGAATGATTGAGTTTTGTTATTGAAATTTTCTAGAAGCTTAGCGGAACTGCTTGTGATTTATCTTGCACTAAAAGGCAGCAGGATCAGCAACAATGTTAACCGTCTTAGCAATTTGCCAGAATGAAGCCACATCTAGTCCCAGTATGGGTTTCTATGGGTAAGAAGAAAAACTGCTGTGTGAAAACTCCCTGTGAGATAATACGTAGAGTATTACAGCACAGAGCTGTGCAAGTCCAGAGAGCTGAGCTTGGTCTGCTGTGGAGCATAAGCAGCCAGTCCATTGCTTAAACCTACAGACTAGATGTTGAATAAAATTATCTTTGTTAAAATGGCGATGTTGTTCTAATGTATGTGAAATATTTGTTGGCAGTGTTATCTTGTAACAGCTTTCTGTAAACAAAATGAGGCAAAGTTAACTTTTTCCCTGTGTGAAAAAAATCTTCCAAATTCCCCAAGACTTATTAATTACTGCAAAATGAGCAGCACTGCACAGATAAAATACCCGTCACCTAAAAATCCAAACTGTTTTAACCGAGGACGTGATTTGCACGGGGCAGCCCAAATTCTGCCGTGCGTTTCTGCCGCTGAGAGAGGGATGAGGAGCTGCTGGCCATACCTCCGAGGGCAGAGTTTGGCCCAGTACCTTTATGAAAGAAATCTGATTTGTATGTTTCTTCTTTCTGCAGAGATCAAAGACCGTTTACTCAGCTAAATAGCAAGGGCTAGTGTAGATTTATGGAACCAATTTAGAGAATTAATAAACCACGCCATAAATCTTGTTAAGGTCACACTGTATGTGATTGTGCCTATATGCAGACGTGGAAATTTGGTATCCTTCCAAGTGAGAAGACTAACTTTCTTGAGCTTAGTTACAGTAAGTAATTAAATTCATGCCCCTTAAATAATGGATCATTGAAAAAAGTGTTGTTGGTTGTTTTTTTTTTTTAACAGAGATTTTTAAATTATGTGCCCAACCCTTCAAAGTACAGAGGGCTTTCAACTGCCTTGGACTTTGGTGGGAGCTGAAAGCACTTTGCGTCTTGAAGAATCGAGGCCTTTAAGGGGGCCTGAATCAAAACACCTATGAACCTCGAAAATTTGAGTCTGGCTGCAAGCGCTAAATCCTGTGACTCAGACCTGTCTTTAATACAAAACAATATTTACAGTTTGCATGGTCTTAAAATGTAGTAGCTCAGCAAGTATGGTCTGTATAATAGATTGAAGGAGCATGAATAAAAGAAGAATCATCTCACGAATAGAGAGGTTTAAAATAGATGGTATAAAATTAGCTTGTTACTTAGGAAATTTTCTCATCCTTAAATCTTACAGAGAGCCAGAGACTTGATCTTTAGGGTTTTTTTGTTTTAGCTCCCCTTAGGTCAAACCGTGCCCTGATAACTAAGACACTCTCTCTGCTATACAGATATAAATCTGCTTCCACACAGCTTTAGGCCCACTAATTCCCTGTAATTAACCTTTGACATTTTTTTGTATTTGTAGTTTTATCACTTAAAAAAACACTCCTTCCTCCTCAAACTTCAGGTAAGGAGTTTTTGTGTGTATATATATATATATATATATTTCTTTTTTAACTTGGGTGTGTGAGGAAAGAGCAGGAACATGACTGCACACCCAGCCTTTCCTTACCCTTAGTAACTTATGAACCATTTTCAGCTGTGTTTGACACAAGGCAAGAGGAATGTCTCGAGTCTCAAAGGCGTGAGGTGTCTGTTGGCAGACCACCTGCGTACAGCTCCGTATTTGCTGTGGTGTGTGTTTCCCCTTGTCCAGCTCCCCCAGGAGGTGACGTGGTCTTTCAAGTTGGTGGTGGGACGCAGAGGTGTTTTGCAGCAAGGTGGAGGTGCAGGGACGTGCAGGAGGGGAAGAGGGGTTGAGTGTGGGAATAGGTTGTGGTATCTATGGATCAAATCCATCAGAGAATAGAGGTCGGCAATTCTGCTGCTCTGGGGCAACGTCCTCATTCGCTTGGTCTGTGTGTCAGCCTCAGCAACTGAGGTTATCACAGCTCTGGAAAGCCTGTGAAGTTGGGGGTTTTTTCATTAATTGGGAAGCAGCAAAGCTAAGAGACTGCAGGTATGGCATTAACAGTGATTCTGCATCTCATCCCTAGCGACGGGGTTGGCCGAGTTTGTACAAAATACATGTGTAAAAAAAAAAAAAAAAAAAATCTCCTGTATAACAGGTCTCACCATCTCCATTTTTGTATCCTGCTTGAGAGAACAGTCTCCCTCCAATGAGCCATTTCTAACTCCGGCTCTTGGTTTGAAATGCTGCTTTGAATAGGACATGAAAGAGATACGATAGTGTGTAGGAAGAGGAGGAAATACAGTGGGAGGAGAGAGACAGCAGCGGAGCTGTATTGTCATCTGTCTTGATTATTGTTCCAAAAAAACCCCCCATGTGTAGTCACCTGCTCTGATGTCATTTAGTCTGAAGACCTAGAGGTCCTGGCTCTGCTGAGCGAGGTTGCTGGGGTGGTTTTTCAGAGGTTCTTTCTCACCTCCTCTCTCAGCCTGGCTGTGTGTGGTGAATTCTGCTTGGTCAGAAGAGACAGTTGCAAGCTCAGACCCTTAGCCACGGGAAAGGGTAAATATCTGACAAGTCCCTGAAGCTGTTCAGGTGGCTTTTGGGCTCTCAGATGGATGCTGAGCCTCAATTCCCCTTCCCCCAGAGCGGCATTGCTTGTGCAGCACAGCAGTCCCTGCTCCCAGAGCTAACCAATGTTTACAAAGTTAGCGGACTAAGATGCTAAAGACATCTAAGACCTGTTGAGGGCATTTCATCTGTCTGCCCAGTTGCATATTAATAGGGTGCGCTGTAAACCAAGGCTCGCAGCTGAAGGGCAGGCGGCTTAGCTCAATTCTTTCAAACTGCTGTGAATGTAATTACACCTAACAAATCAGCCTTTGAATGATGCCCACCAAAAACGAAGCACACACAGATTTATTGCCTGCTCTGTGTGTGAGAAAGGCAGAGAATGTGATCTGAAAAGTAGAGAATAAAAAATTAAAGGATCCCATACAGTACAGAATTCTCTCTAGATGTCTAAATTGGAAAAGAGCAGCAAGTTTTTGGTTTTATTTTAAATACCTCATCAGGTGTTTTGCCTCTCAGAATATGTCATATCAAATCAGTGGCCACCGAGGAGGTACACAGCAGGGTGCAGAACCACACGCTGCAGAAAATGGGAAGCGCCCGGTGACAGCTCTGTTACTGTCAGTCATATAGGCCGGTCCCATACAGGAGACCAGCTCTGACTACATACCTTAAAGTGCAGCACTAAACATATGTGCTTGCCTGCTTCTGACAGGGGAATAGCAGTTGCATCACTGACTCCAAGGATCTGGAGTGATTTATTTTTCCTAAGCAATCCTGATAGGATATTATTATATGTTGGCTTATTTCCAGCAGTCAGGGTGACATCCAGTATTTTAGCATTATATTCAAAACGCACACACGTATCAGAAAAAGGTCTCTAGCTGAAAAAAAGTAAAAAAAAAAAGTGACATGAAAACCTTACACTTTCTGAATGCTATGCACATACTCATCAACCAGGGATAATTAGGCCTGTTGAAGCCAGTGAATACTGAAAACGTACAGAGGGTTTATTTGTTGCTCTGAAGGGGTGCAATAACAGGTTTGGTTTCTTTCGCTGTTTGCCTGTCAATCATACTTTTAATTACCTAATTGTTAGATCTGTTAACAGCCAAGACTGGTTGACAACTTTAGGGTAAAGGGCCTAATAATTTTACTGTCAACAGTACTCCAGTTTTTTCAGTATAAGGAAAGAAAACAAATGCAGCCTTCAACACAAACAAATGGAAAAAACAGCTCCAAAAGCAGCATGAAGTGAACGACAGGCAAGCTGTAGCACACTCAAATGATCAAGCTGCTGTAAGTGGATGAGCATTGTGCATGGAGTTGGCCAGTCTGGGGTTGTTGTTTGCATTTGCCTAAAGTCTGAATTGAACCCTAATTTGTGCTGAGTGTTTAGGAAGTTTGAGAAGTTCAGTTTTAGTTAAAAAGTGAGGACTTTCGTGCAGTGGTTTCTACCTGCCTAAAGGTGTTGCTGCCTGTTTTTATTCCTCCTGACACTTTTGATGGTAGAAAGGACCAAATCTTGACAGTGCTGCACAAAGTAGGCATGACTGCCAGGAGCAAAACACACCACGCGTGATCCTACTGGAAACTGAACTTCAAATGACGGTGTCGATGCCTCACTATCTGCACAGCTGACAAACATCTGGGCTACGTTAAAGGGAACTGAGAAACTTCTGAGAAGTCCCCCTGGTGCACGCTGGGCTTTCTAGACCAGGGTGTGATTCAGACAAAGATCCTCATTCCAGGAAAAGAATGTAGCTTTGAAGTAATTTCTTCTTTCTTTCTCAAAATCATTTCTTCTTTCACGCCCACATATTTAATTTGGGGCTAATACATTGACATACTGTTACATGATTTGCTAGCTATTTAGTAGTGGGCACATATTATTGCCACCTTGGGGTATGGTAGAGCATAGAGGCCAGAATTATGACAGATGCTTCTCTGTAATCAGCTACCTACAAATATTTTGTAATGCGTAGTCTGGCCTAGAGATATCACACTATTTTAAAACCAATTCATTTTTGTGTTTGCTTTTTATCTCTATCTTCATTTTGTGGGATAAAACCAGAGATTGCTGCTTTACTGGGAGCCAAATATTTTTCTAACTAGAATGGAGCATTTGATGTTACCAAAGGTTTGCTCCTATCGCTGGAGTCACTAGTTCAGCTTTCTCCTTTTGGGTCAGTGTTTAGGCTATGGGAGTTTTCATCGAGATGAGGTAATGCTTCTATTTTGTCTTTTATTGATTAACTCTTTTCCCACATTCTTCTGGCAGAGTGCAAAGGTTTGTAAAGCATAGGAGGCTTTGTCTGGAGCTGTTTAGTTAGTATTACTCTTAGTAAACATAGTTACTTTTACTAATTCCCTGGCAGATTCTTAAACATGGTTACTACAAAGCCAACAGCATGAAATACTCTTGTGCAAATGGTATGCCAACCTGTAACCAGTTTCTTCCTCAAATAATGGCCAAGATGAATAATGTCAGTTTACCCTAGATTTTAGCTCAACCATGGTTACAGATAACTGGTTATACTATCTGCTCGTAATGCACAAAGAAAATCAGAAGGAATCTGTCTAAGAGGCAGGCTAGTCGCAGCCTATTTCCTGGCTTGTTTGTGGAGAAGAGGGGCTTAAACCAAAATATTTACTTTTAAGGGATGTAAAAATTGCTATTCCAGACATGTTTATCGTTAAAGGTTTTGATCCAGAGATCATTAAAGCCCATTATTAGACTTTTACTAATTTAAAGAGGTTTAGATCAGTCCCTAACAGGCAACCTCTGAGCACTTTTACAGGATCTGGTGGACTGCAAAGAAAGTATTTCATAAACCTCTACTTGCTACTGCGGTTGACATCCCCACTGACAAGTCCAATGTCATAATTTCACTGTTTCCAGCTGGCATTAGATTTTGGAGCAGAATTATGGCTCTATTCCTCAGTGTGTTCACTCGTCCTGTAGCAGAAGTCAACATAACAGAAGCCAACAGAGACAAACTTGAAATATCCTGGTACAGTTTGCTTGGGTGTATACAAGGAGATATGATGATTTTTATTTTTTTTTCAGTTTTAAATTTGACACACAGAGACAAGAAAATTACAGGGAGTTGTGTTAAACGACCCAAAAGTTAACAGTATGCTATTGTTTCTCATCTTTGCTTTTTGCTCTTTTCTCAGTATCTTAAAATGCTTTATACAAATCACTTATGGCTCAGATGTCTGCACATTAGCAAAGCAGAAGGTTGCTGTTTTACACCACCACCGTGGGTTGAGTGACTAGTGCCAGGGTGTCCCTTGGGGGGCCATAGATCTGTTGCTGACTTTTCCATCATAATAAAGCAAACTTCAGCGGGACCCGGTGTAATGGCAAGATCCAGCTCACAGGTATAGGTAAGGAAAATCACTCATTGGGAAAGGGAAAGTCGTGGGGGTGTGCTGGTTGCTCAAAGCCTGGCTATCGCCAACATCCCCGCTCACTCTTTCATTTTGTGCTGGATCGGAGTGCTTGTAAAACTCAGCTGCCTGTTCCTTGGTAGGTCTGATGTAAACAAACCTATTCGAAGTGATAGCCAGTGCTTTGTGTATAAAGCCAGGGTTTTTCCTCAATGCCTCTTGGGACATGCCCTGTGCCCTTCCACCTCCCAAGTTTGGGAATTGGCTAGGGAGGCTGGGGGGACCCCGTGCAACGTGCCCAGGGTGGGAAGGCATGACTCCTTGTGAGGCCAGCGGCTCCCAGCAGCCGAGACCCTGCTCCTGCCCTCGCTGCTGTGTGATCCTTCTCTTCCACTTTCCTCCAGCCCTGTCCTCGCCTCTGCCCCTGCTCCACCAGCAACTCCCATGTTTGGGGTCGCTCTAGGTAATTTTGAGAGCTGGACTGACATGGACTCTCCTAGAGGAGCCTCCAGCACTTGCCCTCTCTGCTGCAGAGGAGTGACTGTCTACCCTGGTGTCCTGCAGTGGTTTTTCTGACTTTCTGTTGTTACAATGCCAGGCTAAACTCTTTTCATGGAGTTTTTTTGAGTACTTCTTTGGGGTGCATGGACGTGTGCTCCACTCTTATCTTTCATCTTGCTTGCCGTGGCACGGTGCCTACGTTTTTGACAAGTTTATATCTGTCTTGCCTGGATTCCTTTTGCTACAGCCTCTGGTATACTTGTTCTTCACTATTCGTTCTTCTGGTTTTGATGTACGTTCTCAGTAACTCAGTGCTTTCTGTTCAGGAGCACTTGTAGCTGGGTTTGAGCTGGTTCTCTCAGTGGTCAGTCCTTTATGTTGGAATCACCTGAATTATTCATCCCATGAATGATCACATCGGTGTTTAATGAATCTTTCATGTCTGTAAATATAGATGTGGATACCAAGGCTCTGAGCAATGCATGGCAAGCATGGATTTCCTTTGCTGATTCCTGGAGCTGAAATGTTATTCTCCATTCTGAATCAGTGTTTATAAAATGTCTTTGTTGTCTATTCACCAATTATTTTAGATAATTGGATCTTACTCTTTTTTTTATGTGTTTCAAGCTAGTAGGACATCAAAGTATTAATTTTTAAATAATTTCCTTAGTTTTCATATTTTTCATATCCACGATCTACTCGGTCATGGACTGAATTCTTCCTTCCATGCTTATACAGGGCTTGCAATTTAGCTCTTCTGTTGTCCCAAGTCCCTTCTTTGTTCTGTGCTCAGTGATGTTTTTATTGTCTTCCTGTCAACTGCCATCTCCTCTTTGCTGTTGCTCTCGCTGGACTGAAAGACTTTGTATGCTATTTGCCAGCTAATAACATAAGCCGATGCCAGGCTTGCCAAATGTGTTTGGCTTCTTATAAAAATAACTATATGCAGAGATTCATGACCTGATTACTAGTTATATCCTGTGTATACAGTTATTTATCTAACTATTAGTCAAGCCAGGATCAAGCTGACTCCTCCAAACTCCTTCCTCCTGTAGGCTATGTTCCTTCCCTCTTGGCTAAAAACAACTGCGGCTAACACCACTCATCTCTGGAGGTACACCAGTATCTGCTGTGTCTCCTCCCTGATACTTCTGTCAATGCCTGTGGTGCAGTCAGGTTGTAGGTCTTCAGCAGAGGATTAAATACATGGCGTGGTTGCCCAGATTTGAGAAATCTCCCAGGAATGTAAAATTAATTAAATGTAAATTAGCTGATCTAGAGAGCAGATCAGACAGAAACAGCCTCAGAATCACAGGGACTCTAAGGCGTGTGACAAGGAAATCTTCTGGTACTTACCCCAGAAATATTTGATCCATCTGAGGACCTCACATGGGATGTTGAGGGCCACAGGTTCCTGGCCTCAAGGCCAACCCCTGAAGGTAGATAATCAAATTCTCTGTATTCTCAAGTAAAGAAACCATCCTACACAATGCAGACTGGAAAAAAAGAGGGTTTTCTTGACACAGTCCCATCTCCGAAATAATGGGTTTTCAAGACTTTACAGGGGAAGTTGTAGAGCAAAGGGCAGATTTTAGTTGGGTCAGGTTTCTCGCAAGCTGGATATGTTGTACAGTGCTGAATTTGGTTTCCTGCATTGTTTCATACTGTTATTGTTTTGATTTTATTATCTGCATTATCCTAACACTCTAAAATCCCAATTTATAGGAATCCCACTGTGCTGGGGTTTATACAGACAGAGCAAAAACCAGCTCTACCTGCTGAGTTTGCTTTCTAAGTACAAATCAGGAGAAGAACATGGTCTGCCTGAGAAGCCGTCATGTCAGACATGTGGTCTGCGACCAGGGGAATTCACTATGCAGAATTTTAATAGACTTTTTGACAAGCTTCCAGAGATGTACACACATCCTTATCATAACTGTGCATAAGTCTAATGAAATCTGGAACTAATAGTACATAAATCTTTCCACTCGAGTCATAAATTAGATGGTCTAGAACTGTAGTATCGTAATAAAGGCTGTATTCATAGGTTGATTATTCTTTTTTTCCCCCCCTGTCCTCATGGGAGCTGTGTTCAACTCCTCAGCTGATGTACTCCTAATCTCTGACCGTACATTCATTACCATAAAACTTACTCCATGCACATTGAGCATGAAATAAAACAGAAATTTAATACTATGCTCATTTTAGATCCCCATTTCAGGTTGTTTATACAAAAAGAAAAAAAAAAAGGAAGTTGATCTCTTCAGTTTTTCTTTAAGGAAAATTGACAAGCTGCTTTGAAGACTTGCTTTGAGGCTAAGTTATTAGTTTTGCCGTGGTTTTAAGGAAAAGGTGAAGACAGAAGATGAAATTAGATCAGCAACAGGCTAGAAGTCCTTTCCCAGAACACCTGGAGAGGTTAAATAAACTGCATATGGCCCGCATTGAATTTACACATTGTTAAGACTTCTGGGAGTCAAGGGAAAAAGTAGGTAGACTGCTAACTTGCCATCTTAAGCAAAAAGCAGCTGGGGGAATGATTATTGTAGTCTGAGATAAGCATAATATATAATGAGGTATACATCAAACATATAAAACACAATTCTTTAATTTGACTAAAATCTCCATGAGTCTAATTATGGTCCTGCATGCAAGGTCCTGAAAGCTAACCGATGCAAGGTAAACTTTTTGTTTGGTTTTATTTGCAGTGTGGGGAGTTAGGTTTTGGGTTGTTGTTTTTTTGGTTGGGGGTTTTTTTGGGGGGGTGGGGAGGGGGCATTTGTTTGTTTTTTTGCTAAACTACGAATGCCCTGGCTCCCTATGGGCTTGCAACAACATCAGAGTTTGCTGATGCCCTGAAATAAATGGCCTTCATGGTATGCTTTCACTCAAGTATTCAGGGTATCAAGGTTGGTTCACTGAAGTACCATTTGATGCTATACACTGACAATGTGCTTTTGTTTATAACAAACTCTGAAGCCACAATCCTCGCCCTTCTAGTGTTAATCCAAGATCTTGGCTTGCTTTCAGGCTATAGAATTAACTGGGAAAAGTTGGAACTGCTTGAGATCTCCCAGCTGCCTTGCACAACGGCTTTTCTTCCAGTGCAACTCCTGAAGGCAGTCAGAAGCAATTAAATGTTTGAAGGATGAAATACTAAGGAATTCTGAAAAACTTGCAGAGATTAATTTAAAATCCACTGTCCTTCAATTGGCAGAAGACAACAGGTGGTAGCAAGTGATTTATGTGTTTCTTCTGGGAAAAATTAACAAAGTCACATTTTACTTAGATTTTTTTTGTATGTTTCGAGTGGGTTAGTTCTCTCCATATTGTACTCTGGGGGTGATTTTTTTTTTTTACTATTTTTGAGAAAGTATAGACTCCCTACTGCTAGGAATAGTTGCTGAACCTGCAGAGCTTTTACTGTTCTGTTGTCATGCATTGAGCCCTTTACTGATCCCACCAAACCTGTAACAACAGCCCATGGGAAGCGGGTCAAAACAGCATTAAAACAGATTCTCACTCTAAAATCCTGGGATCCTCATCTACACAGGGAAGCCTAAACTGTTCTGGCTGATAGATTGCATCTGACACCCCACAAAACCTCATTTGAAGGTCATTTCTCCATAGGATATGTTGGTTGCCAGTGTTTATGGCAAGAACTGGTTGAAGAGAATATTTCTGTTTTGTGTTGTGTCTTCTAAGTCCCAGCTATACAAATACAGGTACATCTGAAACATTTGTTGATCTTTTGTCTATAAATACATGGTATGTACGCATCTCTAAGATTGTCCTGAGTTTGGCCATCCTGTGCTCTATTGACAGAAAAGCTATTTTTGACTTCTATAGATGCTTCTGAAACCTCCTATGAAGTGTAGGAGTGGAAAGTCTTGGCAAGCAAGCTCATGATTTTGTGCTGTGTGGCCAGGTTAGTCTTTAAGTATGCATGTCTGACAACAGGTTATGTAAATGAGCATATTTGTGTGTTGAACTCAAGGCAATGGAAGGGAGGCAGTAAACAGACCTGTGGTGGCTCACGTGATATTTTTGCATCTGAATGCTAAAAGGCATTGAAGAAGCAGCCCAACATAAAGACAGCTATGTGAATGGTATATGGAGAAGAGAAGGGCATTGAAGTTCATTCAAGAACTCCTACCAGGACTGAAGGTCTGTTGTGTTAGACACCACACCAACACATCGCTAGGTAGAGTGACTGCCCAAAAAGGTTTCACTCGGAAGAGTTAAGGGACACACAAAATGGTAGCAGAAATAAGCACTCTAAAATAATGCAGCCAAATGCAAAACCCTACATCTATGAACAGAGAATGTAGGTCACACTTAAAAGGTGGAGACCATTTCCATGAATGTAATGACATGAAAAGGGGATTGGGCTAATGACAGAAACCCAGGTAATTCTGGGCTCCCAAATATATGTTGACTCTTAAAATGGCAAATATGATTATTATCTGTGTAAGGAGTAGGGAGATAGGGAAACAACTCCTGGATTTCTGAGGCTTATCTTCACCAAGTGTGTGGAAAAAAATAGAAAGAACATTTAGGAAAGAGCTACCAGAATGAGTTGAGGACTCAGAAAGATCTTTTTATCAGTGAGAGAAGTCAGAGTGATGTTTTGTCACCCGTGCAACAGAATGACAGAAGAAATGACCACACCCACTATTTGTGGCTTTAACTCTATTAATAGACTTCTTAAGGACACAACCCCCTCGATGCCCAATCTGGTGCATTTTATATGGTTAGATGGTGTCTATGCACTAGGGAATCCTTCCTGGACAGTGCTGGAGTGGATTAGGGTATGTACTCTTGCACAAGACTTCTCTCTTACATCTCATTTTTCAGCTTGATAAGAAGATGCCAATACCTGAGCTTTGCAAGGAGGTTAAATCTGGATTTTAGCTTTGAAGTTTCAACCTTTCTCAACTGTGTATGGAAAAGAATATTAATCCTGATGGTCTAGTTTCTTACACAAAGTCAGTGGCAGCTAGCACTTTGATAGGTTCTCAAAAGAGGTGCTTAAAAATAATTCTCGAAAGTCAAAGCTTTCTATTGTGTTTCCAGATAGAATAATAGATGAAAGCGAAGAAGATATGCCAAGTAATTCCGAAATCAACTTTAAAGCACACGATCATGTCTTGGCAATCTGAAAGCAGTGTGTGGAGAAGAGAAAAGGGTTGGCAGAGGAATGAAGAAAAGAAGTATTCTACAAAAAAAGAAATGGCATGTCTTGGCAGAGAGACAATGTTTGCTAACCTGTTGAAGGGTTCAGTCGTAAAAGAACTGTGTTCATGAGAACTGAAATAGAGCAGAAACCATTTACCACTTGATGTTTTAAAGCAAACTGCCAAATAAAATTCTGAAAGGTTTCACTTTGCACATCAACTCGACCTTATCATGTGATAACATAGCAGGAAAATCTGTGCTCTCACTAGGTTCCTTAATAATGCATCTGAGAAGAAGACAACTCACATTCTGCTCTCAGTTACAGTGGAATAAGCCATAATATATCTGCTGAATTCATATTTATTTTGGCATAGCTGAGAAAATGAGGTAGTCCAAAAGGTGCAGAAGGAGCAAAATCAGTCACTTGGGTGATACATTAGAAGTATAAACCAGGAGTTGGATGTTGAGCTGAGCAAGTATCAATCTGTGGTGGGTGTGGTTGATTTTAAAAGTGCAGGAGATATTGTTAAGCTGGTCTTGCACATCAACATCCTCAGTGTTGGTTTTTTTCCAGACATAGACTATTAGTTTGCCTCCTCTTCATGTGACTTTCTAGATCATCTTTTATAAAAGGGAACCTTGGATGTAGCAGCAATTGTGGGGAAAACCACCTGAAACTCTTCTAAAATCACCAAGGAAAGAAATGTGTGGGGAAGGTGAGGCTCTAGTAGCCTGGAGAAGACCTGACTTTGCGGGTGACTGTGGTCATGGCTATCTTGTGCAGACGCGTCCTGGCACGACGGTTGGGCAGTGCCACTGCTTTTCTGCAGCACCGTCAGCAATGCCAAAACAGATGACCGACCACCTCTGATAGGTTTTTAAAAATGATTATTTAGACTGAGGTTTTACTAATCAAGCAGGGAGCAGCTGAACTTTGCTCACCCAGACAGAAGCCCTCTTACCCCTATCCAACGACAGATAACCCTGCTCTTTGCTCACCCAAGTGGATGCGCAGGCAGGCACTGAAGCTGTGTTTGGATACACAGGGGTTTTGTCCAGCTTGAAAGGTCCCTGTGTTTGTACTTAGCAATTAACTTTGCTGTTATCTGTCTTCAGCGTAACGGCTCGGCTGCATGTGCTCCTCGGGAGGGCTCTGCTGTGAGTACACAGCTGAGGACATAAGCGGGATGTATACAGTGGGGCTGTCTCATATGGATTGGTTTTGGTATGCAAGGTGTTTCTTCAATGACTCGCGGTTTCTGAGTAGCAGCTCTCGTTACACGAAGATAAAAGAAGGGTTAACGCAAGCCCTTTTTCAGCCCCCCCTTCTTTCCCCCCCGCCAAACACACACACTCTCAACAAAATCTCTAAATCATGCTGTCTTCCCGGAGCTCCGAGGCTGTGAGTTACACATAGGACCTCTGTAGCTGCACAGTGCCACACTATTCTGAACGAGATGCTGAAGGCACTTGAGTTTCTTTTACTCTCTCCCCTCCCCTCCGCCCCAGATTTAACCTAGTTTTATGGCATGAACAGCCCCAAAGAAAGTCGGAGAGAAAAGAGATGAAGGCCAGAGAGCAGAGGAGGACCAATGAAAGAGGCAGTAACCATTCTGTCATTCCTTTGGAGAGCAACACTAGACACCTTTAAATGCAGAGAGTGTCCTCTGCCTTTTTGCCAAAGCCCTTTTATCTGTGTGAATAAAAAGGGAGGCAGGTCAGCCTAGTTTCTGTTGCCAAATAAAAGCATGAATAAATTAGGCTATTCTTAGTAGGCAAGTGAAAGGGAGAGGGGGGGGAAAAAGTCAGTATCTATTTCTAAAGCAATTTCATATTCTGCCCCAACTGTTTGCACATGATAGAAAGGGGCTGGAGCTGCCTACTATTATGATTAGTACTATTGTTATCGTTGAAGGGCCTCATTGTTCTAGAAGATGTTAGGTTTGCACGATTCACAATCCGTCTCTATTCATCCAGGAAAGGTTAGGAGAGAGGATCTGATATTCTGCAAAAGGGTTTTCTCCACCCGCCTCCCTCCCCCTGCCTTCTCCTTTACTGGCTTAAGGCAGAAAGCAGGCAGAAGGTCTCCTATTAACTAGAATTAGGAAACAGGGATCTAGGTGCCTGGGAACAGCCGCTCCGTAGCTCTAATCCCAGTGAGGACCTTAATTGTATCTGGTTTAACAGTTATTCATGCAGTTTTACTGCAGGCAGGGACGGTGATTAGGGACATTGGTTGGAAAAATCTGTTCATTAGCCTAATAAAGGCTGCCTAAGCCTGCTTGTTCAGCCACTAATAATCCAACTATTAGTGCCATGCTAGATGCCGTGGTATTAATACATGTAGTTTACTAGTGTCACAACAGCAATATGGGTCAGTTTAGTTGTTCCTTGGTTTCACAGTCAGGCATCCTGTGCTGGTGCAGGAGAGAGAAAATGAATGAGTGAATGAGTCTGACAAAACAGATCACACCATATAGCAAACCCCCAATATGGTTCTGTCTGCAATTCAGAGGCAGCCTAGGAGCCTTAGGAACAGGGTTGTTTGAGGACAAGAAAATCAGCCTCTTCCAGTGATGGATGTTCTTGAAAAGCAGTTTATTTTTTCATAGGTGGTTCACCCATTTTCTTCACAGAAGAGCTTTGGCTGTATATCAAGTATTAACAGAGGGTAATAGTTGGAGGAGAGTGGTGTTCGCCTTCCTCGCAGCATTGCATGGGCACACAGTGTGTGCAGAGACCAGCACCCAGCTTGGAAATGTCCAGGTTGTCTTTGGAGGAGGAGAAAAGGAGGTATAATCGTCTTTTTCTCTGCTTCCTTGATTTCCCTCAGATGACCTAACTTTTCCTTTCCTGATAGAAGGAGGTAAAAATACTGCTCACACTTCAGGGGATTCATCCACCCTAAGTATAATCCTTGGGTTGCTAATTAGAGTGTCAGTGGGTCCTTCTGTAGTAAAATCCTGTCATTCATCTTTCTCTCTTATTTATGGGAATGATTTGTTGCATTTTCCAATGGAAGATGAAAATTCCACTAATGTAATATTATAAATAAATTGTTGCCAGATATCTTTCTATAGAAGCTGTTTCTAAAGATTTTAATGAGAGATTAGAACATTAAGAGGTGGATTATTGCTTTTTCCTTCTACGGCTGCTCTTTTACCTGCTTGTTTTCAATACCTGTGAGACATTTTATGTAACCAAAATTTGCCTTGACTTTGAACCAGACTAGATTCATAACCACAAACGGGGTACAGAATCAAGCACATACACTGTGTGTGTCTGTTAATAGCAGTGGCATCTGTAATAAAATGAGAACAAATAAAACCAGCAGACAGGTAGGTGACTTGTTATTACCTATAGCTACCCATTCAAATCCAAAGATATGCATTCCACTACCCCCTGATAAATACCCCTTAAGACACAAGTGGCAAACCAAAACCCATCCAAATGGATTAAAAACACACTCCTTGATCTTCACCGGCTCTCACCTCCTCTCCTCTAAACCCAACAAAGAAACGAACCTAAACCCTCCCACAAAGTGCAAGAGCCAAAATCTGCCCCTGCTGAGTGCTGGGTTGTCTATGTAGGAATGATACTGTGTAAGTATAAAAGAAGTCGGATATTGCTCAGTACTTTTAGAATAGGTAGATATCTTAATGCACCCCTTTTCAGCTACTGACTTTGTTTTCCGTTCTGAGTGTGTATTTTAATTGCAATTGCTGTGTGCCCACTTATAAAAAGATATTACTTTAATCCATTTGATTAGTATCTTGGGGGTTTCATGTCAATGCTATTCATCATTGTCTTATAGTATTGCATTTGAACTGTTTGTTTAGTGAGGTTAAGAGAGAACATACCAGGTGGGCATGTACTGTTCTCTGCTGTGTCCATGTGCAAAAGTCTACATCTGGGATGCTGGTGGTACGCTAAGTGGTGCTACACATTTCATAAATTTCAGTCAAGTGAATAAGTGTATTTTTCATGCTTCTGTGATCATCAGCTTCATTTCTGTGTTCTGAAATGTTGCTTCCAGAACTACTGCTGCAGATACCACACAGACGCAGGCAGCAGTGAGAGATGTACTTTTCCTTCCCTGTAATATGTTGGCTTGGAAAACAGGTGAACAACATTCACCTGTGAAAAATAATAGCGAGAGGTCTTTTGACTGATATTCTCTAATGTATAAGGTTGGAATTCTAAATGTTATAGTCTAAAAGCTAGACTATTTCTAGGACTTCAGTGAGAAATATCCCATGTGCTCATCATTCAGAAATGACAGATTTTATCTTTTTAAGTAATTGTAGTAGCTTGGAAAATATTCTTAAAAATTCTTAAAATTCTTAAAATCAGTTCATCCTTCCTACAGAATTAGACACAGGCAGTTGTTTAATACATGGAAAGCTTCAGGAGTAGAAATAGCTTGTCTTTGTATGATTCCTGCTGTGTCCCTGCCTGATGAGAGATGCTTTATGTTGTAATACAATATAAGATGTTTTATATAACTTTGTTGGAATTGTTTGCAAGAATTGTATAGGACAGCCCTGACTGCTTTTTAGCAAAGTGAAAAATAATTGTTCTACTAATGTGTTCAGGGGCATTAAAGTGAGGAACTTTTTCTGCTGGGGTGTAGCTAGACATTGCAATAAAAAATGTAAGCCCTTCAATGAATTTAAGTAGTCAATGACCCATTGCATGTTGAAATCTGGCACTGCATTGTCCCTTCTCAGGGGTCATTCAGCGAAGAAAGGGCACCAGCTGTTGAAGCATGCAAGCAGAACTTCCCTTGGCACCTAAACTGTTGCCAACAGTCAACGTGTTGCATTAGTGACTTCATTTGGGAATACCAGAACATGTACAGTGATAGAAACAGTTGTTCATGGTGGCGCGTGATGGAGAAGACAAATTGCCGGTTCTTGAAGACGGTACAGTAGAATGAACCGTACTTCATTTCATTTCAAGCCTGCATCTAGGGGGATGAAGGACTAGGGTAGAGTAGCCAGAATGCAAGAAAATGCCCAAATTTTGGAGAAGATGTCCCAGTTATGTAGATTAGATATCTATAAGGACTGTGACAATGCAAGAGGATGGTTCTTAGCTCCCTTTAGTTCTTCAGCAAACAACCTCAACGTTGCCTAGCAAAACTGAGATGCTCGTAGTATGTATATTAGAAGAGCCATCATGAATATGAGTATTCAAACACTACGGAAAGGAAATCAAGTGCAGGACTAGTTGCCAATTGACAAATGAAAAATCTAAAAAATTAGGCAATCATTTTTCAGTTGTATTACATGCATGTCCATCCAATGTTACTTCAGAAGATGGAATTTATCTCATTTCCCCAGCAATAGATGCTTTCAACAGAAGCTCAATGCAAACTTCTAATTCATGCTACCAATAGTTCACTGAAAGATAATTCAGTCTAGACTTTAGTACAGTTTTAATTGGATTCCACGGATTTTAGATAAGCCTATGGCTGGAAGCCTAATTCTAAGAATCCTTAAGGAGCAGGAAATGGTAACTTTTATTTCAACACCTGCTAAAGAATGCCCATGGAGATGTCCAAAAATTAACTTTCACCTGTGCCTTCCACATGTGTCTGGCTGGAAAAGAAGAAATCCAACTGCAGCCTAATGTTGTGTTGCTTTTGAATACTTGGAAATGTATGGCAGTCTGCATGAGGGTTTTCTGAGGCATCTCTTGTCCACCTCGTTGCTTGTTTTGTCATAGTGCTGATTTTAAATTCAGGCCTTGAGACGAAAAGACAGAGATCTAAGTAATTTGTGGTAACTTATTCTGTGACCTTTTTCAGCCTCTAATAAATGAGGGAGGGAAGGACATTTATTTTACGTGCTGGTAGCTTAAGATTGACTGTTCTTTCTTAGCTACTTTCATTGTAGATGAAAACTTCTAGGTTTTCCATGTACTACCAGTATTTATCTCCTCCAATATATAAGGACACAGTTATCTAGAGTGAGGAATGTAATTTGTGGCAGGCTGCTGAAAGAGCAGACGAACAGTGAGTTACTGTGAAGGACTGCGCTATCTGATGGCCAGAATGTTGGATGGGGATTCATGAGACGTGTCATCTATTCCCAGCTCTGCCTTGTGCCTGTTGAATGACCTTCAGCAAGTGACTTTCTCTCTTTTGTCTCAACTATCATTTTACCTGTTAAAATGTGATAATGAAAGACTTTTTTTTTTTTTTATAAACTTCTAGGTGCTGATGAACAGCACTGATGAAAAGTACTGTACAAAAGCTAAGTGGTATTGAATATTTGATTGCACTTGGCTTCATTGAATTATGGCTGATAATACAGATATTGACTAGCTTTATTGGTCCAGTAGATGTTATTTTATATAACTATCAAATTTTCTATTTGTCTGACTTTTTTAGTCTCAAAAATGATGCTTTACAGATGTCACTGATTTTGCTTTCTGCTGTAATCTTGCAGAGAAGCTAAACTCTTGAAATCTTTTCATTGGCATTTATTCTCTTTGCTGACCTTTGGAGGGAATGGAGCTCAAGATGTTTATTTGGATTAGCTAATTTAAAATTAGTAGTAGGCTGAGGAGTCCAGAAGACTTTTATTTAGGTGCAGTTTCTTGTGCTTGTGTAAACATAAGACATACAGTTTCTTCCAGCTGTGAAGCAAATTGCTTCATTGCTCTACCTGACCCACCTGCTGTCCTGGGTGGGTGGGAGCCCAGCACTGTCCCCCAAGGCTGAAGGAAACAGAGGTGGCTGAGGTGCTGTGTGGGACACCCCTGCTTAGGAGTGGTAGGCAGTTTTAACGTTCCTTTCTGTTTCTGTGTGATCATGCAAGGGCCTGCTAAAGTCTAAAGACAAGTAACATTAAGGTAGCTTAGATGTTTTGTCAGAAATCTGTGCTGAAATAAATGTAGCTAAAATTTAGGGCAGTACCGTAGGCCTCTTAGCAGACCAAGAAGCCCAAGAAAACAGACGAAGGAACCATCGTGCCACTAAACCAAGAGATTGCTACTAATCCCAAAGGCTTTTTGTTTTTAAAGGGCTTCATCCTAGTGCAGTTTCCTCTGGCATTTAACTTAATTTCATCTTGAGATTCTCAGCTGTGGGTACATTGAAGCTCTTGTTTTTTCTAACAATATCTGAAGGTTTGGTAAAATTCAGCCATAAAATACCAGCTACCTGTTAGTGTTTCTTAATACTAACCTATATATTTTCAGTACTAATATATGGTTATTTGGGGGGAGGGGGGAATTTTTTCAGAAACCCAGAAAACAAAAAACTTCACGTGTACTTCTTTGGTGTAAAATTTGTACTCTGTTATTTTTAGTTCACGTGCTGAATTATGGGGTTAATAGCTCCATTCCAGTTTTTTAAAAAAACAGTCCTTTTTATGTCTGTATTTCTCTGGAGCTGGTACCTTGAACTCTTGGGTCCTGTCTCTTGGCTGGTGGTCAGCAGCATAACTTCAGTTGATGGCTTTTGGACATGATACAGTAGGGATATACAGGCTCCTTAATCATGGACAAATGATAAGACTATCCTGAAAAAAGGTCCAATAGCTTTGAAATTACAAAGTCATAAACCTGACAAGAAAGAGATATTCAAAAGCTCATATAGGGAGTAGGTGCTCAGAGTCCATCTGTTCTCAGTGCCAGGTAGATGTCTATCATTCAGGTCTTTGAATATCATCCTTCCATCTTAGAAATAAAGACTGTCCTAAGGGACCTGTATTTTAGTGTTTCTGTCATAGAAAAGATGAACTTGCTTCCATAGTTATGCAGTGTGCTGCAGAACTAAAGAAATAGAGACATTTGATATTTGATATAATAAAAATAGTGAACCAATAAAATACGAGGCTCTGTTAATGCTGGCTCAACCATCAGAAACAGAAAATTCCATAAAACGTACTCATGTATCCATATGCTTGAAAGGTGTGATTTAAAAATATTTCCTACCTATGGCTAAATGATGAAAATTACCAGGATCAAGGACTGTCTTATTTCCTGTCTTTGAAACATGAAGCATCCTTATAACACAAAGGGAATTTTCATACCAATGCTGTTCTTTCAGTTTTTGTTTCTGTCAAGAAAAAAAAAATATTACACAGTTTGTCCCCCAAAGCATAAGAGCATGAAGTTTGTTCCGTAAGTTTATTGCTCACCAATGTGCAAAGATAAAAATGACTCCCTGAAAGTCTAGCCTGAGCAGAGGGGATTCAGAAAATGAATGACAGCTGGACACCTAATTCCCTTGGGCTCCTCTCAGCTTTTGTTGCTATGGTTTAATTTCCTAGTTTTGGAGATACTCATTCAGAAGCTGAACTCCTTTACTTCTGTACTTCCCCATAAAAATTCTTATTTGCTTTGTAATCTCAGCCAGCCAGTGAACTTCATAACAAGTAAGAATACAAAATCCAATAAAGCAGAGAGTGATTCATCCTCAGCTGAGTTATAGACTTGAAGCCATTGCTAAAATGTATTATTTTTAACCACTACTATTATGCATTTGCATTATAGTAGCAAATGAAAACTGTCCAAGAGTGGGATGCCACTGAGCTAAGGCTCCTTTAAACACTCTAAAATGTGATGATCCCTGTCCCCAAGAGCTGGCAAACTAATACACTGATTAAATACGATCTTGAAAAATGTTGGCGCTAAGGCTACTTTTAAGGAAGAGTGATTTCTGATGTTACTTCTCATTTTGTTGCATGGTTTACTACATGCCTCTCTCGCATTTCATTTGGTGATGTGATGTATAAATTTTAAGTGATATACATTCTGCTTTCTGCTGTTTAGATTTGTGGATTTGTTTAGAGGCTGCACTAATTTTGTGGAAAAGGATAAAAAGAGGAGGTGTTTGGATTATTTGAAATCCTTAGGCTCGCACATGATTTCTAGTACATGTGCTACAGCTTTCAGAGAGACCCCCTGGGACAAGAACATAGTATATGGATATAAAAGTATTTATATCCACATGCATCCATACTATACCAGCTGACTTCTGCGTTCACTCAGGATTTCACTTAGGTCTTTGCTACGTTAAATTGACAAGCTCTCTGCCCCGCACGACTTTTTAAGGGTTTCCCAAACGGGCAGGGGTTACGGCTTGGTGGGCCCTCGGGGCAGCCGTGGGCGCCGGTGCTCGGTGCCCCCTTGGCAGGGGCAGAGCGGGGGCTGCTCCCTGCATCACACCCCCTGCTCCCACGGCCCTCGCGCTGCAAACCTCTCGCCTCGACGCCACGGCGGTTGCGCGACTGTGCACACGCGGGCTCGCGCCGGGAAAGTCGTAGCTGCTTGTAGGTCACCTTCCTTCACCTCCTTTTCCAAGGGGGGGAACTGAAGCCAAGTGAAGCTGAGCATTAGCCAGCGAACAGACTACTCTGCTGTTCTGACTTTTAGATGTGTTATTTCTTTAACCTTCTTGCTTTGAGCTGAGAACATTTTATGAAATAGTCATATTTTTCTCTAGAGCCTCTTTTGTTTACTTTTCACTCTCAAACTGGTGTTATAAGGAGCTGAACTGATATCCGCCACCATTTCCCTACCTCAACAGAACAGATGCACTTGGAGCAGAGTGCAGCAAAGAAAAACTTTTAGCTTTATTATTTAACAAAGCAAAGCTAATCTCCTGATTAAAACGTCCCTGCAATAACACCTAATTAATTTCTTTCATTGCTCTACCCCCAAGGCCTGCCTGCTTCCTCTGCTCTCCTTTCCCCCCAACGCCTCCCTCGTCGGTACGGCCACGATGCACCTCGCGGTGCGGCTGCGGCACAGGCGACGTGACGGCTCTTACAGGCCCATTACTGTGAGGCAGCTGCCAGTTCCAATTAACCTCCGAGAGATAAGGACTCAAATTAGTACAAGTTGACAGATACCCAGTAATGGGAGGAGGACGATGGTTTCGGTTTATATATTGTTAGGTTATGACCCAGCATATATTACTGGCTGAATGATCTGGCTCACAAAGGCCGTGCATGGTGAGACCCCCTCAGGAGGGTATTACCTGCTGCAGGTGGTCACGGAGATGTGGGGTAAGGGCAAGAGGGACAGGGGCCTCCACTGGCCCTCTGCGTCTGTTGGGGTAGCCAGGAAGGGCTTGAAACCACTGTGTGCAGGAATAGGTTATGCCAAGTGTTTTGGGGAAGAAGGACAGTGCTGTCAACACATGGGTGGTGGTAAGGTCGTGCTGAGAGTCTCCAACCAGCTGGAAACTTCTTGGAATTGGTTATAGTCGTCTGTGGTTTTCTGTTGTTCTTAGCAATAGCTCTACCTGCCTTAAGAATTGTGTTATTAGAAAAAAAAGTAATTTCCTGGCATAGGGTGGAAATGCAAATATTCATAGTGGTAGATCCCTGGTATTCCCGCATGGGAGAGTGGACACACGTCTTCCACAAAGGTCAGTGAACTAGCCGGAGTCGATGCTGTTACAGACTCTGTTTCAGTAAGCAAAGAAAGTACTACTTTTGAATGAAAGTATTGTAAGAAATTATTAGTGGGTTAGGAAATCCTGACTTGCTCCTGTTAAAATCAGCTAAAAGAGTAAACACAAATAGTTCTGTCACTAACATTAGCTTGTGTTTGAAACCAAACTTTGTTAAATTTAGGGAGATATTAATAAATTCCTATGAACTAAAAAGACCAGAAAATTGACTATGGAGGACATGCAAAAACTATTTGTCAATGATGTAAAGTCTATCTGGAACCCCTGTTTCCAGCAGAGGAAAAAGAAAAATATGGACAAGGGCTCCAGATCCAACCAGAAATGTTATCATTTCTGGACATCCTTCCCCCAGGCAGCCACAGTCCCCCCCATCCCTCACATGCACCACACAGCAACACTCCTGATACCGCTGGTACCAAAATGTCTCAATACGGAATGGGGAGAGAAAAGAAGCCTGAATTACAAAAGAAGGTTACCAAGCTGGGCTTTTTCAGCACCCCCCCTTAGCTTTAATTTTCTCTCCATAAATGTATCGTGAGTATACACCTGTGACGGAAGGAATGATTGAAGCTAAAGGAAAATACTGGCTAAGAGTGAATGAGTAAAAAAGGGAATACAGACAAATGTAGGCTGAAATAAGAAGGTGACTGTATTACAGCAGTGACAGTCTTATAGTTTCTCTCCCCGTATCCGTATTAAAGCCTGACTAATTTTGAGCTGGAAATGCACAGTTTTTAAAGTGGATTATATGGTGTGGCTGCTAGCCATAACAAGGCACAGAGCTGTGGCCCAGATCGCTCCTTCCACAGTCGTGCATCAGAGCCTTAGCCAGCAGTAAAAGTGCAAGCCCATAATATTGATTTTTGACTGATAATCAAAATGAAACTGGGAAAGGAGCTGATTGATGTCTGACCTGCACCCAAATATCCAAATGAAGGAAGTTAAGCTTCTTAAAGTTGACATAGATATTATAGGAGGATGTTTGGTTCTCGCAGTTGACTGTGCAAAGCATGAAGAGGAAATTTAGGTTTTTGAGCTGCTCTGTCACCAGCTGTAGCTCTTGTTTCACCTCTCAGCAAGTCTGTGGCTTTCTCTCTCCAAATTATATATCTCTTACTCAGTTTTCTCTTTGCTTTGAAAAGCCAGGATTGCCATTATGATATTGAATAACTGGACTTGTCATTTTGTCTTTACTCTTTTGGCTACTTAGAAAAATTACAACAAACCTCCATCTGCAAACAAAGGAGCTAAAGAGAGCTTGTCATCCTCTTCATGTAAAAGCATATGCTTCACTTGTTCAATAGCACTTATTTTCAGTATAAGCTCTGGATCATCAAATTGACATACAGTAATTGGTTATTATTTTCTTCCATCTTTTGAAATTTGGCTTTTCTTCAGTGTCAGTTGTGGTCTTCTGGAAAAAAAAAAAGAAAAAAAAAAAGTCAAGCAGCCTCAGCTTGAGTTGTATGTTCTCATTACACCAGGAAATCAGAATTATGATGCTGCATATCCACCTTTTGGAAATGGCTTCTGCTTTTGAGACATTACTTCTGTCTACCTCTGTAATACTGCCATGCTGATACCTAGATAAACTACAAAATCTTTATGGGAATCTGTCATCACTAGCGCAAAGCGTTACCTTTCCCAGTTTTCAGTGATGAGCAGTGTATCGTTCATTAGGTAATTTTTAAATGATGGTTTTGGAGCACAAAGCCATCTACTGAAATAAAACAGTAATGTAACCTTCATGGAGATCTGCTTCCTTTCTCTGCTGAGGTTCTGTGTTCCGGTACCCCTAGTTCAGGTGGGATCCCAGTGCATTTCACCAAACAGAGAATTTGCTTTGTACACAGCAACAAGTGACACTGTTGAGATAGTTAGAAACATGTAATCCTTAAAGCTTCGAGTGTCCAGTCTATAGTAGTCCTACTTGATCTCCATATGTAGTTTTCTTTCTATATGATTTTTTTTTTCCACTTTAAATCTATGCCTTATGCTCCTACAGTTTTGTAATATTTTATCTGAAGGAAAGAATAACTCCTGCCTGGAGGTAGTTTGCTGATAGGACCTGTGAAAATGAGACATAATTCAGGTCTGCTGAAAACAATTGTTGGAGTTAAGGCAATGTCGAAATGGGAGGGAACTCATTAATTCTGTAGTTTACTTATGTTCAGGTGGTCTCTATAGACGCAAAGAAATGGTTTGAGTGCACAGCCCCAGATTTAACTTTTATAAAACCAAACCAAGCCATGATCCAACGAAGCACAACCCCAGTGTACTGTTTCAGTCTTCAAGGCTTTGCCTCTAACCCCACAGGGCTTTCCTCCTGTAGTCTCTGATCACCTCTTCTGGGCCAAAACTGAAGGTCTGGTGGTTTTCTCATCCTCCTTGGTCAATTTTGATATCAATAGGTTACTCCTTCCTTTCCTTTTTTTCTGCTTTTAAGGTTCATTGCTTTTATGAATCTATTCACCTGAGGAGCCTATGGTCAATATCTTACTAGCCACACTTGCATTTCTGTCGGAGACCTAGTATCAATTGCACACACAGCATAAATGCGTGAAGACCAGAGGGAAATTGTAGCGTTCGCTACATATCAAGGTGCCACGATTAGATCACTGGTCGGCCCGGACCAGGGAAAGAGACAGATAACACACACAGTGTGAGCGCCAACTTCTGCCTTTTATTGCGCAGTTAATTCCTTTTATACTAACAAGGGTAGGCGGGATTACAGATACGTCATAGGGCTGCGACTAACCCTCCATCTTTCCATGACATCGCGAGATCTTCTGAACGCTGAACCCTACAGGAAATGATGTTTAATTTACCACAGTCTATCAGATCTGAACAGTTATCTGGGATTGTGTTCACCAGAAAATGTTGAAGTTGGACAAAAAGTTCCTGAAGTTCCAGAGGGACAAGAAATTTCTATAAAAAGGCAGATAAGGACAGAGGAAGCTATTTGTCCAAATACAGCAATGGAATTTGATGAATACCTCAGCTTGGAAGTAATTGATTTTATAATTCTGATCTTACTGGCAGTTAGAATGACTTACTGAAAGTGAGAACAGCCGCAGCCCCCCAGTTAAGCTCAAGGCTAACTTTAGTTGCAGGACTCTGCTTTTAATCATGATCAACTTGTTAGTCATCATCATATAGTGCAGACCAATTTTGAGTTCTGGAAGATTGCTGTAGTCAGTTCATAAATATCTGTATTTGTCAGAGAAACTGAATATCAGATAATATCTGAAGTGGTGAAGACTAAAAATTAACATCTTCACCACTTCTGACAGCATCTGGCATTTAGTAACAGCTACTAATATTTTTTTAAACGTAGGGACTATCAGCAAATGATGCTGTGAGTGGACATAATTTTAGTGCTCTGTTTTGTACTGAGACATAACTTCAGTTCAAAGCGAGACTATTGCTAACGATTTTGTATACAATTATAAACTTAAGAAAAGTGTTGAAACAGGTAATTTACAGATGACTGAGGTTGCAAAGGAATTAATTTCAAGATATTTTTAACTGACAACATTAAAATTATTTCAAATATATGTAATTTATTACTTTTTAGAAACTTGCTTTTTACTATGACTAATTTTGTCCAGTTTTGATGAAACTAAGTCAGTCAGCTTCTGTTCCACACTTAATGTTGCCTTTACTTATGCAATTGCTAAATGTTTTTGGTGGTGACCCTTTCCAGACCCAATGGACAGGAGTTTTCAAGCAGCTGAAAGCTGCCTCGCACAGACAGAGATTGATTGAGGCAGTGATTTTTTTAAACGTGCCTTTGTACATGTTATTTCACAACAAATATTCTCCTCCCATCAGGACTGTATGCATATGTTGTATGTCTTCTTTGCTAAGTCATTCTTATCTCAACTATTCTGTTCTCCTTGTGTGTTTGGCTTCCCCTGACTGTTATCCTGGGATACTGCAAATCAAAGATTTTTTTCCCTGGAGTCTGATATTCCAGTTTCCACATCTTCCAGTAAAGACAGTCCAAGTTTGATGGCAGTATTGTGTAATCTACTGCATGCCAGGAATATCTTACATATAGTTCTTTAGAAGGACAATCTGGTAATATATGTCACCACGATGTATTTTAAAGAAGATTAATGGGCTTTTAAATGATTCCTCAGGTGTGCTGTAGATCTTCATTATCTTCTCCGAGGACATTGCATTGGATTTATTCGGAGAAAATGAAATTAGGGTCATGAACCTTTCTTGAAAGGCTAATTTATATCTTCTGAAATATTGAAAAGCATTACACTCTAATGATGTGATATGGTTGTTGATATTATAAAGACAACTGTAAATAACATCCAGAAGATAACAGTTCTTTCTTATTTAACAACTTGGGAAGTTGCTTCTGTCTTTAAAGCTCTTTTTAATAGCTGCCGTTCCTACTTCAATTTCATCTGGATACACTCAAATTTTACCCGACTACCCAATAATTAGCTGCTGTCAATCCAATCAGTGTAAGACTGGCTAAGCTCTTTTTTTCCAAAACGCAAACGTTATCACGACACAGCTTGGCAATATTATGTCATGATGACGTTAGGTACTTTGCCACCTCACCCACTGCATAATGGCTGATTTGAGTAATATTAACTAAATGATAGGATTTGGGATTTTGATGAGCCAGAATTTGCCTGAAGAAGTCTTGGCACATAGAATATTTATGTGTAGTTTATTGGGATGAAGAACATCACAAGGAAAAAATTCTGTCATTTCCTATTGACATATTAAACCCTTCCAAGTAAAACACATCTAGATCTGAAAACAGCAGCTCTGGCCTATTTTGCGAGCTCCTCATTAGCTGACTGGGAGTTTATGCAGTGAGGAATCTAAGTGCTTGGGTTTTGATGCTCAATCGTTATGTGTGGCCGTATATTTAATTCTGCCAGAGGTGTATGGAAAACTTTGCACAGCAGGTGCCTTGTACCTCCATGATGTTTGGGAAGTGGGTGGTTTGCCTGGAAGTACAATTCTGTCTTTAAACTTTTCTGCTGATCTTCGGTTTCTTCATGGTTTCCTGTGCTGCAACTATCTAAACACTTCCAAAAAACTGTGTTAGCTTTAGGTGGTATTTAGGGGTCTTAAACATCCTCTGTGGTGCAAGGAGGCTCTGCTATTTGGATTGCAATCTTTTTAATACCCAATACATACATTTTAATATATAACTGAGATTGAAGAGGGCTTTAGCTGTGGACTGCTGATTAAACTGACATGTTCTAGAATTTCTGTAAGTCACCACTCAACAGTACAGCTCCAGGCACAAGTCAGCTGCTTGGAAAGTGGGGGGTTTTTGTGAAACTCCAGTGATCCTACTCAAACTGAATGGCCTAGTCTCTGGAGAACCACAAGCACCCATGGAAGTCACTGGTGCACCTAGGTTTAACCGTGTTGCCCTCTCAGGGCTGGAATTAGCACCTGTCATATGTGTGCAGCACACAGAATGTCTTTCCTTTAAAGACTGGCAGCTCTGGCTGCGTTTCTATAACGGGACTGTCAATCCCATAATAAGCATCATCGCACTAGTGTTTTGGGTGAGGAGATCCATTGTGTGAGCACAATGTCCGCTTGAGGTAAAACATTCTCAGTGCAATGGCTGTCAGAAGAATAAGTGTTATCTCCCAGATACTGGCAAGCACTTAAAGGTCAGTTTTTAGATTTTCAGGTCCACAACGTTAACTTGCTAAGCACAGGCTGTCCGTAGCATGTGTAACTCTTTCAGCCAGCCCTCTCTGAAGATAGCTTATTCCTCTTCACACACGTAGGATAAATCTGTGCCCTCACTCCTGCACAACAACTTTCACGGCTTCTTCAGGGTTCGCTCCAGGTCCCCCTCCTTTCCCAGGGCACACATCTTCTGTGCAGTCCCCTACGAAAAAAGCCTGAGCAGGGGAAGGCAGCACGGACTGTGAGTGTGCTGGAGCCAATTAGCATTTTGTTCCCTTTATGTGTGTATTTCTGTTTGGCTATAAAGTCCTCCAAAATATTAATATGAACTAATACCTTCATCTTTGACATTTCTTTTTAAACCAAATACAACCTGTTACCCAGATTGCATCATTGTCTAATTAAGAAAACTAGATAGAGTACTACAGTATATATTTTTCACCTGAGGTATTTCCAACAGCCCTTAACAAAGGGAGTTACTGTGGTGAGTCTCAGAGTAGTGAAAAAAAAACCACAAAAAAACAGACAGACATTTTGCGTACCACTGCAGAATAATTGTGGTAGAACAAGTGCCGAGCAGCAACCCTGTATGTTGCTGGGGATGTCATTGCCTGTGATTTAAAGCTCTAGAAGAAACGTACAGCTTTTTGCTGAGTGGTTCAGCAGCAATGGTTAAAATACCCTTCAACTGCACTATCACTTTCCTTTTTAAAAGTCAAAACAGGTCAGGGAGGGTGACAGAAAGTTCTTTCTCTCGCTTGCCTTCATTAAGCTTTTGCTTAAAAAAAGAAGAGAGAAGGGACTGAAGCATGCAGCAATTGCTTCAATAACCTTGCAGCAAACTGCCAGAAAGTTTTCCAAGGCTCTCATGCAATTGAACCTGGTGAAAGGAACCTACTCCCCTACTCCAGCCCACAACCCTCCTTAATAAAGTTGCTGGAAGTTGTTTTTTTTCTGAACACTTAATTGCACAGGTCTCCCAACAAACTGGTGCCAGCCCGAGAGAATCGCAGCTGACGTTGCTAGCAGGGAAGGGAAAAAGCTGAGCTGAAGGAGGACGCTCAGGGGCGCACGGGAGATGGGATCTGCAGTCTCCGGTTTCCACTGCCAGCCGGCGTACAGAAGTCACTAGTTACGATTGGGTTACAGTTCATAACTATTTAGACTTGGACATGGACTTGAAGCCACTTCATGTCAGTACAAAGGGAGGAATGTAACACTGTCTCTCCAGTGCCAGCAGGGAGAGATTTGTAGGTTGGTATGTGACCTTCACTGCTGGCCCATGCAGGTGTTGTTCAAAGGCCCTCCCCATTCAACCCTTGATACTGATACTAGATTAAAAAGAGAGAATGAAAAAAGTCGTTGTTAAAAATGTTCCTCTCTGGTTTTTTCCCTTTATCTCTGTGAACAAGTTGTCTTTTGATTTGCTTGGGTTTGTGGGTTTAGGAGGCTCTTTTCCTTTCAAGGACTTACTCTTGTACTATGTATTTTTTTCCTTTAGTGAATAACATTTAACTCAGTGAAAGAGGATTTGTCTTGAGGCAATTCTTGGGTTGTTTTAAAAAAAATTTAGTTTGTGCACATGCTGTTTTGACACACCAGTTTTTTACACTTTAAATTGTAGCTCCTTAATTTATACCTGTATTTCAGTACGTGTGTTAAGAGAGTCGAATCAAGGAAAAGATAAGCACGCAAAGCCAGCAAATTCACATCACCAGGGCAATTAAAACAATAGCTAATAATAATCTTGCTGGCTGCTGGTCAGGGAAGGGACCAGCATCCTCTCTGGTCTCTGGCACCATTTTCTCAGTGTCAGTTGTATTTCCGAACAGCCCCCTGTTCTGTGCGCTCGGGTAATTCACGGTATTTAAGATGTCTTCAGAGATGACGTGTTTGAAAACTGTCTAGCGAATGTGCTGCCCCGTCCTATAGACAGAAGCGGAACAAATCAGCCTTCCTCACCCTGCAAAGCAGACGACAATCTATCAGCAAAGGAAGACTTTGCTTAGCGCAGATGTTTGGGACTGACTTTTGGACTAGAAAGATCACAGGAGCTGAAGTGTGCAACAGAGCAAAGTTCATGTAAATGTCTTACGTTAGTAAGTGCTTAGGTCAAATTTCTTCTTGAGTCCTCTTTGGAAGGCTGCAGAACTATGATGCCCTCCTTTAAAGACTGTTCTTTTCCTGTGTGCATGCTAGAAGGACCAAAATATGTAGAACAGAATGGCTCCTTCTGCTTCCAAACTCCCTCCCTGGAATGCTATGCAACAGAGCAAGCCTGCCCAGCCTTAGCAGCAATTCTTTCCTAACCCTTATAGGGTTTTCCTATTGAAGTGGTTGCTATAATTAAGAAGCAACTCGGCTGCTGTTGATTTTCTTTGTTTTATATTTACTGGAGAAAACCACTGGGTTGTTGATCTGTGTTATTATTTAATTACGTTGAGGGATGATCCTGCATTTTGGCCGATTTATTTTGAGTGCTACATTTTCCAGGGCCTCCTTTGGTTCTAGTATTAATCCCTTTCCTTCACAGAAGTTTGCATATTGCTTTGGATTATTTATACTTCACTGTGCTTCCAAATCCATTATTAATCACACAGGTATTGAAATACATTTCACAGATAATACTGGACATACTGCTGTATTGTTTGCTCACATAATAGTCATGCTTTCACTCGGCAGGTTTCTCATACATCAAATTATCATTAGATAAGAAAAAATGTTACGGTGAAGATTTGCCAACAACTTAATGCTGAATGCTCAAGCAAAACCCTGATGTTCCCAATTCCAGGTGATGACTCCTGGGGACAATAAATGAGCAGATGCTCTAGTTAGATGAGAGCATATCACCTTCAGGGATGTGAACGGTGCAAGGTTCTGCTCAGTGGACTTAAAGGAAACCTCTTGTTCATTTTTTCATCGGCAGCCGTCCAGATGACTAAACAAAAGAGATTTCTTTTATGGTTGCATTTTGGTTAGTATAAAAAGGGACCATATTTTAGTTTTGAGACTGTCCTGCAGCTATAGGTGACTGTAAGCATAAGAACATAGGGCTGGAAAGGACCGTCTGGGTCATGGTGTCCAGTTTCGGGGTCATCCCACGGGCTGCAGACCATGCTTACCCACACTAGATTGCATCATCACTACAACCTCACAGCAAAATCTCAGAAACCTCAACTAAAAAGAAAGGAAAACCAAAGGAAAAAAGCAAGAGTGATCAAGAGATTTAACAACACGCTAGACCTTTGCAGGAGCAGAAAGTATTGGATAAAGCTCCTTGATGTTCTCAGCAGTCAGCCCTAGCCTACTGTACAGAGAAAGGCAAACTCCCCTTTCCCCTGCTTTCGTTACAGGCTTTTCCACCTGAACCCTTGCATAAAAATTGGTTTAACCCTGAGAGTTTGAACCAAGCACATCAGCCAAACTCTGGGAGATCCTAACACAACTGGGAGCTGCAGCACTTTCCATCTTGTGTATAGTCACTGCTTACTCGCCACACCAGTGCGAGGTGTTTTAGAGCCCAATGAGAGCACAGCTTTGCACGTTGGAGACAGCTAACCCATAAGCGTGTACCTCTGCATCTTAGAGAACAGGGATGTTCAGAGGAAAGGGATGCACCTACACTGTGCAACACGGAGGTCCAGGTTGGGTCCTCAAGACAGTTTTGCCATGCTCAGTCTGGTAGGGATCTCAGCATGGGTCACTAGCTGTGGTACAGCAGGGCACTGACCCAAAAGCCTTTCCCAGCTGGCACTGCCTTGGGGAGCTTAAATCTGGGTATATATACAATACAGGGACTAGGGAAGAGCACATGAGAATTGGAGTTCTCAGTGCTGTTCCCAAGTCAGAGAAGAATCTTCAAATACCTCTGTTTTTCCATTTCCACATCTGTGCTGAAGGGAAAGTAATAGCACTTAGGCATAAACGCATTTTTCTGGTCCTTGAATGGATGGTTGGTGCTGACATTAAGATATAAATCTGTTAAAGCTGAGGATTGGTTAAATAAGTAGAATATTGTTATTACAGCAACTCTCTTAGCTGTTCAAAATGACCTTTTTTCTTAAATTAACACAAGTGAAAAAAGAATAATTGTTTTCCATCTGCCCACGCAGTCAGGCACACACAAAGTCCTCTGGGTTTATCAGACTTCACAACAGAGTGAGGAGATCCACTGTGTCATCCTCATCGGTTTCTGCAGTGTCTGGCTCTTTTCAGCAGAGTAAAAGGTCGGTTTCTGTAGACAAATAGCAACAGTTATAATGTCTACATCTCAGATTGGATCTCTTATCTGAAATTCAGAGGAGTAGCAACACAGTTTACAGAATTGCCTTCCAGTCACGTCAAAGGACTCTGCAAGTGGAAAAAAAAAAACCCTCAAAACGCCCACCCACCCCCAAGCCCCAGTCATTGGGCCCCAGAGAAGTGTGACTATTTTGCAGGTGGTGAAGACATGTCACAAGCAAGAAGTGACTCATCAGATGTACACAGGAGAGCTGGGGCACAGCAAAGAGGAAAAGAACTTGACCCTGTTGCCCACCTGTGCTAAAACTAATCTTACAAAAATGGATAAATGCATAAAATAAAAGTGGGGATTTGTTTCTGTTGCCCTTTGAATTTCATTTTAAGTCATGTGCAAATGACTTTGTATCCTTCCCTCTAGTGTAATATCAGTTCTAATTTGGCTTAGCCTTTGGGAAGGATGTTTGATCGACTGAATTAGAGAAGGAAGGTCTGTCCACAGGCAACTCTACCAAAACTATTTTAAAGATTGGCTTAAGTTCAGCCCATTTGGGGGACTCATGAAGTCTCTTTACATGGTGATATTTATAATTTATGTGGAATGATCTTAATCTTTATAATTTATATAATTACAGTATATTAACGTGGTTGCTCTAGATTAATTTTTCTGCAGACAAGCACCGCTGTGCTTCCCAATGTACAGAATTACAGCTGGGCCAGGGTAGCACCTTCTAACCTGTCACTCTTCTAGCTCAGAAGCGGCCTTGAGAGCAGCAACTTCAGCTTGCCTTTATGAGTTTCTTGGTCATAATTTTTCCTCACAGAACTGCGTATGAGGTCTCCTTGTTTTACTTGCTAGTTCAAAAGCCTCTACGCTGCCTGCTCTTAGACTGTTAGTTCCGGGCTCGAAATAATGGGATTGCACAGAAGAAGCAAAGGCGATTCCTTGGGCTGGAACAGTGTCTTTGATGCATCTAGATGGAAAGCTCTCTGGGGACAGCACCATCTTCCAGATTTGTCTGTTGAGTGCCCAGCTCACCGGGGGACCTGCTCTGGGACAAGGGATCTTGCCAAAAGGCAATTGGGTGCAATGCAAGAGAGGTCTACAGTAAAAGAGGTCGAGCGTTTGTTTTTCCTGTAAGAAGGGAGAAGGTTATCAAAAGGAAATGGAGGTTTTATCTGGGGGGAGAAGGTTGCTGGATTATTATTTTCTAAAACAGCAAGATCGTGACCCCTTCTCTGTTCATGTATCATTACTTCTGTGAAAATTCAAACTATCTCCTCTGTGTTCGGGTTTGCAACATCAAAAGGACCATAGAACAGACTTCTTTGATGTTAAATTTTTCTGCTGATGCCGTCTGTGGTCAGGTAATACCACATGATTAATGTGAAAAGATTTGACCTTTGCTTATTTTCCCATGTTCACTAGCAAGGCAAAGATGCAGTACATCAGGGGGATATGAGATATAGTCAATCAAGAAATTCCTCAGTATTAGAAAACAGATTTTTAGCTTCCCCAAATCAACCCTGATGTATTTTCTTTGTGTTTAATTCTTTTGTGTTTGCATAATTATTTAATAATAAAGAAAGGGAGCATGGTTTGGTCATTTAGTTAGTAAAATCAGGCCTTGGGACTGCCAGGCCTGGGAAGAACTCCTCTCACTCCGCTCGGCTCGGCTATTGGCCAGCCTAAGCAAATCGCTTTACCTCTTTATAAAATAAGGATAATGGTTCCTCCATTGTAAAGATGTGAGATCTGCTGAAAAGCAGTACACGAGAGTTAGGTAATATTATTTCTGGCTCTCCTACAGATGTGCTTAGTGTTCAGTTTTCCCATCTGTAATGTGGGGATGTTAGAACTAATCTACCTCCCAGGGTTGTTTTGCTTAATTCCATAAAGTACTTGAAAACCTCACATGGAAAGAGTTATAGGAGCACAAGGTTTCTTAATAAAGCTCATTCATGAGTAATGTATTTTTGAAGTAAGTGACTTGAACCTTCACCCATAGTTGGAAACCAACATGAGCCAAGTCTTCTTTGTTGTTCAGCAAAGGTTGGTTGATATTTTTTTCCTTACATATTTAATTCTCATAAGGCTTCGCATTTCTGGTTTCTGGCTATGATTGAAAGCAGAAATGCCAAAATACCACAAGAGAAGACTGGGTTTTTTTACTTTTTTTTCCTGACCCTCCCAGAAGCTGGAAGTTTTGAAACGCACAGGAGTCTTCCCCGCCATCCCCAGTTCTCAGTTTTCCCCTGCAAAGATAGGTGCCTGAAGTTGTTTTCTCTGTAGACTCAGATTTACCCAAACGCAGTCCCTTTTGAGACCTGCCCAGCCATGTTGAACATGATGTGCAAGCGACTCTTAGGTGTATCAGGGCTGCTCTGTTCAGATAACCACTAGGTGCTTTATCAGCATTTATCTACCCTGCCTTGAGCTATACAAGACCACATTCAGTCTCATCTACTGCACAATTATTGTTGTTGATTATTGCACAGAGCATGGTAAGGATCTTTTGAGGTGCTGCCCAAATGCCAAGGCTGAGATGGTCTTTACGTCAATGGGCTGTAAGAGAAAATTAGCCAAAACTCATTTATCTCAATGTCAAAATTCCTACTAGCTGGGGAGGAAGCAAAGTTGGACCAACCTGGGAGACTTTTAGAAAGCCTGGCCTTCCCACCATGGGATGCATTACAAACCCGGATTTGCAGGATCTCTGCCTGCAAATAATCCACACTCAGAGTGCTCTGCACATATCATTTAATGTGTGTAAAAGACGGATCGTGCCAGGAGCACAGAAGCTAACTTGGAGCTTGGGGAAGTTTTCAATCGGTTTTGCCAGGGTTTCCCTACGTGGGAAGGCACGGACGGCTTTCTCCTGCCCCCTCCTGGTGTAGCCCTCAAAATGTGGCTCTGAAAGCACGGCAGGCAATGAAGAGGCTGACAAAAATGGCACCTTCTTTTTTTTCAGGGGATTTGCACCTGGAGTATATGGCAAAGTTGGTCTGTTTTCATGGCACAAAAAGGAGGTGTTATCTTGTTTTGTTTTGTTTTGTTTTTTTATAATTCTTGGCTTTGCAAATCCGGTTGAGCTCTGTGAAAGTAAACTGAAGCTGGGTCTGGTTAATGCACTTGCATTTGAATGGATAGCAAAATTTAGAGTCTGTCAGCTGTATGATCTAATGCCCTTCATCATGGGAATACAAAGTCTTAGGAAATATTTTTTTTTTATTCTTTTTAAGCTGGCCTGATACTTAGCCACCCCAAGAAGAATGTAACACAAATAATTTAAAGAAAATAGATAAGAACACGTAGTCCTCTAGCAAACATAGGGACTCCATTCTAGTGGGTAGCTGGAAAACCAAAATTTAACCTCAAGAATAAAACTTGGCAGTTTGTGAAATGTTCCCATCATGCACTTGAACAAAAGACAGCCCATTGGCACTGCACTACATGGAGAGGTAGGACTGCTTGACAGTGCGAAGGCTGCTGGGGTCTGCGGCACCACGGGGGGTATTTCAGCACAGTCGGGTAGACAGACCAATGCAGTCTTAAGTTTTGCAATGTTTTGCCCACAGAATCGGTAAATTAAAGTGTAATAAGTCAAAAAAGCTACTGGATGGGGTTGTTCCAGACTCAAACTCTTTAGCGTTTTTGTTTGTGCACAAGTTGAATGCAGTTGAACACAAACTAAAATGGAGCTCCTCGAAGGTGGGAATCCTAAATCTGGGCTATCAGTCTCTCTTCATCTCTGCATTAAGTTATTCCACTTCTAAAAATTATTATCATTCACTAGAACAGAAAAAGATATTACAAGGACTTTCAGGTCTTTTGGTTACAGTATTTTCTTGAACTAAGGCTAAATCTTCCCGTCTCTGGAGTAAAAACTCTGTTCTGCTGTTGATGCAAGTTCCCTTGACACCAACATGTTTCTGTAAAAAAACTCATTTTCACAAATTTAGAGTTTTCTAATCACAGCAGAAAGAACTGTTGAAGAGTTTCTGACCATTTTGTTAAATGTCTGTTCCCTTATCATGCCTAAGATATGCCTATTGCAGAGGTTGAGTCTTCTCCATTTTCTGACAATTTTGTAACAATTTCTGACAATTTTTTTAAAGTAAGTTTCAGCCAGCTGTGATTGTGCTGCATTTTCAGAGGCTGTTTGTATTTCACGGGAAGGTGTTGAACTTTCCATCAAATCCCATGTGTCTGTCCAAACTGGTGGGAGCACTCTTCCTGCACAGCTATATCTCAAGCTGTGCTGAAGTGGTAGGTGCTTACTAGTATTACCTTTCATCAACATACGTGTTCGAAAAACATGTCTTGCAGCACTGTATGGACAAGCCTAATGATATAGATTCCTCTCTATGAAAAACAACATCTCTTTCTTTTATGTGTTTTGGCTGAGAAATTTCCATGTGAGGTCTTGCAACTCAGCTCCCTCTGGGTACTAGGCTTTCTGTCCAGTAGTTGGAGAAAGTTTGTGATCCTCATGGTTGTAGCTGCAGCACTGGAGGGGAGACAGAAAACAAAGTAGTTCCCACTAAATGGACAGTATCAGAGAGCGGAAAAAAAGGCAGGACTTTCCACTCTGTTTTAGTCATGTCCAGTGGTTTTAAGGAGAAGGTCTGGCTGCACAAAGCTTTCTCCACCTGAGTGATGTCTTTCAGGGAAATTTCCAGAGATTAATTCTTTTCATTGAGTTTCTCTGGGCTTTTCCATTGCAGGGTTATATCTGGCCAGTTTTTGAAGGGCCATGACTCTCTGATGCATTGTGATACTATCTGCATCCAGCAGTATAGCTGTTGAAGCTGAAATGCATAGAAAGGTCTGAATAAAGCCACAAAAATTTTGAGGGGTGAATCATTTGTTCACCACTCAACAATTCCATTATGGGTTGACTTTTCAAGAAAATTTTCCATAAATTTATGTTTATACGCAACAGACCACAAAGACAAAACAATTTTGAATCAAATGAAACAGTTTAGTCACACTGATGAAACTAACTTTTTTTTTTCGTAGTTCTTTCCATCAAGAAACAGACATGAACTTCACTTCAGGGCAGTGTGAATGTTTTTTCTCCCTTCAAGTTCACCTGGCAAACTGAAAAATTAGTTATTTGTACAGGCCTGGTTGTGAATCATCTTGACTCAGATGTGTCCCTGCTGGGGAGGACACGTTAGCCCCTGACACCTTTGCGTGATGCTTTTGATTTTCTGCTTTTCAAGTTCACCATGATCCAGTTTGGCCTCGGATGGCCCGAAAAACACCATTTCTCAAAAAGCACTTGAACTGCTGCAGGGCTTCAGGGCAGGTAAGTACTGAGATAGGTATTAGATAACCAGAACCTCCATTTCTGATCTTTCCCAGACACGAGCATATCCAAAGAAGAATAATAAAAAAGCAGGCAGACTTACCTTCTAAATAGGGTAATTCAGATATGGAAGTTTTGTAACATCATATAATGATATGTTCAAAATTTCATTCAATTAGACCTTCTCCATAACAAAGGACCTATCACTCCCCGCTAGTTTTAACATCATGCCTGTGACTTTTACTTGAATCATAGCAAGGAAATTATAGCAGTAGATGGGACCTTAGGAGGTTATCTGGTCCTATCCCTGCCCTAAGCAGAATCTGAGAGAAGAGAAGAGAAGAGAGAATATTTCAGTTGGAAGGGACCTACAATGATCATCTAGTCCAACTGCCTGCCCAATTCAGGGATGACCAAAAGTTAAAGCATGTTATTAAGGACATTGTCCAAATGCCTCTTAAACACTGACAGGCTTGGGGCATCGACCCCCTCTCTGGGAAGCCTGTTCCAGTGTTTGACCACCCTCTTGGTAAAGAAATGTTTCCTAACATCCAGTCTAAACCTCCTCTGGTGCAGCTTTGAACCATTCTCACGTGTCCTATCACTGGATCCCAGGGAGAAGAGACCAGCACCTCCCTCTCCACTTCCCTTCCTCAGAAAACTGTAGGGAGCAATGAGGTCATCCCTCAGGCTCCTTTCCTCCAAGGAACTGAAAGCGTTCCTCACAGAGGTTTGTGCAAACAAGTCTTAAAAACTCCTGTGATGGTGACTTTACAACTTCCCCAGATAATTAATCTGTGATGCTTACAGCTAGAAAAGATTATTTCTCTGTCTCTCCTTCTGTTTTTTTTTTCTTTCTTTTTTTTTAAGAAATCCAGCCTAGATGTACAGTTGTTCAAATTGTAGCACCATCAGCATGTCCAGTGGTTAATTAGAGTCACTTTAATGTTTTTAGCTCATTTTCAAGTTTGGTTTTAAAATCTTTTTCCCTGCTGGATTGAATTGCTATATCAGATTAAAGGTATGTTTCTTGCAGGCATCCAGAGCTTCTGCACTCAGAGAAGACCATGCAGTCATCACATGTTCTCTCCTGCATGCCATAGACTTTTATATTTCATGCTGTTACCCAATCCTTTGCATTTGAATTAAGCATAGCTTTTATTTTGGCTAAAATGTATTTTCCGGAAAAGCATCTAATTTTGATATGAATACATCAGGAAATGGATAATCAATCGTTTCCTTTAGAAGTTTGTCACAGTGGTTAATCGCTGTCACTGTTTGAAAAATTGTGACCGTTTTGAATTTCTGATTTCAACTTCCAGTCACCGGTTCTCATTATGCTTTTCTCTGCCAGATGTAAGAACCCTTTAGTATCCAGTACATTCTTGTCTGGAAGTAACTACGCAGTGTAATCAAGACATCACTCATTTTTTTCTTCACAATAAACTCAGTAGACGGGTCTTTAAATCTCTGACAGTCAGGTGTCTCCTTCATTCATCAGGTCAGTTTAACACTTGTTCACACTTGCCATTTAAGTTGTTAATAGAGGTTGGTAAAAACTGAACTCCAGGCTTCTGTGAGGTGTTGGGCTGTGAGGAGGTAAAATCACGTAACTTCTCACTGCTCCCTTGTTTGTAGGTGCATGGATCATAGGAACAACTTTTTTAGTACTTCTGGAATTAGTAATTTCATGCTGCCTTACTTGCCCACTGTGATGCCAAATCATTCTCCAGAATCACAGCTTTTCAGGATCCAGGGTCCCATCAGGTTTATTTTGCTCTCTGCCTTACAGATCACCTTTGCACTGACTGCATTTGGTTCAAATGGGCTCCCTTTAAGAAGTGACCCAAAATACTCTCTGCGTGAGTATTTTCCCCTCATCGTTATTTACCAGGCTGCTAATATTTGTGTCAGCCAGCTGTCTATCAGTGCTGACTTTATACTCCCTTGCAGAGCATCAGTGAAAATGCTGAATAGCACCGAGTATACTTCAAAGCCCTGCAGAAAGCCAGTAAAGCATCCTCATTTGATGATGGTCTGATTGACGCAGCTGGGTTTTGAGTTATGCTAAATAGCCATGTCTTAGCCATTTAACATAAGTTTCCTTGATGTTATATGGTGTTTATCTAGTAAGTATGTCATGCACTAAGTCTAAAGCCTTGAGAAAGCCTGCTACATCTGTACAGTTAGCTTTTTTGCAGGCAGAACATGAAACCAGTTTTATTTCAGAGGAGCTATTTTCCATAAACCCATGTTGACTGGCAGTAATTAAAATCTTGTTCTTTCATGTTTCGGCAGTTCAGTCCTGTCTCAGCTTTTCCACTATTTTACCTGGGATTGATGTGAGGTTAACTGCTCAATAACTCCCCTGTAATTGCACTTGATTTCCTGTTCTCCCTCTCTCCCTCCCTCTCTCTTTATCTCTCGCTTTCTCTTTTTTTCCAAGCTACTACCCTGCTTCCAGTCACCTGGAATCCCTCTGATATTAAAATTTATTAAAAATTAACATTAGCAAGCCAGAGTTCTCCTCAGTCAAATATTTTAGGACCCCTGGGTGTGATTTATCCAGGCCTGCTGATTTAAAAATGTTTATCTCTACTAGATGATGTTTAACATCCTGCTTATTTCCTAATGGGCTGGAAAGTACTTATGCAGCCTTGGTCCTGTATAAACACCATCATGCTATTACTTTCCAAAATACTAAACAGAAACATTTATTGAACAAGTCTGGCTTTTTGTATTGTTGTTCGCAATTTCGCTCCATGCAATTTGAACACTACGCAAAAAATCCTGCTTAGCGTCACCATGGACTGATTTTTCACAATCTATTTTCCAATATCAGCTTCTTCCACATCATAACTCTGTACTTCAGACAGTCGCTGTATTTTTCCCCTTTCTTGAATCTTTAAAATACTTTTGGTTTACCACTGAAGTAGCTGGGCCTTAGCCAGTCTGTCCTCAATGATGCTGATGGACTGACTCTATTCTGAAAGAACTTCTGATTTTCATTCATGTTTTCCTCTCTGATTTCTTCCTCCCACTCACTGTTTTCTCATAATTTTCCTCAGCTGGAGGATATTAGCCATTGGGAAGCACCAGCTACAATTGTCTTCACTTTGTCCACTTTTAATTATGAGCTCTTAAGATAATGTCACTTTCCAGCTGTATGACTGATATACTCTTTGTTAATCAGAATGAGTTGTGAAATAAGTAGTTCATGTTGGATGCAGTATCTTTTCCTTATGTAAATGCTAAGTGCATGTTGCCATCAGATCACTTCCTCATTCTCATTTGGATGAACTGTGTTGCACCCAGGATTAACAAGATTATTAAGACTTCTCCAGAAACACAGATCAGGTCTGGGAATCTCTGCACCAGATTCAGGCCTGACCCTCAGCTTCTCCAGGGGATAACAGACATCAGACTTTGTTTTTCATTCTGGCCTTATCTCACATTTGGTTCATTCCTCTCTGCCTAAATTGCTCCATATTCTGATGCCTTCCTCAGGGCTCACTGCTGCAGATGGTGTATTTATATTAACTTAAAGATTGCATTCCATCTTTCAAATGAGATTAATAAATTTTTCAGGCCATTGTGGTTACCCGACCTGACCTCCTATAAACGCAGCCTATAATTCTTCACCCGGATTCCAGCATCTGGCCCTATAACTCATACTTGAAACACTGTGTACCTTTTTTAGAAATGCATCTGTCCTGGGTTCGGCTGGGATAGAGTTAATTTTCGCAGGACAGCATCTTGTGGACATGTAAAGCCTCTGTCATTTGGACATTTTTCCTTATTTAGAATAAAATCTGGTATCTTGGTGATGTATAGATATCACAGCACCTACGGCTGGTTATAAGTGTGCAACAGTGACGTACTCCTAATGGTATTTCAGTACCTGCCTTCTCCCTCCCTAAAATATTGGCCTTAGTTTCTTTCAGGTACATATTGTTGTAGGCATTAACATGGTACCTGAAAGCTGCTGAGGGTTACAGATGGTTAATGAAAGATGTGTGATAAAACCCAAAATAATCCAATTACCTATGATGATGTCCTTCTTGGACACATGTGTAGGGGTATGTTGACTGTCCTTATCTCTCTGATTGCTAGGTTTTGCTTGTCTATAATGTCTTTCAAATGAAGATGGGGCTATAGGTGCTGGAATTAGGTGGGCGTTGTCATTTGCTCTGTGAACGGGATGTATCTTTTTATGTCTATGATTAGTGTCAGAAAGCAGGAACTAAGATCCAGTGTTCAACTTCTTACTAGTACCCCTGGGTTTTACAATTATTTTTTATTTCATTTAATTTCTTTTTCTATGGTGAGATTTTACACTGAACCCTAATATACTCCTGCAGAATGGCATTCTCCTGGGCCTATTTGAAATTCTTGATCTTTTCTGCATCTGTTTAAATCCTGCGTTCATGCACGTACAGTACAAGGTCAACCCTTTTGTTTGTTATTTTTATGGAGTTTAAAGAAAGTCCAAATACCTGACCGAGATACCTGTCTGGTGCAGCCTTGTGACAGTTGCAAAATCTTCAGACTCGGGGAGTCACATGATTAACTGTTTCATGAGGAATACAAGAAACCATAAAATCAGGGGGTTTGCAACATAAAGGGTATGCTTTGCAGCTAACGAGTATTTAGGGCTGGCTCACCACTTATCAGAATACAGAAGGTGGTGAATCGCATGCTCAAAGGAAACCAGCCAAGCAATATGTTGCCTACTCATGCTCCAAACAGAGTCCCGTGTACCGGGAGGTTAACAGCTCACAAACAAACCACAAAGCTCAGCTCTTCCTTAGATTTATCCTCTTCAAATTCGGTCTTACCCCACAGCATGGCTAACCAGTTTCAGAGATCAAAGAGTATACAAGTAGGGAAGATCTGCCAAGAACATTTTGGGTTATTTCTGCAGAAGCTACACACTTGAGCCTGGTACTGGCACTTTCCAAGTCAATATTGAACTGAGCCACCAGTTAAGCGTTATGAGAGGTATCATACTCCTAGGGGTTTGTTGTTCACCTCAGATATGAAGCTGAGCTGCCTCTTGTGGATCTGGCTGCACTGCTGAAATCCCAAGAACTTGCTCATGAAAGGTGTTGTTCTGGAATGGCTACAGTTAGCCCTGAAATTATAATTGCTTTCAATTTTTTTTTTTTCCACAAAAGATAAACTCCCTTTAGACATTTGAAGGGATTTTGTTTTATTTCTGCTACATTTTATTGGTGTGAATCTTTGGGGAGAGGCTGATGTCTAAAGGAAATTTATTATTAAGAACTAGCTATACTGTTTCCCAGCAGTGAGCTTGTTACTGCCACATCTTCACCTAAACTCTATAATTGGTAATTATGTTTGTCTGACCTACATTCTTCTGTGTAATTGTAGCAAGATATGGTATTTTTCAATTTCTAAGTAAAAATGTCCACACCAGTTGTGGAGTGTTGCTGGGCAGAAGCTTTCACCCTCAAAAGGCAATAGCATTTTTGTGGTGGAGGATGCATTTTTTTTTAAATGTATATAGCACTAGGATCCTGTGGGGGTAAAAAGCAATGTAGAAATAAGTTAGATATAATGACATGATTTTTCAGAACCTAGGAAACTAATGGTCAATTAAATCCCAGTGGAGGGTGCATATTAGCTTCCTAATTTGTTTTGGGCCCATGACTAGAATGTGTACACACATGCTATTCAGTCCAGAGCATTCATGTGAAAGATCCTTTGGGTAATTTAACAGCTACAAATGGCACTTCCATCTAAAATTTTTGTTGTGTTGTGCTTCTGCACCAATTGAATCTTTGGTAACAGATCTGATGATCAGGTTAGAAAATTCTCTCTCCTACTGATTTTATCATCTAAAAAAGGAACATTCAGATTCCTTCTGAGGTTCTTCAAAGGATAAAAAGCCTTCCTTTCCACTTAACAAATAATTTTTGATTTCCCATAAATAACATGAGAAATATCTTCCCTACTGCTGCCCCTCAGAAGTTCTCAAAATTTTGCACCCATGAAGACCAAAGGATCTAGTGGATCGTTAGCATGTGGACTAGATAATCCAACCACAAACCTTGTTTCTGAGCCTTTCACTCTCTGGCTTATTGACCCAAAAGTTTTTCATCTGTTCCTTGGGGGCTACTGAGAATTCTGATATTTTCTCCATCTGTTTCTTGAAATTTCCCCTGTGAGCACTCGGCATGTTTCCCTGTTCCTTCCAGATGACCCTCTCTTGCTGTTCCCACTGGGTGTCATAAACTCCATGACTACTTCCAAGAAACGTTAAGGTGAGTCGCATTTTATTTATTATGCTGAGTAATGCCATTAACACATTCCAAATTGATCCATCAAAGAAGTCAGCCTGGAGAGGCTGCTCAGTGGCAACTTCAGGTCAAATATTTAGGTGGGGCACTGCCGTTCACCTGAGCACTACATGAAGTTGTTATTGAAGTATATTGCCTAAAATACACCTCTGGGCTCTGCTGGAGTTGCTGGCCTATTCCACGAAGTCGACCAGCTGCTCCTTTTAGAGTCCCCCTCTGAAATGCAAACACAGGACAGTGAAATTGCTGTCCTGCTGGATCATTCATCTGGAAGAGACATTATTAATAAGGAGCGATAGACTTCCCATTGAATTGGGACGAAGGTATGTTTATTTTATCAGTGTTTTGTTTTCTCATTTTTTGAGCCCAGCACTGAGCCCCTGAGCACAGCCCGGCTGAGACTGAATCTTGCTTAGGGGAAGCAGCGATATTGACACTTCCAATGGCTGCAATGAATGTTGGCAAAAGTAATCCCGTCGTCTGAGGGGAGACCAAAGTAGTCAAAAAAACCAGAATCAGATAATTCCCTGTGATGCATTAGAGATATGAGGGCTGCTGTCTGGAGCTTCTCAGAAATTGCTTTTTGGTCCTCAAGCTGTCTGTGGGGGACAAGGGACAGCTATTTGTTTCCTGAAAACCCCAGGCACGTTCATTTAAAAAGACAATAACTTGTACTAAACCTATTTCTCTTTATGTATTTTGCCACGTGGCTTCACTGAAACCGTGTTGTGGGTTCCTCTTGACCCTGTTCTCTTCCAGCTGTGCATCTACTTTGGGCTGCCCATACCATGAAGTTTCATGGTCCACCCTTTGGGAGAAGGGGAAGCAGTCCCTAGCAGGGTCCCAGCTGCAGGAGTGCTGGGCAAGCTGGAAGCCTGGCACACGGGGGAGAACGAACGGGAAGAACAAGACCACAGAATGACAGTGTCCCTGGTTACCAGGGAAACACTCCTAAATTGGAGCATTTTTTATTTCAATCAGAATGTTTGTTTTCATTTGAAATATTTTGATAAGGGATTGGGGATTTGATAAAAAAAATATTTTTCAGGGGAAAATTTGTTTTTAAAGTCTTAATTTTTTTTTAATCAGTCTTTATAATATACAGGTTTGATTTTAAAAAAATTATGGCGAGTTAAGTCATCATCATCTTTTCATAAACACCTAACCTTGTACATAACTTCATAGAACTATAGACTTCATTGGTGGGGCTGGAGGGACGTAGAGAGGTCCACTGGTGCAGGACAGGGTCAACTACACCTGAATTTCCCCCGACAGGTATTTGTTTGACATGCTTGTAGAGAAGTTCCCATTGTGGGGATTCCCCAGTCATCTTAGGTGATCTTACAGTTTCCCTGCCCCTACAGTTAGTAAGTTTTCTCTGATATCAATCTAATCTTTGCCACAATTTTAAAGCAGTTAAATACAAATTTTGACTTTACTCTGTAAAGCTATCTTTTGCTTATTTGCAGACTGTTGCGTATCCCCAGCCTCTTCCAAATACAGTCATGTCAACATTAGAGGTTGTTGTCATGTCAGAGGTCTATAATCCATGACCTTTCATGCTTATTCTCTTCAGACTCTGTATCTTTCTTGAAGTGTCATGCCCACAGCTCACATGAATGGTTTTATCCCAGCATGCACGTTTCTGATTGCAGAAAGGATCCTACTTTTTAAGCAATATCTGCATCTTTTCCTTTGAGCTGAACAGATATCTCACTATATCCAAAACTGTGTGTTTAAACATATTTTACCCTTCATGCCTATATAACAACAATATTTTGACAATGTAATTCGTCAGTAGCATCCTCCTGTTAAGAGCTATCATCTATAATCTGAAGAAGTGATACAAATCTTAAGTACTCATAACCCTCTTGACTTGTTCATCGAAGATGATCTTACGTAGCCTTCACACCTGCCATTTCTCTGGCATTTTCCTCCACAGTATCCATTTGATGCTCATTAGGTTTTCAAGTTATTTTCCCAGCTTTTTAACTATGTGTGCAATCTTGTATTCTAAATAGGGTTGTTTATGCCCCATGTGTTTCAGTGAGTATTTTGGTAACAGTACACATGCAAGCGATATATTTGTCCTACACATCTTTGTCCCAGCATTCTGCAGTTCCTTCCCACTCATGCCTGAAAATTGGAGTACACTGGTTTTTTCCTTCATCTCATCATTGTTGTTGTATTTTTTTTACCCTCTAGCATTTTTAGAACATAACATATTTTCATGTAAGTAGTGTTAATTATGTAACATCAATTTATCTCAGATAAGATCTTTTATTTTTGTTGCAATTTGGCAATTAGAATGCAGAAAATTTCAGGCTTTGAACCCTGCCTTTTATGTCAAGTTGTCTGCCCACAACTGATGAGTATAAGTATCTTATTTGCCTCAGAAAAGGAAGTGAAAAAAGTACCATCTGCAAATTTATTGGGAATTTAAATATCTTGGAGGTATGGTTGAAGGAATAGATCATGGAGTAGCCAAAGATTTGCTCTGTAATAGTGACCAGAGTACTTCGATTCAACACCCTAAGAACCGTTATCAGAGGGCATCAAGAAAAAAGGCAGATCTTGCTTCAGACACATCAGGATAAGGCCAGTGTCTGATGGGCAGAGAACTGTATGGCAGGGAACCTAAATGAACCTTTTTTGCTCATGCATCACAGTTTACTGGGGTTCTTTGTAGGGAGTCAGCAAGCATGTGGATGAGGGAAAGCCAACTCATATAGACTACCCAGATGTCTAAAAACTATTTATAATGCTTTTGTGGGAACTGAGTAATGGTTGGAGGAGGTGAAAGGCTATTGCATGAAATAAAACAGATTAAAATGTGTAAAATAGAAGAGTAAATGGCAAATCTCACAGTGGACTTCTACAGGGATCTGTTTTGACCTCTGATCCAACACTGATCTTATAGTCATTCTTATGTTCTAATTTAGTCAGTGCACCATGTGCTTGATCCAGGACTGTTGAGTGGATGGTAAATCTGACTTCATGTCTCCTAAAGATGTGCCTTCCACACCAACTCCTTCTTTAAAGGGACTTCACCTAGGCTTTTTTTGTTAGGGTCCCGAAAGTAGTGGGGACTAGGTGCTCTACTACTTCGTTAGAAAGGCTCAGTTTCTAACTTCAATATCGATTACAGCAGACACTTTAGTTCTGGGCACACAAACAAATTTGATCCAGTATTCCCTAGCTGCCTTCCTACACATGTGGATTTTGATGTTGTATTATCTTGGACATGGATGTCATATCACCTTTTGGAGATCTCTGCTGAGGTAGCACAGACCAAGCGTGCTAGCCTTCCCAGTACTGCTGCTCTTCCCGTGGGAAGAGCTGTAGTGCTCTGCTTTATTCTTTTAATTTTATGGAAAGCATCTCTTTAGATGTTCATCTATCCCTCACCATCCCCCAGGATACCTTAGTGACACAGAATTATCGCAATTACAGATCCTAATTTAGGTATTTTTTCCATGTTGGCAGAAGACCGTAAGTCCCATGTTCTCTATGAACTAACTGCCATGGCACTGCTGGGCTATGGAAGATATTCCTCACTCCACTGTATCTATCGCTGTCAGATTTGATTGTCCTCATCAAACTGATCAGCTGACAAATAGACTGTATTGCCTTGAACGTCAGAGTAGATTTTTCTAACTAGGTCTAGCTACTGAGCATATGCAGGAGCCAGAATAGCAGTTGCCTACCTTTATTTCACCCTCCTCCTCTGACAAAGCTAAACTAGCTGATGTTCCCTGCCCAACATGATCTTTCAGGCCTTTTAGCATCCTCTATTCAAACAACTTCTAATTCTCTGAAAGAGAAATCATAGCCCCTTCAAGCCTGCTGGGTGGGGATGATGGAAAGGAATTACTCCTTGTGGATAGACCCTTGCACATATGTGACTCAAAGGGTATCATGTATTACCAAGATATATATCCTGTAATCATCTTCAAATATGTACCTTTCTAACCTCAGACATCCATAGATCAGCATTCTTGTGACACTCTAGGCTGTACATCTAGAAAGAACTGTAACTTCATCAGTGATGACTAAAGAAGAGTCTGCTGTCTTTTTAAATGTGCTAGCATTGCTGGCTCTCCACTGATCTGCAGCAGAGCTCCCTGGTGTACAGAAAGTCCTAATGACACAAAGTCCTGATGGACCCTTACTCATACACCCTGGCAGTGGCAGATCCTGCTCAGCATGGCAAGAAGGCAAGTTTTTGGTTTGGGACCTGCGTGACTCGGAGAGTCACCCAGTGCCACAGGACGTGAGTGCACATTCAGCGGGTACTGTAGTACTGTGAAGAACACACCTATTTGGTATGTTTTCCTCACACAGCCAGGTTTAAATCAGTCACCAGGTTTGGGCTGAGGGAAGAATATTTCTACAGCAGGTACCAATGTCTGTCTCTGCTTCCTATAGTTTTGTCCTCTTCTGCAGCATGGTGCACAGTCCATTTCCCAAGGACTGAACGTACCAGAGCTTGTCCACTGTATCCACCTATGTTAACTGGCCAAATAACAGTTATCAACATTACTAATCTAAGATCACCCACACAGTTTCACCCACAAATGCCCGTGAGTCACAGTGTCCTGTCCCGTGCCCCTCAACTGGCTGTGTCATTAATTTATCCTATTCTTGTCCTCTTGTATGGTCCAGTCTCTGAAGCTTTTGATCTTTGATGCTGAAAGTTTAAAATGGGTGTTGAGAGCTGTTTTGTGATGAGAGATGTCTAGGGCTGGGGGGAAGGTAAAAGGAGAATATGTATTTCTTTCCTTAATAACCATTCATATACAGTGGTAGGGACTGTAGAGACATGGTCCTCATGACCCAGCTAGACTGTTCCAATTCTGTTTTTCCTCTCTTGAAGGACTGTGGTTCTTCAGCAAAAGGTAAATAACCCTGTTTCCTCTGACCCAGAAATACTTATATGAGTCATAATGTTCTAAATGTGCCTGTCGGCGTAAAACTACATGCCGATGTGAAATCCTTCTTTGGGTTTCAAGGTTGTTTTAGAACAAAGTGGATTTTAATTCTTTAACAAATGTTTTACTTTATTGTTCTTAGAACTGGGGATGAAGGAACCTATATGTGATTTTATAGACACCAAGCAAATATATGACTGTTTACTTCTGATCTCGTAACTGCACCCGAGCGAGTAAAGAAAGGGGAGATGAGGAAAAGAAAGTGCAGAGATTTAAGCAATTCTGACAGGGGCAGAATAGAAATCAGTGCTTCTAGAGAGTCTCTGTCTCCTAAATTTCTTTCTAGTGTCAACTGGACCACCTGTAATCCCCATGGAGTGGGATTTTCAGAACTATTGGAGAGGCCACGGAGACTTGAAGTCTCTTATAATTTGTCTTCCTGAGCCAAAGAGATTCCCCTTAAATACCTTCATGTTATTCAGCATAAGGTTATTCTGACTCAGTTAAGCAAAAGGAGCTCACCTTCTAGTGAACTCAGGTGGACACAACACCATAACTGAAACTTGCTCTTAAAACTTAAAGTTCCTTGAAACAAACTCCTTTGCGAGTGGAAGGAGAGTAGGAGAGAAGGGGCAGACCAAACTGAAAAATTGCTGGGAATATGAGAATTGTATAGGGCCAATAATGAGTTTATCAAAAAGAAGAGCTGGCTAAAAGCTGTAGGAGGACAGTGACAGCTTTGCCAGGTTTTCTTGGGTTTTTTTATCACTATTTTAAAGTTTCACAAAAATGATCTGTTCTATAGAAATAATGCTTTGAGATACTTTAAAATATATGGCAGCTAGAAAAGCCTCTTGCAGCTCTCGAGGTGTTGCTCTTTCTGTCTCTGGAGAAACTGTGTCTCTGCAGGTCTCAGGTGAAACCCCCCTGTAATTTTTTTTCTGTTACACAGTAGAAACAGTCTGTCTAACATGGGCATTACAGAGTTGGGAGATGCTTAGCTAGGTTTGGCAGCCTGGATCTGAACCTTGAGTGACTACAGAAGTAGGGGTAAAGGCAGTGAATGGCACTGTCACAGTCATTCAGGAGGTATTTAAGATAGTGCCATGGAATGTGACTATTGCCTTGTGCTCCCCTTTGTAAACAAAGCCATGAAGACAAGAGTTCCTCATACTGCTGCAGATCTAAAGCCAAGTTATGAGTACAGGTAAGCAAAGTGCAAGGCAATATCTGGTGCACCAAGAAATTAGGACTGAACAAGCAAGTGGATCATGACAGACCTCAACAATTGCAGGCAACCATGTTAACGTACATCAAGGTTTTAAGGGTCTATATGTGCCTCTTTCTCCTGTATAGAAATCCCCATCACAGGCCATAAAATATTGTAAGAAACTTAAGAGCAGTAGTAAAAGGTGTGAAACTGAATCTGTAACATATTGCAGGATAAAAGCAAGAAAGAGACAGTTCTGCTGATGTCCAAGGTCCCTGTGATAGCTAGAAATCTCTGGTGGAGAAAACTCACTGATGGCTCCTGGGAAGCAGATTACAGTCCGGGGTACAGAGAAGCTGGGGGGAACTCGACAGCACCTCTCCCAGAGAAGTTGCCTGCACATCCAAATCTGGTTGTCAGCTTGAAATTGGGTGTGTGCATGGATACCCTGAGTGTGCACCAGATTTAGCAGTTGGGGAGAGAGGGGTGCAGGATGTTAGTGATCTGCTCCAGGCATGAAGCAGAGAGATGAGGAGATCCTGGTTTCTATATCTTGTGCTGATTTTTTACAATGGTAAATTCAAAGAAAAAAAGAGAAAACTGATCACAGAGAGCTGTGATTGGGGTTACACCTGAGGGTGCAGAGATCTGGGCTTTACTATAGGGAAATGGTCATTAGCAACGATGTTTTTGAGCTCAGTTAAGGTCAAGCAGAAGGGCTGGAAGCAGCGACAGCAGTGTGAAGTTTTTTTTTTGGTTTTTTTTTTTGCCTTGCGAGTGTTTTTGTGTACACTGTAACTGCTGTACATTGGTGCCATCTACTGCCTGGCCTGTGGCTGTCCCTGCCCGGGCCTCTGTGAGTGTCACTAGAGCTACAGGTAGCAAAAGTGCAACACAGGTAGGAAAAACTCTACAGTTCTCTGTTGATGCCCTGACAGAAGATGAAAAATTGTAACTATCTGTCATGATCATAGCAGCACTGATTTAAAGAGAACAGACCTGTCGACCAGCAATACAACTCACTAGCTTTGGAGGTAGGACAGAAACCATGGGTAAGCATCTCTTTGACCTGGAGGAAACAAGAAATTGTCAGCTCGATTCCTTAACCGTGTCCACATGCTATGGCATGGTAAGTCCCATCCGATCCCATAGCAAATGCCAAGAGCAGTGAGACAAGACAGGTGAGAGACAGGGGAGGAGGTGCTGCAGCTTTTGCAATACTGATGGTGTATGGTTGTTTCCCTCGTGTCAAAGCAGAGGTTCATGTGGCTTCCATGCCAGGAGCCTGGCACTAGAGGATAGCCCCTAGCTCACACCCCGCAGCTGCTGTGATTGTCATCATGAGCAGGCAGCTGTGCACCTCTGAAACCCCTATTTGCATGCCAGGGCTTCTCTGTAGTTCATGTCTCTCTTCCAATGTCATTAAAATAACCCACTCATAAAGCTTTCGTGGTGATCCCTTAAGCTGCTGTTCACAGCTGCTGTAAAATTAATACATGTGAGGGATGTCTCGATCAGCTGGTCTGAGCTGTACAGCGCAGTTAACATCATCACAGTTAACTTGGCTAAGGCTGCTCCAGAAAACTTTGTGTGCAGGGAAGGCAGGAGAATGATGTTTAAATGTGAAAGAGTTTCTGGCTGTACGTAAGGTTATGCTATCAGGGGACTGAATAATGATTAGGCAGCTCCTCACATATGTCAGATGTTGACTCCTTAAACAGCCATAGAAATTGTGAAACCTCTTTTAATCTAGCACAATTATTCAGATTAAACTTTAGTAATATCTGTATGTATGTTGAGTTGACCTACAGGATCCTTATTAAGAGCCTGTATGCTGCCTCAGATTCAGCAGCAGTGGTGTTTTCAGTGAGCAGTGGCATCTGACAAAAAATCCAAAAAATATGACAAGAACAGAGAGAAACAGAAAGAAAAGTTAAAACTTCCCAGGAGAAGAAGGATCTGACCTAAGCAAATGGAAATGCAGCAGCGTATGCTTTGTGCCTTGTATCCTCAGAAACACTTTGTAAAATTAAAGGACAGTAAATTTAAAATCTGAAAAGAAATGTCTTTACACCACATATTGCTGATGGAATTCACTGTCCAAAGAAGCGGCTGAGAGGGAGAGAGGGTATGACTGATGGCCAAATGACTTTGACACTCAGGAGCACACCATAGCATCCAGCTCCTGAGGAATTGCTTGGGCTGGTAATGGTGCTCCCTTCAGGTGGGACAGCTGCAGGGATCAGGAGAGGGACCCGGCATTCTTCCCTCGGAGAACAGGAATAGGGTTAATGTTCCTCTCAATCCATGGCATTTGTTATTCTTAAGAACTGTCAAACTGGGTATTTACAAGGTCCTTAGCACTGCTGTGGTAAAGGCTTTAATTATATTCAATACACTGTGCCCTCTTTGTGAGTGTGCTGTCCTCCACTTACAGGCAATAGCAGCCAAAATCCTGAATCCCAGGTTTGTGTCCAGCCACCAAGCCAGTACCCAAGGGACAAGAGCGGTGTCAGCAGCAGTAGCAAATGCCATCTTCCAATAGACCTGTCCAGAGGAAGAGGGGGAAGAGTACTTGAAGACAGACATGGTGTTTGCCTGACTCACAGTTCAAGGTGAAGTCTCGTTTAATGACACAGGTCTCCATGTTTACTTTGTGACAGAGATTGTCTCAAAACTTTTCAATCTGTGGGTAAATGCTGACTTTTCTAACATGTTATTCTGAAACATTGCTTGATCATTATGATTACAAGGTAATCTCATAACCAAAGACTTTTAAGTGCTTATGGAGTGTCTGCATTCAAAAGGATCTATCTCACTTTCTCTACTCGGTTTCCTCTGCTTCAAATGAAGAACAGTATTTGTCGTAAATATCCCAAAGACAATTCCTATCCATGGAGAAAAACTTTTACAGATAAGAATGTATATTTTTGTTATTATGGAAATTACCATTTTAAAAAGCACAAATAAAAAGGGTTTCATTCTCCTTTTAAGAGGGAAATTCTTTAGAAATTATGGAAAATAGCCTTTCCTGATAATTCAGTTTTATACAAATTGAACATAAACTCTTTCTGAGAATATGAGAATAAAGAAAGAACATTTTTCCAGAGCTGCAAATCAGCGGAGACTACCTTTCAGGAGAAGAAACTTGAGTTTCCCCCCGGGAGCTGATCCCACACATGACTTTCAGGAAGACCAGCCACGGCCACCAACAGATACACCGTTAGAGCCAAACGTAAACCCTTGGGGGAATGTGATCTGACAAGCAGCTGCCACTGCTGAAAACTTTCTTTGTAGACCCTGACATCTGGCCTCTTCAGCTGCCAAGCTTGGCCTCCTCCAAGGTGCCACAGGAGACAACTCGCTGCAGCAGGTAGGAAACCGGGAGGACAAAGATCATAATTTGATGTGACTGGGAGGTAGGAGGCGAGGTTGGCTAGATGTAAGGCACTAATTTGCAAGCCCTTTGTGACTCCTTTTGTTTTCTACTGGTTTGCTCATGACTTTGCAGTTCTAGATGCATAAATTATGGCAGTAGAAGAAGGGAAAGGTGAAAGAAAGGAATGGGAAGGGTTGCAGTAGAACTTTTAATCTATGTTTGCGTGTTCAAGAGATTGGGATAATTGGATGTGGCTTCAAACCAAAGCTCCAAATCCAAGTTCCTCGCTACATCTGAAAAGGATGCGTACAGCAGTATTGAAGGTATCAGCAGAAAGAAGTGCGATGGGGCAAGTAGTCATGCATTAGCGATATCTGAGCTTCAGACAGTGAGGATGAAAATGGAGGTTGACAAGGTGGTGGTCTCTTGAACCACCCTGGATATTGGGCACCTGGTGACTGGAGACTCACATGAGCTCAATATGGCACGGCAACGATCAGGTCTGTGTCTGGAGCTCAGCTCCCCACTGGTGTACAGGATTTTTGTTTGATGCACAGAGCACTAGCACTTCAATCCTTTTTCAGGTGCAGTTGAGACCAGGCTGAGGCTTTTTCAGATCCTGAATAAGCCCAGATTCCATTTCAAGAGGTGGTCGCTTGAGGTCTGAATGGTGAGACAGGGTGAAGGGAAGTTCATGTTGCTATGCTAGGCGCGACTGCATCGTCACAGTGAAAACAAGGTGTTTGTTTTCCAGGGCTTGCCAGCTGCTGGCTCTACAGGGAGGGGGGGAAAGACCAAGATGAGTCACTTTCTGAAAGCAGGGTTTCGTACTCCTTCCTCTGAAGTATCTGGTCCCAGTGTGGGAGACAGGCTAGGTCACTTGTTTCAGCGAGGATAGCACTTTGTGTTGTCTCTTGGCACTGTGCAAATATCTGTTTTCCAAGAAGTTTAAATGGTTCTTTTCTTTATAATAATTTTTTGCATATAATTGACTGAACTGCTTTGTTCAAAACTTGGCTCCTACCTAGACCTCAGTGAGGAGGAAAAGAAATTGCCTGAGTTTAAATGCTCCCCTGTTTATAATTCAAACACTGCAGTATGGAGCTATTGCGTGAGAACTGGGAAGTGAACCTGACTACAAGCCAGCTCCTCACAAATGTGAAACAAATGTCAACCTTTCATTATCCGAGATAAAATGTAAAGCAAACAGCTACAGAAGTGATTCACTTTTTAACCTATCTTATTGAAGGATGGAGGTATTCCTAGCAATGCAGAGGAGTGTCGTTACCATAAATATTTTAGCTTTTGGGTCTTTAGCAAAAATCTTTTATATCCAGTATACAGTTATCGCCAGGATTTATTAAATAGTATCTTTTAAAATCTACCACAAGATGGCAGAGTTGGACTTAGAACAATTGCATTTTTCTGTAAACTAATGACTCTGAAACTTCATACTATAAAAATGTCTTTGTGTCCTGTAGAGAGCAAACAAACAAGAGCCAGTCATTCAAGAAACATCTTCCCATGGCATGGAGTTGCACATCTGTATAAAACCAATAGTAGCAAACAAACTAACCAGCTCTGTCTAGACCTAAAGTCAGACACTGAAATGTGGGCTCCTTCTGAATACCCCTGGCCACAGTGGAGGCAATTACCTGAACCATGATGTGTAAGAGAATTGAGGAGTGATTTGGTGGTACCTCTGTTTTTTCCAGGGTCGCACAAAGTAAAAAGCCAGCCAGCAGCGCCTGCAAGCTGATTTCCAAAGATGCCAGAAGTGCACATGATGGCCCACTGCTAACAGCCAGTGTTACCATTAAACTTCCATGAATACATCTACTGTAAAGAGAAAGTTGTACACTTCTTGGAAAGTGCTGATGCTTACAGATTGTTGCTGCTAAGCAGCTCCTTCCAAAACCAATATCTTCCCACAACTACAGTGGTGTCTCCCACCCAGTAAAGTTGCTGTCTTGAGGGGTATCCTGAGAATCAGATTTCCTGATCCGTAGGATCCCCAGGCTGCTGATCACCAACATGTTGTACACCAGGTCCCTGCCGTTTCGGCATGCCAAAACGAGGTAGGGAGAGGGTGCGTGGAAGTGATGGAGATACTTCACTATTAGGAAAGAAGTTAGCAACCTGTGCCCAGGTCTCTGGAAGCACAGGTCAGCATTGCTTGGCTGCTGACAGCAGAACGATACAGACTCCTATGGGGAAATCTGGCTCTGTCTGTGCACCTTAGGACTGCTCTGAAACCATGCGCAGTCTCCCTTAGCTGTGTGAAATTTTGTTGTTGGGTGGCTAGAAGATAGCTTAGGCCATGCTCAGTTATCACGTCGATGGGATGGGATATGATGATTTTGAATAAACTTCTGGCTAGTTACATTGTAAACATACAAGCGTGCACACATAGAAGTATCATATATGGTATAAATACATGTTATAAATTCCTGGCCGGATACGCTGCCCTTTGGAGATTAAAATGCCAACCTAGGGTTATTTATCCACAGAGAGCCTTGCCTGTGCATCTCCCACCTTTCTAAAATAGCTCATTCCACTCTCTCCAGGTTTCCGGATATTTTTTAGCACTTTCAGTGCCCGGTTCAGGTGCGATTTTCCCTTTCCCACTAGATGGCAGATTGTCATAGTTGAAATACTCCTTCTGGTCCGTTAATGAGCATCGCCTACTTGCCAACTTTGTATTTGAACTGTTTCATGTACAAAGAAAACACTAAAACCAGAATAGATACGGTGATGCACTCTTCACTAATTTGTTTAAAATTGAACAAGTTCGTTTGCTTATTTATAGAACTTACTATACATCGGTCTGACATTTCGGTACATATGCAGCAGGAGGCACGATTCCTGAGAGCGCTTTGCAGATCCATACTACCTCTACAGCTGCTTCAGGGCTCTTCAGAAAGGAGTGTGTTGGCCAAACCACTCCTGTACAGATCTAGGACATATGTGCTGTGGCTCTCTGGGATTTCTGGACACAGGACATCTCAAAAAGTCCAGCACTATGACACAAAACAATTTTTTTCCTCTCCGAACCCTATAGGGATTGAACCTACTTTCTAAGAGCTTGATCGCTCTCATAGTTGCGTATTGCAGAGTTTTTCAGTGCCCTTTTCCCTTGTAAGTGGTGAGCTCCCTTCACCAGAGCAGGTCCAGGTCTTTAAAATGTCACAGCAATAAAATCTGCAGTTCTGATGCTCCTGTGCTTCTGTGACGTTCTCCAGGTTCCAGTCCTGGCTTCAAAATTCAAAGCAAACTCCACTATAGCTACCAGATTTTTTCTGTTCCACTCAAACCCATAAATTATTACAGACCCCTGGAAAGATGACCTTGAGTCACAGGACCGTTCAGCTGGGTCCAGGTTTTCTCCTCTAGAATTTGTTATTTATAACTTTAAGAAATTCTTCTGGGGATGGGGTTGTGCTAGTGTCGTTCACTGAGTTTAATGGATTTTTTCCAGCTTTACTCTGGTGCAAGAGAGATCAGAGTCGGTCCCATGGATTTCTCCCCCACCAATAACTAAGTTTGCCATAGTGCTCTCCTGATTCTGCAGTCTGTGCTAAGGAAGTAGATTAGCTGTTTAAGCATCAAGCTGTCTCCATCTAAAACCACAGCGCAGAAGATTTCACATGCCCAGCTCAAACAGCGATAGGGATTTGAGCTCCATTAGTTGCAAAGCAGCCACTGGCACCTGAAATTTCACTTCTGAAGGAACATGTGTGAGCTTTGCATACAAAGGCAAATAACAAATTTCGCTTCTGGAGGCGTCAGCTTTGTCATGTGCTGTTGCCTCAGCAATAGGGGCCTTTTAACAGCCCCAGAGAGGTGTGATGTACTCACACCTATGTGTATCTGTTTTCCTAAGCCCAGTGCAAGTCTTTCAAACTTTCATTTGTGAGTATCAATGTTTCCTAATAGGTTTTCAAAGGCATGGCATAATCTCCCACTTTCCTATGACCTAGGTAAGGGGCATCTTGCAGTACTAATTGGAGCCTGTTACAGCTGGACTGACCTGTTGGACTGTGGCAGCATCAGGCACACAAAGGTCACCCAACCTCTTCTGTTTTGTAAATGATGCCCAGAGCTGGCCGTGTCCTGGAAGGTGGTGATCTTGCTTCTTCACACATCTAATTTGAATAACTCCTGTCGTGGTGGATTAGCACTGATTGGACGTAATAATCAGTACAATCCTGCTGCCCCGTGCTGCTGGGAGCTTCCTTACCCCTGTTATACGGTAATCTTTTCCATGCGCTTTTGTAGATGTCAAGCTGCCAAAGCAATTCTCTGGGTTTGTTGTTTGTTCTTTCCCTGCCCCAGGATCCTACTAGTTTGTTAATGTAAAAGGTGGATTTGCAGATCCGTCTCTCAGGGAGGGTTTGGCTCTTCAGAGAGCTGTACAAGTCCAGCAAATACAGCCGTGTGGAAATACTTCTTTTTCCCCAGACGTAGCCATTCCTTCAGGCTCCCAGCCTGCTTCAAGCCCATTCCCGTTTGTGTCCATCTGTAATTTGCTGCAAGAGTCATTTGTTGCCAAATATTGTTTTGACTACACGCAAACAGAAGATCCCTAGAAACTATCTGAATTGATCTAATGGAAATCTGAAGACCCGTGGCAATGAACAGACCAGTTATACGGCAATGACAGGTTTTCTGTGCATAAAAAGCTTGTGACTAAAAATCCAATACTTCATAGACTGCAGAAGAGGGAGCTTTATATCATTTCCAGCTCACTAATAGTGTTGCCAACTCTCATGATTTTATCATGAGTCTCATGATATTCTTCTTAAAAGCTTAGTTTCTGGAGTCAGGCAATTACACGAGAATCTTTCTCTCTCTCTCTCTCTCGTTTTTTTTTTAAACATTCTTTTCTTAGCAGCAAGTTTCTAGCCCTGCTGCTTCCAAGGAGGAAGAAGAAGGAAAGAAGAAAAAGAAAATAGAAAAAGCTTTAAAACATGACCAGGGTTTGTCCTGAAGACTCAAAAAACCCAAGAATGCAAACCAAAAGAGGTACATAGATATTACTGTTTGCTTGTTTCTTTTTAATCTTGTGGGTTTTTTAAAAGCCAACCTCATGCTCAACTCATGATTTTTGAATGCTTGGGATTGGCAACACTGTTTTCACAGGCCTAATACGTATGTGTAGCACTGGAAGTCCTGTTGTGGCATTTATTTTTAGAAAAGCTATTTTAGCTCATTTGGCGCATTCTTTATAGCTCCATCTACCTTGTGTAGTTAGACTCATGGGGCCAAATCCTTCGCTGGAGCAAATTAGAGCAAGACCAATGATTTAAACCATCTGGAGATCTAGCCCATGGTGCAGTCATCTGGCTTTACTGGCAAAGGGATACAAAATATAGTCCCAATAACATTTTTTAAAACTCCATAAAATGTGCCTAAAATAGTCTTTCGTCGTTCTGGAGCAGATGTGGTATATACAGAGAACACAGGACAGAAAGCTTCAGAGGGTTTTCTTGCTGCTTGTCTGAGAGCATCCCCATAGCTCACTGCATCAGGTCTGCCTCTTGTGGGTTTTGTAGTCTTCCCATGCACTGCACCACAACTGAGCCGCTGCTTAAGCGTGGCTGTGCTGGGTGCTATAAAATCATCTTCACGTGTATGATTTCCATACCAGGGAGTTACCTACTGTGCTCCCTTTTCTTCACAACCTTTTACCCATTGCAGTGAAACCATGCAGCTTAGCATGCATGAAGGAGCCCCTCAGATAATAGGCCACACTCAAATCTCTTTGTGCTGGGCTCTCAAAAATCCCCCAAGGTCAGACAAGGTCAGTGCCGCTCTGGGGCTGGATACCTCAAGGACCACAGAGGAGCTGCAGGAAGCGGTCTTGGTGACTCAGCTGATGGCAGTCCTCCCACTGGTTCAGCACTGAGACGATGCCCCAGCATGATGTGAGAAGGCAATGTTTGCTTGGACATCCTTCAGACGGAGTGCAAGGTGGGGACTCTGACCACTTTGCTTCCAAAAGATCTTACAGACCTTTTTCGTAGGAACAAAAATTGGGGTATCGTTTCTGGAGACTGAAGTGCTCAAGGAAATGTGATTGCTAATTCAAAACTAGGGAAAAGTATGTTTTTAAAATATGTAATTCATTCCCAGCTCTTCCTCCAGATGTTCTGCAGTAAGAGTCCCCACAGCATCATGCAGAGCTCCTGGATGTCACTAAACCATTCCACTGTGCTGGCTGCACTTCTTGAGGCTGAGTTCCCTTTGCTGAACTGTTACCAGTGTTAATTAGAGTTGTTCAAAGCTGCTCTTTGGCTTTCATTTCTGTGACTGTATTGTTGACACTGCACTAGAAGCCTGTGAGCCCCTCTCCTACCATTCAGTAACTCCGGTGACAATCACCAGAGCAATTTAAACATCAATGCTCTGAGCCTCTGTAGTACCTTCTGCTCAGCTGCCTCAAGTTGCTTCATGGAAGCTGAGTGTTTTGCAGTTCACAACAACTCTCTTCAAATACGGTGGTGGGAAGGAGACCGCAGCTCAGCAGCTCAGTTGCAAATTGTGCAATGCCCTGAACCACACTTGTGGCTGGAGCTCGTTGCTCCCAGGAAACCATTGCAACTAGGATGGCCCATTTCCTCGGGGACTGTACCCATGCAAGACCCAGGGCTCGCCGTGGTCTTCTGAACTGCAGGTCTTGTTTGTTGTGGGCTTTCTCGTGGTTCTGCCTGCGTCAGTCCTTGATTGAGTTATTCTCCTACGATACAGTTTGTGCTTTCTACCTTTGGCTACAGGGTATATGCTGTCTCATGTTACATCAGCTCTACCCTTTTTCGGTGTTTGCTTTGGGTTTTTCTCTGGACTTATCCAGAACCTGATTAAATAACTTCATCCTGGGCAGTTAACTCTTTAGAAAAGCTGGAGAAAATGGGCATTGGCCAGAGAGCATTTGTAGAGAAACCCAGAGATAGGCTGTGTGCAACACCCCCGGGAGGGTCACGGACCCAACGCAGGCTGGTGGAAAGCACTGTAATGCCCTGTAGACTCACTCTCTTCTTGTCATGGTCTTCAAAGGTGGCACACATTTCAGACGGTAACTGTGATGTTCTCTGAAAGCCAAGGAAAAGGCTGGGCAAGCACAATCCTTCTGGCTATACCTGATTAATTTTACCACGATTTATTTTTGTGTGGTCAGAAGGGGAAAATATAATCTAGTGGCATAAGAAAATGTTTCCCAGGTTAAATATGTTCCTATCAGAATATTGCACGTTTTTCAGACAAGTTGTGGGAGGTGTGTTGAGAGAAGTCTTAGGACGGGGCAAACCTTTGGGCTGCACCCGGTCCTGTGAGTTACCAGCCTTGTTCTGGGGAGACCCTACTGCTCCTTAGGGGTGCTGTGACTGAATGACAGAAGGACTTTAAACAGTATTCTTTCTGATGTTTGGAATTTATTAATAAGTCAGGACTGCTGGGCTGTATTCAGTGTTTGTCAGCATCTCGAGATGATCTTTGCAGAGAGGAATGTTGTTCTTTGCATTGATTACAATCTGCATGGTCAGTACGGAGGTGTTCACACCTTAAGCACCTGGCTTGGGGAAGCTCAGCTCCCCTTGGGGCTGCCTGGGTGGCTGGAAGAAAGCACAGCTTCTCCAAAGAGGGATTCACAGCAACGGCCTGACTTACGTGCTCTGACATGACCCGTGCACAAGTCTCTCCCTCTGCATTGATACATAGGGAACCTAGAGCAATACCCTCCTAGACTAGATGCTCAGTGTGGTGCCCATGTTTTCTGTCATTCTCACCATGTTACAGTTAGTATTTAGGTTATGTCACGTTGGCTCTGCCAGCTGGAATTGAGAATTTTGCAGTGATACTAGAAGATTAATTGGCCTATTAATAGGTCATGTTACTACAGAACCAGATGTATCCCACATTTTTATATCAACATGATGTCATGGGGGTTTTTGCATGTTTTATGCCAAACAATTTTGTGATTGCTGATTCTGAGGAAATCAAGGATTAATAAACTACATATTAGTAACATAACCTCTCTTCTCCTTGCATGTAAGATTGTAACTACAGTCTATTTTCTAGGATTTGTCCACTTCAAATTCTGGAAATCTCTAGGCGTGGAATTTATTTGGTATTGGTTTCTTTATTAGTATAAACGTTGTAACTTGCATTCTGTTTTGGTAAACTCAATTTGAATGCATGCATTGGAAACAATGGATTGAAATGAGTGAATGGTTAGAAGGTGGTAGAAATGCATTTCAGACTTTTGGTGAAAGTTTATGTGGTCCTTGCTAGTCACCTTCTGCTAATGCCATTTTTCTACAAATATATTAACAGATCTAAATTGTCTTGGATTATTAAATAGCTACTGCACTTAAGCCAAAGACACTTACATTGTAGTGGTGCTCAATGTAATTCTAATGTATAGAAGTTGCACATTTATCTTGTGTATGGCTACATGATCTAGTATATTATCTACCACTGAGGACTATATCCCATCTGCTTAGCACGAGACATGCACAGATCATCTCTTTTGTGTAAAGCCAGAAGGATTTAGGCTCTGTTTTGGAAATGTTTGGGTTCTTCCTTGAAGAAAGGAATTATATTAGTGTTATAGAGCTACTTACCTGTACATATGATCCTAAAAACCGATAACAAAGAAAAGAGAGAGAGAGAAGTGTTTTAGTTGTGTGGAAAGGTTTGATGCTGTGCATTTCAATGGAAATAACTTTTGTCTCTGTGGATGTGTAACTTTATAGCGTCAGTTCCCTAAGTATATGTAAAAAGTATTCTGCCAGTAAACCACTTCTTGTGTAGGCAATATGCATATTTATTGGCAAAACATATGCACACTGTCATCTGTCAAATATTTTACATGTTACTCAATTTCAAATGAGTAGAATAAAATAACTGCATTAGGCTGCAGTATATTTGTAAAACATATCTATTTTCTTATCATAAGAGGAAGTTCTGAACCTCACTAGTGATTGTAGTCCATAACACCAAACCCTATTAAACAGGGTATAAAATCTTGCTGTGGTGGCAGTTTGGGTTGTGCCCCCTTCGTGAGGAGCACTGAGCAACACATTAAGTTCAGCAGAGAACCTAGAGAAAAGGGGTATCCAAGCATTAATCATTCATCTCAATGCTTCATAAAAGAAATCTCAGTGAAAACAAAAGCAGGAAACTCAACTGTTCTGAGAAGCACTTTAAAGTAGCACTAGTTTCAGCTACCAGGTATTTGCACTATCAATCAAAATATATTTATTTATCAGTTGAATCATATATTAAAACTTCAGGCTATGCAGAATAAGAGGCAGAAGAGAAATATTGAATGTATACATACAAAACCACTGAAGCCTACACTTTCTGGAAATAATACATAAATGTCATTTGCTGACAGAAAAACAGATTGTTGTAAAAGGAACTCCAGAAATGACCTGACATCAGAATCACAATTTCCTGTGTCACAGGTTAGTGAGAAATTGCTTCTTTACAGCCTAACAATTCAAGGAATAATGACCTAACATTGTTCCACTGTGAATTGGGGCCAAGAGATATATTTTTGCAGGTAGCAACAAATAAGAACAAACCTTGCAAAGAACTAGAATGCATAAATCCTAAAGCACACCAGAGAATTCACCAGTCTTGACATAAGCAATCTATAAACAATATAACCAATTTGAAATGTATTAAGTATGATTTCAAGCATTGCTTGTCTCTTCAGCAAAACCAGGCTGGACCTCTGTGGGCAGTACACAGGAGGGCCAGTAATTAGGAATTTGGGGTCCTTCTGATTCCAGATGTTGATGGCACTCATTTATTCAACAAATGTAATGGAAATTCACATTGGCTTGATAGAGTTTTCAGAGACCTCATGCAGTTCAGCTAGCGGTTTCATACACCTGTGTCCACATTTTTTGCTCATCATCATAAGATGTTAGTCAAGATTTATAGTAGAGGATGGGTATTTTGGATGTCTGGCTTGAGATAACTCACAGGCACCTGATTTTCAAAGAAGGCAGGCTACCTCTGAAAATTTGAGTACTGAAAATTAGGAGCCCTTTCCAAAACTCTTAGCATTTATACAACTTTGGCTGTCATTCTGCAACCCTTGGAGATGTTATCTTGACAAAAGGGTCCTCAGTACACAAGAACTCTAAGATGTGGACAATATGGTCACATTCTTTCTTCTAATCTTTTTATTCCATTACAGCCTCCTAAAACTAGGACTAGTGCAACAGTCCATGCTTTTGCTGAAATGTCATCTGGAAGATTTGTAATACCTCCGAAAGTCTTAGAAAAAGTGACTTACAAAAGCAAATAAGGTGAGACGTTTTCAAACATTTTATATACCTTGAAAATCAGGGCAGCAGAAAGAAGACTGAGCTCTGACAAAGGATTTCTTCTTGAGACAGCACTACCTAGTAGCTTGAATTTGGGTCTAGGAATTGGGATTTCCTTTCTAGCTTTATCAGGGACTCTTTATCTGGCCTTGGACGAGATAAGCATTAGATATCCTAATTAATACTTATGGAACCATAAAGATTAAATGAATAAAGATTTTTTGGCTGGGGGAAAACACAAACTTTTATTAGAATCACTGGCCACTGTAGATAATGTTTCAGCCATCTAACATCAGGGCAAATCAGTGCAAATTATTCATCAGTATATATACACTGCTACACAGCGTGTACATGCAATATAGTACAATGTGTAAAGCACTGGATTATAGATTTTGTACTGACAGGGATTTCTGGTTTTCTGCAAACCCCAACAAATTTTCTCTTCCTGGAGAGAATGAAAAGTCTTCTCCTTAGTTTTCCCTCATGAAATATAAATACAGCTTCCAACAAATCTCATTAACTTCCTATCAATGGCCGAGTTTTGTTTTCTGTACATTACCAGCTCCAGTTGTTTGCAGTTCTTCACACAGCGCCACGTACAGGTACCCCAGTTACGCTTCTGTGCATCCCCCCCCCTGCTCTCCTCTCCTTCCTCTAAGGAGACAACACGCTTTGAGTAACCCAATCGACCCTGGGCAAGAAAATTGTTATCTGGCTCCTCATCAAGTCAAGCATTTTGCAGGGGACTGACGAAGTCCAGAAGGAGCCCTGCGAGGCTGGTGTGCTGCCCTTCTCCTTTCTCAACCCCCCAGGTAGGCAGAGCCCTGTAGCCCATCGTCCAGCTGGCAGAAGGGGCTGCAGTTCGAGGGACAGGGAGAAGAGGAATAAAGAATGAGAAACTGCAGAGAGTCATGAGAAAAGACCGTCTCTCAGTAGCTGTGCATTTTGTTTTCACATCCATGCCAAAGAGCAATGTTTCTGCAGTGGCACTTATTTTCCTTATCTCCCCACGTAAGCAAGTCGTACTGCTGCTTTTCTGCAGCTGGAAACACCGTGAGAGGCATAGACCCAGACTTGAGCTTTTCATGTTAAACTTTCTGTAGTTTGGGTGCTAGAGCTTGGAGTTCCTACTCTTAGGGCAAAATGTGCTTTCTGTTTCAGATCTGAATGGGAGAAGGGACATCTCACCATTTGAGAACGGGCCAGGTCTGGCAAGAGTGGCCGCAAGCGTGACACTTCTTGAAAACTGTGCAGACATCATGGGCTCTGTGCATTTTGAAGAAGCTTCTGTCCTTCTGCTAAGACAGGTAACGGATGGCATGTATATTCCTAGTTCATGGTGAATGCATGTTCAAATGGTTTGCTTATCATTTAACGAGCAGTCATTTCAGTGTATGTAGTCATGTGAATAAGGTCCTGTTTTAGCAGGACATTTCAATTTGTGTTTAAAGTTGAATAAGATCTTGTATGCTCTCTGAAATGAAAGGCAGGCTTCCAGGGCAGTTTTGCAGTAAATGAAAGTACCACCTCCTTTGCTGATGTAGCATTGAAGTATCCTTTTGCAATCACTGAAAAACCTTAGAAAAGTTTATGGCATTAGCTCAATATTCATGATCCAATATAGATTAAACCTGGCAGGAATGAAAAAAAAAAAAAAGAAAACAGAAAGGAAAGGAAAGAGAAAAAAGAAGCAGCTATCAGGAAATTAGCATTGAAGTTACACTTAGGATATACTTTGGAGAGAGGAAAAATAAAATGAGGCTTAATCAAAATGTAGAATGCAGGAAGATGGCACCTGCCTCAAGGAACTTACCACTGAAGCTTTAAACAAGAGACAACACATACATGGAGGCAGATAGGAATCAGAGCTGCATATCATCCTGATGAGTATTGTCTCATCGTCTACCCACAGTTGAGATTTCCCTCAGGTAACAGGGCTACTTTAAAAAAAGAAGGGAATGTCTTGTGCCAAAAAATCTTCCCCATTCTCCTAGCAAATTCTGAGCCAGCATTGCACATGACATTGTTAATTTGTTAAATATCATTGTTATTAATTATATTCTGTAGATATGAGGTGCCTTCAGACTTGGTGCAACATCATTGACCCCAGAGCTGGTACAGCTGTTTAAATCAGGGCAGAACTGATTGTGTACTATTTCCCACCTGGACTTAAACCAGATATCATAAAGATATGAGTTGCATGAAACGTGATTTTAGGCCTCTATCTCCTAGTCATCATCCCACATGTAATTATTTTCTTAATTCTAAAAGAGAAGCATATTTAAATATGTATTTTTTTCTGGTAGCTTCTACCCGTGAGTATCCTTTGGAATGCTCAAATGGGCCTTTTAATTTATCATGAGGATCTATGAAGATTTGTAGAAATAAATCCTATAGACGCGAACAGAGCAGAATGGAGCATCCCCCGTTGTGTTTTCAACAATTTTTTTAAATATCTTCTTTAATAAAAAATTACAGTCCTCTTTCAGAACAATATCAAACATTTTAAAAGCCACATTTGTGCCTTTTGAGGCTAGTCTAACTTCCTCTGTGGTTAATCAGATTCATTCCATTGACCTAACAGAAGTGGGACAGATCCCAGGTTAGCAATCCTGGACCTGGTGGTATGTCAATCTTTTATCATAGTGAGAGCTTTTTTAAAAATTGTGATTAAAACCCCCTCCCTTAGTCCAGAACATTTTTTAATGTATCCTCTATATCCACACACTCATGCTACAGCAAGGTATAGTAAGCGTACGTTGTCATATATCTTTATGTCCCCACTTGGTTTCATCCCCATCAAGTTGTACAAGTGCAGGAGGGAAGACCAGAGGGAAGAGCTGCACTTTGACCTCTTGTTCATATTTTGGTTCTTTTATGTATACCAAATGTCAGTCATTCTGTCATCTATTTAATCTCGGATACCTATGGAAGATTAAGAGAGGGCAGTTCAATGAGCAGAGCAGGAGAGGGAAGGATGGATGAGCTACAGCAGTCAGATAATGTAAAAGCTGACTCAAAGTTCTCAAAAAACTCCAGCCGTTGCCAGCCATCATCCTTCTGACAAAAAGGAGGAGTTTCCGTTCAGGCTTAAAAATCGCCATCTTCTAAAGGATTGACACGTATGAATTCTAGAAAGGAAAACTGTCCTTCTTAACTACATAACTGCTCTGAACTAATCCTTTAATTCCTCCTTCTTTTGATTTTAAAAATGTTCTTGGCCAACAGTCTGGATGTACATGTGTTTGTAACTATGCAGCAAGAATTTAGAACATACCTAACGTTAATTTTTTGCCAGCTTCCCTTTTTGGTCCATCCAAAACCCCCTTATTCTAACCCACTTCCCAAGCTGCCAGGTCATCTTTCCCCAGTAAAGTAACCTGGGAATAAAAGTGAGCTTTGTTTTCTGGAGATCAAAGACTTCCTACTTTTGGTAACGAAAGCCCCCCTCTCCATTGTGTGGTGCTCTTCAGCAGTAGGTACAATGAAACTCCTCTCAGCACAAAATTATCCACCTGCGTGGGGTAAGGTTGCGCTGCTGTGCCAGCACGGACTGCATGCGTAGCGGGGGGGGGAGGAGGGAATTTCTCTGGATGAAATAGTGGGTGCTTGCTAGTGCCAGCCTTTGACCCCCTCAAAAAAGTTGCAATGTTGGTTGGTGGTTGGCAGAATAACCTGTTGCCCTGCAGTCCTCCCCAAGCCTTCTGAATGGAATAAATGGGATTTGGGGGTGCATGGGGAGCCAGTTGTCACTCTCGAACCTCAGTCCTCTAATGCCATACCCCCCCAAAAAAGGAGGCGTGCAAACTTTCAGACAGCAGGCACCCAAATTGGTAGAAGATTTTTAGGATTAAAATTGTAGGATCGAGCCTGGGGTCCAGCCAGGTTGCTTTGAGCAGGCTAGAAGAGGAAGGTTTCTGAGTGGCATAAAGGTCATTTTCCACTTGCCCGGACCTGGACTGTGTGTCGGGCAAATCTGCTGGCAAATGTTAACGCTGCCCAAGGGACTGAAAGTGAAGCTGGGGGCTGATGTGGCATGCGGTTGCCATGGTACTGGCCATAATCCTGCTGGAGTCAGATACCCTGATGATACGGCGAGTTTCAGCTTGCTCTTGGGTACAGCGCGGTGACCCTCCCCAGCAGCATCTGGTTGTGTTTTAAACTTTTGCTAAATTCCATAGCCAAAGAAATCAAAACAAATCAAGTAACAAGCCCAGTCTGGCCAAAGTCCAGGTTAAAACTGCTGCATTTCTCATTGGTATTACTGCTAATGCACCAGATCAGTGCAAAAGTGCAGATATTTGGGGTGGGAGCGGGGCACTTTTTGCACATTCTTTTTCCTCTCCTCGCAGCCTCGATCCCCAAACACGAGGATTAAAATAGATTATCATGCTCCGGTGAGGTAGGTTACCGCGTTTAGGGAACAATCTTTAAGGAAGGCTTCTCCCACAGAAGATGTTCCCGAAGGGTAAAGCTGCAGCTGCGGAGATGCTCCGCGGGACTTTGCTGCCTCCAACCCCGGCGGGGCGAGGGTTTGAAAAGTAGCGCAAACTCCCGGGGAAAAAAAAGGAAAAAAAAAAAAAAGAAAAAGAAAAAAACCCCAAAACAAAACCAAAAAACCAAACCACCAAAGTTGGAGGAAAACCACCCCCCCAGCTCCATCCCCGCCTCTCTGCGCGAGTGAATCTGCACAAGGCCAAACTTTTGTTGTTCGGGGGAGGAGGGGGCTACTTTTCCCGAAGAAGGGGGGATTTTTGTGGGTTTGTCGCAGATGCTCTCCAGCTGAGGGCTGGAGGCGGGGGGAAGGCTACCGGCGGCCCCGCTCCGGAGCGGCCCGGCGGGGCCGGGCTGGGGGAGCGGATCCCCCCCCCCCCCCGGCTGCGAGAAAGCCCCTCACCCAAAATGGTGCGGGTGGCCGAGGCGAGGGAGTGAGCCGGGATGAAAGGGGCTGGGCGAGGAGAGAGAGGATCCGGAGCGGTCCGCTGCTCCCGCGCCGAAAGGGTGGGAAGGTTTTGATCCCCCCCCCCCCCCTTTTTTTTTAAAGGGGGGGGAGAGGAGAAAACAGACCCTACAGTCAGTTTTCGTCTTGTGTCAGGGCTTGAAAGCGCTCCAGCGTCTTCCCTGCAGGCTGCTCAACTTCAACCTGCGTGTATGTATGTGTGTATATATAGATAGATAGATATAAAAATAAGTGTGTCTATGTGTGCGCGCCGTGTCCCGCCGCCGGCCCGGGCTGATGGGCAGCAGGAGCCGCCCTGCAGCCGCGGCGCCCCGCACCTCTCCAAACTGCCCCTGGCCCCCCCCATCCCTCCTTCCTTCCCTCCCCCCCCCCTTTCTTCCCTCCCTCCATCCCCGCCCGCCTCCGCGGAACCGCTCCGCGGCAGCCGCCGGGGAGAACACCGCGCCGCCGCCGCCGGGATTCGCGGCAGCTTTTGGCGAGGAGCGGAGCGGGGGGGGGGGAGAGGCACAAAAGGGAAGGACGGAGGGAAAGTCCCTCCCACGCCCCCCTCCCCCAAGTTTATGATGGGGGTCCGGAGGAGCAGCTCCGCTCCGCAGCAACCGCTCGCCTGCTGAAAACTTGCTGCTCCGCTTTTGGGGTAAAGTTGATGCTTATTGTGTCTTTTCATTGTGCTTGTTCTTTTAATTTTTTTTAGTTTCTTTTTTTTTTTTCTCCCTCTGCTCCCGCTTTTGTCGGAGGTGCCCTGCGCCGGGGTGGGGTGAGGGAGGGTAGAAATTTTGCCAGGGGCTCTCCTCGCAGCGAGTGCCCGAGGGGGGGGTCCCGTCCCGTGTGCCCCCCCTCACTCCCCCGCAGGTGAGCAGGGTGGATGCGGCGCGGGTGTCCGTGTCTCTGTGTGTGGTGTGTGTGTGTGTGTGCCCCCCCCCCCGAGCCCTCCGGGCCCGGGCTTTGGGCCGTGCCTCCACGGCCATTGTTTTTCCCTGTGGGTTGCGGTGACAGTCCCAGCCCGGAGCCGCTGCCGGGACCGTCTTGCCCCGGGTCCCGGAGGATAGCCGGGCTCCCCAAAGCCAGCAGTGAGTTCGCCTTTTTAAAAAAAAAAAAAAAAAAAAGTTGCCCCCCCCCCTTCTTGTCACCCCCCCCGGGAGGGGCAATCTTTCGACAAGTATATTTGCTGAGGAATTTAAAAAATTCCCTGCTGCAACTTGATCCCTGTGTGATGAGGAGCGGCTTGGAGAGACCCGGACTCCAATCCTATTAAGGACTTAAGAGAGTTGAGAGTTTTTTCCCCCGGACTCGGTGGCTTTAAAACAATCGGGGAGGAGGGGAGGGAGATGGGCTCATCTCGATGCCTTTTCTGCCTCAAGTGATTGCCATCAGCTCCTGGGAAACCTGACTTCTCCAGCGCAGGGGCTTCGGGTGGTTTATCAGTGGTCCTGCCGCTGGCCCTGCTGCCGGCTTTTCCGCTGGTGAAGGGCTTTTCTGTATGTATATGTAGTTACATTTCGGTTCTGCTAACCTGCAGCCTGGGCTTCAGAACTTCCCGGGACGGGGCTGCCCCCCCGCCGCGGGAGCGGTGCGGTGCGCGGTGCGCGCAAAGCCGCGTCCCCTCCGCGGGGCCGGGGGCCGGCTTCGCCCCCCGGGACGTGTGTGCGGGTGAGAAACGTCCGGGCGTGGGGGTCACCGCGGGCCCAGCCAGCGAAACTCGGTGCCTTCCTCTAGATGCCCTCGTATTTCGTACAGCTCCAGGTACTGGAAACCTGTATGCCCACCTTTGTGCGTAGAGAAATTAGCATTTCATAGGAGTGTCGTGTTTGTATTTTTACAGCCGCAGATAAAGGCGCTAGTTGTAAAACTTTGTCCACCCCCTGGCAATCCCCTTCACTTTTTTATTTTATTTTATCTTTTTTTTGCAACTGAGGCTCTTGGGACGTACAAGAATTTGAAAGTAAACGTTCGACTAGCATGCTGCGTAAAACAGCATTTAAACAAATAATGTATTGGCACGCACTGTGGAGTTGGTGCCAAAAAAGTAAGGTAAATAAGCCATGAAATTCAAAATATACAGAAATGCAATAGACTGATTTGTTCTAAGACTTGCTGATTTGATCTGTTTGTTCTAGCTACCTTGCTTTAAAAAAGAAAAGGTTTGGGGTTTTTTAGTTCTAAACCTAATTCACTTAACTTCACTAGAAAAGAAACTACATTCACCTGGAAGAGAGGATCCTGCTAAATAAGTGTTTGTGCTCCTGGGATGTTTGAAATGCACGGCAATTGCTGCATACAGCAACTACAGTTGGCGGATTGGTTTGGTTCAACTTTTCTGATGGGCAGATATGGTAATTTGTATTTTGGCTGGAACTTCAGGAAATGTTGACACCTGTCAAACTTTGAATTGCAATAAAAATGTCATATTGAACGTTATTGCGAAACTGACAACTTTTAGGAAGTGAATGAAATTCATTATGGCTTTTCCACTGTAAACAACTCTTGGAAATTTGTCATTTGATTGAAAACATGACCTATCTGTAGCACTGAAAAGTGCCTGATCCACTGAAGATGAACTGTTAATCTACGGGTATGTGTATATCCAAGCCTCTGGTGTATGTTTGTGAAAGAGCTAATCTTTAAAGTAAGGTGAGGTAAGATTCACTTGATCTTGAATGTTGTTATTGCTTAAAGTATGTGACTTTGAAGTGCCCAGAAATGCAACTGCTGTTCTTCAAAGAAAAACAGATCTCGAGGACTGTTTCCAACTTCCTTTCAATGTCTTTTTTTCAGTGTGTCAAAGGGGGATGTATACAGATGGACAAATACTGTTTGTGTTAGGTCATTCATTTAGAGAAAAATTAGAGCCGTAGAAGAATTTGAACTAGATGCATATGCCAGTATAAATCTAGTGTAATTTCATTGAAGCTACTCCAGTTTATACTTGTATAAAAGAAAACAGAACTTGACCTCAGATATCCAAGAGGCAGCAGCCAGCATTCCCTAATGTCACACTGAACACTGAAGTTGCATTTGGGAAAGGCAGCCTTTTTGCTGCATATATATATATAATGACCAGAATTTTTGACGTTGTTTTGAAAACCAGTTGAAACTTTTATGGCAAAGAACCATTTTTGACTATGGTTTCTGTGATTCTAATGATCTCGAAGGTTTATACCACAGCTTCCCTTTCAGTGGCATATTTGTATAGAAGCTGTACAGGCTCTGAGGCTATGGGATCAGCTGTATAGGGGAAGGGTTATGTGATCACTACATCACTGTATAACTTGAAAATACGGTTTTCATGATCCTGATACTTTATTTCTATTTAGAGAGTTTGACTTTTTCTAATGAGTTTTCCAGTCCTCTGGCCCCGTCTTTTTTGTCTAAGGATAGAGGAGAGCATCTGACCTAGTATCAATAGCGTTATCCTCGTTTTCTGCTGGTAAGTACAGAGGACACTTGGTTAACTGCCTCCCCCTGGTTTTGGTGGCCTACTGTAAGCCAGTTGTTTGCCCTGTAGTCTGAAAGGTACACAGATACTTCATGCTTTTGTACTCTGAGAAGTGCTCTGTTCATAGTGAAGTTTCCAGTGCAGATTAGCAAAGGCAGTGGATTCAGTAAGCAGCGACCAAAATCTGTATGTATTTGTGCAGCAAACACCTATCTATTGCTCCATCACAAAGCCTCCACTTAATAATCTGGCCAAGGATTTCAAGGCAGCGAGTTTTTTCAAAGAAGCTACTTAGGAACATTAGATGTGACTATAGCATCAAACTAATTAGTTGCCACTCCATTTCTATGAAGCTGCCAGGGCTTTATAGAAATGCGATATTTGCACTTCTCACTTGCTGTTGAGGCATTGAGGTTAAGCAGTCTCTGCTTTTTGTCAGCTTTTTTTACTGATGGGAAAGATTCCAGAGCATTGTTTGAGAGCTGCACAACCCCCTTATATACCTGGGTAAATATTTTAAACAGTTGCGCATTTGGACAACTTGCCACAAAGCATTAAGTGGTATTTAGGGTTTGCTTCAGCTCTGTTCCCAGGGCCCTTTTAAAGAAAACCAAAACAACAGGAGGTTTTGGGGAATGAATTAAATCAACACTAAATAAAATAATAGCAAAGAATGACTCCTAGTATGAATGACAGCAAGAAGGCATAGTGTTCAAAGATAAATAATACATGTGTGCCTGTGCATCTCCACCTATATGTACACAAGTGTGTGTATGCATGTAATACATACGGTTTTTGACCCAGGTATACAGCAGGTCCCCTGTACATGCATCTTCTAGACATTTACTGGTATTTGGTGTGCAAGTAATAAGAACCGGATCTCACACCATAATCTTGATAGTTGAAGAGGCAAAATTGCAGGTTTCCCTTGTGAACAAGGGACTGGAATGGAAATACTGGGTAATCGGGTCCAATTTTCTGCAGGCCAGTTCCAGTTGGGAGTGAATACGTGTTAGATGTGTATAGTCCAGGAGAGGCCACAGAACTTTTCTTCATTCACACTCATCTCCTGTAACACCGCACCCCATACCCTTTAACTTCTTGTAAACAAAACCAAACTGAATACACAAAAGCTGAAATGTGCTGCATGAAGAGAACAGGAAAGTTGTTGTCCTGTAATTCAAAAGTTCAGAGCCATAAAAATTGTTTGGGATTTGTGAATATTCAGTGCCACTGAAAAAGAGGCCTTGGTGCCTGGAAGTGGACACCCAAATTAGAAAACATTTGAAAATAGGCTCCTGTGGGCCCCCATTGTAACGAATGGAAGTGCTTCTGGTACTGTCCTGGGCATGGCTGCCCAAATACATTAGTCACCGGTGAGTCTTTTCTCATCATCTCACAATTATTTGCAATTGACTGTCACCTTTCTGCAATTATAAATATTCCAAGAGGAAACAATGCAAATTAGAGCTGTAGGTACCCGGATCCTTGTACTGGATGTATTTCTTTTTACTTTCTAAGTGTTCTTTTTCATATGAAAAGAGTTTAGCAGCTTTATCCTTATTCAAGTCTTTTCTTTTTGTATCTGCTGGGGAGAAAACCATTAATTTTGAGGAATGGTGAGAGTAAGCCTTAAGCTGTCTTTGACATTTTAGTTTAACTTGAATAGGTTAAATTTTTTTTTTTTTAAAAGAAAACAAGTTGGTGGGAAGTGTGTTTTAACTGTGAGCGCCTGATTTCAACCATTAGCATAAGAAAAAAAGTTTTAGTGCATTTACTATTGTATTGAATGAAGAGTTCCAACAGTCAGGGAAAAGAAAGTAAAAGGCTGTAAAGAAATGATGGTCTATTCAGATTATTCAGCAGCCCAAAGCTCTGGTCATCTGCCTCTGAAATCTGTGATCGGGATATCACTTTTATCTTCCTGTGCCTTTCTCTCGCCTTTTTCACATGTTCACTTTTGTCAAGGTTTATTGATCACGTTTTCTTCTCTGCAAATCTGTGGAAAATTTAATGAACCAAAAACAACAGAGAAATAAAAGGAACTTTTTATTCATTAGCACTAGATTGAATTTTGTTCTATAGTCACTACCCTCTTGCCTCCCATGTGCGTCATTGTGTCGCTCCTGCAGCACTTACAGTACATACAGTGGGGATGGCTGCATTATTAATTCTCTTCCAGGGAAAAGTTTGTTTAATGTTGTGAACTCCTGGCAGATCCAGCCCTGCTGCTTGTCTCTTCTTCTCTGCCCTCCTGACATTCAGATTCTTGACTGTGGTGCTTCTGCCGCTAAATACCTTAAAGTGTGTATTCCGCAGAGCATTTACATCTTCAAGAATGAAATGTATTTGCTGCTTAGCAATTAAACCCAAATTTAAATGATTGCAGATTAGTAGTGGTTATTTACAATCCTGATTGTTTTGGTGCTGTGATCCTTGTTCATTACACATCTGCTTTGCCGTGGTGCTGCCCCAGAGGGCTTTGTGATGCAAATGCTTTTGTTAACTTACAAATAGTTTCAGTATCTAGATCATCTCAGGTGACATATTTAAGTCTCTTCTTTTTTCCCAGATGGACTTAAAAAGCTGTAATTAAATGTGGCTTCCAGTATGATTAAGCTTTGCTAACATTTTCCATGGAACGATTTACTTGAACTCTGGCACTTTCTGATCCTGTCACTGGAAGATTTTTCAATAAAGGCCCTTTTTAACATTAATTTTATTTCATTTAGTGCAGCTTGTAAGTGTAGGGAAATGAGTTAAAATGGAGCATATATCTGCCTGAGAGATTTCTTGGGTGTTTCTTGATTCCAAAGAACTTCACTGCTGCTCTGTGTTAAATGCTAAGGTGTAAATCCCAGGGGAAGGAGAACCATAGAGTTCTGTAGAATAGTCCCAAATACCTTGTAATGAGTAGTACTATCAGTGCTGATACTTTTAAGGGATGAGCTAAAAGCCACAAAAGGGCATCCGTACTTGAGCTTGTAATTTCAGCTCCAGCGATAGCACATCTGTGACTGCATCTGTTTTTCTGTGCACTGAGTGACTCTCCGTTCTGTAGGAATACACACCTCCAATCTTAAACTGCCTCTAAATCTAGAGAAAGGACTTTGTGCCCAGCAGAATGAACCCTGCTGGGAAAATCTGGGCTCCTGTTTAAAAAAAAAAAAGTAATGAAAAAGTCTTCTATCCCCTGTGAAATGTGGGGGTTTACTGTAGAGAATTCATTCAAATGAAACTAATGAAATCTTTCCAGAGGAACACATCTTCTCTGGGATGCTCTGCTGCACAGCGGAAGCCACTGTGGGTCCAGCCCCTCGGTGCTGAGCACCCTGGGGTCACCGTCCCTCAGCCCTGCCATGAGGGGACAGGGACCCCCGGTGGGGGACCGGCTGGTCCTCCCCAGGCTCTGCCAGGGCTGGTCAGCTGCACAGCTTCATTCCTGCAGTAGCAGCGGAAAAACTTCCAGTGTTACAAATGCGATTCAGTTGAGTAGGAGATGCTGTAACATCACAGCGCTGTGGCTTATATTCAACACTGGGAGCTTTAAATATCCAGCCTCTGGAAGTTACATTCTTTTTTTTCTTTAAATGTCCCATATATTTAGTGATTATATTCTCTTCGAGCAAGCGGATCACCTGGAAGTTGTCTAGCACTGTGTTAAGCAGTTTGATTCTGTTATGAAAATTCATTGAAACGCCCCTGAAACATCCCACCAAATTTTTTTCAGCTTGAAAAGCAGAATCCCTGGCTAAAATCAGTATATTGCTCCCCTCCATACTGACCTGTGGAGTCTTATTAGAGCCCCTTCTACGGTACCTTCTTTAAAAGCAAGGTCTGTTGATTGCAACGGTGTTAAAAGAGCATCAGTTCCCAACACCAAGATAGCTCCTTTTCAGAGCAATCCTCAGCAATGCCTCTTTGTGCAGTGGACAATGCAATAAGTCAGACAGGACTTTCTGAGCCACCTCTATAAGGAACTGTAAGGGCTGCTGAAGTACACTTGTGTTAAGTTGAATTGATTGAAATTTAATGGCTGTTAGTAGCTATGAATGGTAATGATTTTCTAGAGTATCTTCACCATGCTTGACATTAATAACTGGAGAGTGTGTATGTGTGATGCTAGTGTGTTATTCATTTTAAAGATGCTTTCTCCCAGCCCTCTTTCCCATAATTTAGTTGTTTTGATGCTTCAGAAAAAAAACCTTGGGCTTCGAAGAGCACGTACATCTTGTCAACATAATTTTGTGCTCGTGATTTTTATTTTTTCCAATTCCAACATAAATCAGACTACAATATTGTGAGAGTGATGAATTTGTTTTACATGCCATCATGAATTAATGTTATGCAAATAGAAGCTTTACAGGTGCCATGATTTACTTAATAATTTCAAGTTCTAATATTTAAGCTCATTCATTATGTTTGAGTAAGAAAAAAAAAAGCCACAACACGTTCATATTTTTAAATGTGAAATGTGAGATTTGTGTGCATTTGCTGTGTGTAGTTGCTGTGTAAGCACATTTGATGGCTAAGAAAGAATCAATCAGTGTTTGCATTCGGCATCTTATTCCTGTAGATGTTACAGAGACATTTCAAAGAGAATAATCAAATATTTGTGTGTAAGGAGAGGAAGATGCTGGTAAAACATCCTTCAAGAATATAAAGAAGCAGAAAACTGCCAAAGTAAAGTTTTTTGGCCTTTAAAAATTGAGCAGAGCAGCGTGGTTTTGCTATGCAAAGTGGCCTTTATTTCATCCTGAACAGCTCGCTGTGGGCTGCTCCCAGACCTGCCGTCTTCGCCGTATGGTGAGGAAGAGCAGAGGAGCTGGTGAGAGCTATAGGCGTCCTGGGTCAAAGGTGAATGCGAATGTGATCGCAGGGTTTTCAGGCTTTGATATCATTTTTAGTGTGCTTCCCAAAGGCTAAGGATAAGGGGGAGAAAGTTTGACACATAAATACATCTTGAATCTCTGAAGATAAGAATAGATTTTGACTTTATTTCTCAAAAAATTGAGGTCACTGTGGTCTGATGACAGGCTGAAAGCCCATCACTCAATTTTTTTCTTTTTCTTACTTTTTCTTTTTTTTTTTTTTTCCAAATGAACAGACAGAAGCTTATTTTTGATACATTGTACACATTGAGTTAGTGACAGCATATTCAGGTTTTGAAGTTTGTAGCCCCAGGGTCAAGGTTTAGCATCAACATGGGGGCCTCCCTGCCCAGGTAGTAAGAATGTTAGTGATTATGCCACAAAAGAACCAAACCTCTTAAATGTGGTAATGTAGATGAATTAAAAGTGAAGCTTTACAAAATGTGTTTGCTCCATGTAACAGGACCATGTGTTTCCATGATTGCTACAGCCATTAGTCATGGGAGTAGGCTCAAGAATTGCTCCTTGACCTCTTCAAGCCCAGGGGACTGTTGGCCGGGGAGCAGAGTCATACTTGGCTTTTAGTAATTTTGACAACTTCTCCTTTTGCTTTGCGTGTTCTTGAAGAGCTCAGAGGAGAAATTCATCCTGATATGCTATTCAAGCCAAGGATTTAGTTGGGTGTTAAAGGGCCATTTGGGAAGTGGTGCACAGTGTATGTTCCGTGATCAAGTTAATTATGTTGCTTTGGCAACCACAGGTTTGGTATTTCCTGACTAGGGCTCGTTGATGGAGTCATATTCCAATATCTGGCGTCATCAACGCTAAAATCTCTTGCAAAATCAGGTCAGTTTTGTCAAAAAGTGGCAGAAAAAAAAGAGATGAGAGATCTTTCTGAGTGTTAAAAATTCATTTTTTTACAGGTTTTGTGTTGAAATAAGTGTCTATTTAGAATTTTAAAATATAATTCCTTTGTAGGAAATACAGTAGCAATAAAATTGATTTTCCAGTAGGCTCCAAGTGATTGTTTTAAAATTCCTTTTGTGGAGAATTTCAGCGTTTTTGGGTTTTGTCCCAATTCACAGTAAGTCAGATATGGAAGTCTCAAATGCCTTTGTAAACTGCAGTAACTGTGTTCCTAACTTTTTTGATCTTCCCTTCTCAGAACTGTAAGGGAATACAGACCTGAGCATAGTACCTGTTTTACCAAACCATGTCCATGGCTAATTTTTTGCCTTTGATTTATTGTGCGTGTTGTTGGAGTCTTTCCCCCAATTTTTTTAAAGAAAAGGGAATGAAGGGGAAAACATTGTGCATATTGGGGTTGCATTGTCTCGGCAAAGCCTGCACCTAACGGCTGACGCTGCTGCAGCACTCTTTATTTTCTATTCAAAAAAATCTTCCTACTTCTGCATTTTACTCCAAGGTCTCTGGCAGGGCTTGCTAAAATTTAAACTATGTGTTGGACTTTTTCTGAGAAACTCGCTGGTGCTGGAGGTGAGTTCATCCCTCTGGGACAAAGCCCATGGCGGGAGGTGGGCGGTGAAGGCAGGTCTGGATCTGCGTCGAGGGGACGGGGATGAAACGGGGCAGCACCGGCAGCCGCTGGAGGTTGCACCATTCTCCCAGGAGCGTGCAAGGTGAGGGTTCCTCCTCCTTTGCTTTCCAGAGGGCATTTCCAGCGGTGCAGATGGCAGGCGGATCTTTGCCAAGGCATTTGTTTCCTTTAATCTCTTCTCAGGGTAGAGATACCCGAGAGCCAGACGCCATCCAAGCTGTTGAAGGTGGGAGATGAGCAGGGCTTTCTTGGTGGGGGAAACTCACTGACAGTGAGCCGGAGTCACTTTCTGCCCTCCGTTCTGGGCTGTTTTCAGGTTTGACCGTTTCAGGTCGCCTTGGGTACCTCCACACCGGCCGATGGTTTGCCGGAGAGACGCTGTCTCGGATCAGGCTGGCGATTTGTAGTGTCTTGGGTGCAGTCAGCTGATGATGTGCTCCAGTCATCAGGCTGAAGGAAGGGGGCACAAAATAACTTGGGACCCCTAGCCCTGGCCATTTTGGTGTCTTTCCTCCTCTGCTGTTGAAGATGCAACTTTGGAGCCTAGAGGGACCTCCTGGCTTCACCCCAGTCCCCCCTCTTGTTGCTGCATGTGGAATAAGCAGCATGTTCATGGGGTTTACCAGGAGCAGATCTTCTCAGTGCAGCATAGGACCCTCTGGTGGAGGTGAAGGCGGCAACCACTCGGGATGGCCTCTTCAAAGTGGCTTTTCCCTCCTTTCCTTGGCTACTCTCTTCTCCTGGCATGACGTGGCTGAGGGGCTGCCACCCTGGGGCTGGCTGGGTGTTAGCCCTCCTGTAAGGAAGAGGAAGCAGTTGGGTTTTTGTTGGGTTTTTTTCCCGTCTTGCTACATGTTGGTAGTTGCTAGGATGAAGTCTGTGCTTCTCGCGCGCCAAACAGCGTGCCTTCTGGGTGTCGTAAATCACGCGTCCCCACGAAGCTCCTGTGTAGGCTGGATGGGGAGCCGTTGGTGCAGCAGTTCAAACAAAGTGCAGTGCTGCAGGTGCTCTTTTGCTGGCTGATTGCTTCAAATGTCACACCTCTCCTTGACTTAATGTCTATGCTATTTCAACATCTCATGTGAGCTAATGGAGTTCAGGCATCACCCATTTCTCCCTCTCTCCCTGGAGGTTACAGATTTCTGGACACCCTTGAGACGGAGTTTTAAGGTTATCGGTGGCATTTTGAGGTCACAAAACTGCAGCACCCTGTCTTCTCGCCAGCTAATCAAATGACTAATTAGTTCTTATATCGCTGCCGTTATCTTTTTCTCTAACTTTGGTTCAGCTCTGCAGGATGAAGCTTGCTAGGAGACGACATCTGAGAATAATTTGATTGGAAAGTTAGAGGCAGATATGGTCAAGAGACTCCATATGAGCAAACATTGGTGCCTGTGTTCGTCTGCGTACCTCAATTCATCCATGTATATTAAGGCATCTGTCAAAGCACAGTGTTTTTAAAAACAGCCTTCCTATAAGCCTTCTTACGATTATGGCAGTGAAGATGCCAAATACACAGCACTTTTAATTCCATTGTAATTTGGGTTAATTCCACAAGGTTGGCTTTTTTCTTCTTCTTTTTTTTTTTTTTTAACATAGGCAGCTGTGTACATATATTTTAGTTTATTTTAGTGTACGTGCATTTTGCATCAGGGCACTGTGTTGCGCACCCTCTAAAATGCTCATAAATAGGGACCTGGGCAGTGCAAACCTTTGTGTGTATCACAGCCACGTTAACCCACTTTATTTCCCACTTTTCTCAGGTGTTGATGGCATCTGGTTGCGACAGATGCTTTCTGATAAAGCCTTCAGATCAACATGCCTTTGGAGACATCAGTGCTCTGTGTTGGTACTTGCAGACTGCTGTATCCAAATACTCTTCTTTAATTGTCTTATTAAGTAGAGAATTAAGCTCTGTGCTTTGACTGTTTTGGTGCCAGTGATTCTTATTGCAGGCTTTGGCACGGTACTGCGTTGTGTTTTAAAGAGACAGCATCACTTTAATGATGTGGGAATTGAGTTGGAGGATAAAAATCCGCTGAGAAAATGGCTGACTGAGAGTACGGTACGTAAAATCTGATTTTATGTTCTTCCCTTCAGACTATTAGGTGGGGGGCTTAGTTGAAATGCCTGCGATGATTTAAGAAATAAAAAGCAGAAATTCTCACTGCTGCCAGACCACAGGCTCCTCAGCGCCAGACTTGCAGACGAATGTCACATGTTGCTGTATGTTTTGAAAGCATACCATGTGTTATTCTTTAGCTGTCTCAGTCCTCCCCCCAGCTATATCATCTTCTCCCTAGCCAATCTCACAGAAAAACTTTTAATGAAATAAACTTCCCTCTTCCTCCCCTCCTGCATGGACCCTGGGATATGTTCCCCCGTACCTGTCACTCCACACGAAGGTCTCTGTCTGTGAACTTGCAGAAGTGATTTTAACTTGACTTCGTGTAACTCTGCCTCTTGTGCTTTAAATCAGGCACTTCTGACACTGATATTGCAGCTTATGTTGTGTGTTAGGATCAAGAGCTCACAAATGACTAAACATATGGTTAAAACTTTTTTTTTCATGGACTATAATATGTTTCAGTTTAACTCGGCTGTGGGTCTAGATAACGAACGTTTGCCATTAGAATCATTGCGTTTCCAGAAACAATTTTTTACTCCTTCTTTTCTACTGTCTTGGATTAGTGTTTCCTCCAGCTAATGACAGGACCGGACATGCAAACTAGATTAGAGCATAGTGTGAATAGTATAAGCTGAAAATACTGGCATCTCGCTTTATTGCCTACAAGGTTAAGCGGTCTACTGTGAGGTCGCAAGAAGTAAACTGAAAGCAAACAAGCAAATTAATCCAGATCGCTTGGGTCCCTCCCATGGCGAGAGCAGCTCCCAAGGGATTTGCCTCTCAAATGTTCTTTGAACCCCCCCCCCCTTGCCCGTCCTCCCAACCCACAGCGATGCAGAGCTTTCCCACTGAAGGCCAAATTGCGTACAGACAGGAGGTCAGAGCCCAGCCACCCATCCGATACCTGGCTGTCACTCTGGCAGCGCGGCCGTGGGATGCCGCTCGTCCCCCTGATCTGTGGTGCCAGGATGAATGTGGCAGCAGAAGAGGTGGCGACGGCAGCCGGGCGCTGCGGCTGCCATGGGTGGTAAAGGCTGCTTCACATTAGAGCCGCTCCCTGGGGCGGCCTTCGGCGGGACGTCTGCTCCTGATTTCGGTAGGGGCAAGAGGCAGCCAGCGCTTTCGCTCGACAGCTCTATTAAAGTTCTCCGCACCAAAAAACCCCACGGCTTGGGAAAGCCTGCTGCTTGGGTTTCTGCAGAAAAGAGTGTTTGAGCTGGTCCGGTGGTAGGACTTCAGGTCACATCTCTGATAAGCAAGAAACTGTTGGGGAGTTATGGTAAAATAAAGGATAGACGGTGAGGTCTAGGAAGACCCGAGCAGCTGGTGTGAGGGATCATACCTACATGTGCTAGCTGTAGGTACATTTACATCCTAGACCTCTGCTGAAAATTCATCATATATTTTCTTGGTTTTGTTTTTTTTGTTTTGTTTTGTTATTTTTAACACTGCCGCGAATGGGATTTGTGCAAGCGCCTGCATCCAGCTGTACCTTGTAATTGTAGGTGGTCCTCCCACCTTAGGGTGCTGGGTGTGCCAACTGATGTCCCAGTTTGCAACCATACTGGTCATACTGGGGACTGGATGGGTCTGCATATTTATTCTACTCAAAAGCTTAGATTTGAATCCATGTTGAAAGGCTGGATCCCAGCCTGTGTCTTGGGTGTCAGGCTTGGAGTTTTCTCTCCAGTAGAAATGAATGATTTATTGGTTTTCTATGAAAACCAGACAATAACAGAAAGTTTGTGTTTCACATTTAGGTGTAATTATGAGTGCAGTGCTTGAATGATGAGGTGTACAGTGTTCAGAAAAAAAGCTGGCACCATCCCATGTGAGTGCAAGGTTTCCACCAGGCTGTGTCTCTGACAGATCAGTCCGACAAGTCTCACTGTGACTGGGACCTCCTTCCTCACCAGTTTCTCATGTTTACTGGGGACTGCAGTGCTCAAACTGGGCTCAGCAACCAGCTGTGTTCTAGAGGCAGAAATACTGCTGGGACATGGCAAGTGCCCATGCTGGGCCCACCCCCCTAAAGGAGAGCAAGTGCTGTGTCCTGCCTGGCTGAAATATATAGCTTGTGTCTATGGGGAGGAAAAGAAAGATCCTCACCTCCCACCAGGGATATCACAGGGGAGTTTGCTGGCAAACAGGGGGCAGATTGGGATACAGTGGGGTAGGGGATTACGTGGTATTGAGGTAAAAAGGCGACAGAAAACCATGAGAAAGCAGGAGGAATGATGCTTCTACTCACAAAAAAACTTGTTAATTTTTAAGTGATTTTTTTTTTTTTTCCCCCAGTTCAGGACTGAGTTGTGTTGATTGTAGCAAGGTTCTAAAACTGCTTGATCTTAGGCTAGTGCTGCTCACTGAGACCAGGTAGGGGGGAATTTGGGCCATATTTGGAGCTAGGCCAGTTTTTGTCCTAGTGGATAAAAGATGTATCTAAGGAAGTGTTTTAGCCTCTGTCAGGGTACAGCTTTCCAAATGTGCAGTCAGGTGGCACTGGTTGCCTTTATCAGTAAATTGAAGGAATCTCAAGAAAAGATTCCTGTCTGCTGCCATCCAAATGCAGCCTTCCTCCCTCAGGAGAGCTTGCGGAGGGAGGTGGAGGGTACGATTCCCAGGCACCCAGAGTCCTCATAGATATGGTTTTGAGATGAAGAATTGGAGCAGAAAACTCTGCTGCTCATATGGACTGGTCGCCTACGTCTGGCAGCAGAGTTGGATGAGCAGTCGGTGCAGCTGCTGTTAATGCTAACCCACCTTTAGCATCTCACAGGACAGTTTTGAGCTCTCTGGAGTCATTTAACAGTGCTGGCTCTGCCTCATCTTCTGCAGAAATCCCAGAGGTGCAGTTTCACCTATTCTATTCTATGATAGAATCATAGAATGGCTTGGGTTGGAAAGGACCTTAAAGATCATCTACTTCCAACCCTGCTGCCATGGGCAGGGGCACTTTCCAGTAGACCAGATTGCTCAAAGCCCCTTCCAACCTGGCCTTGAACACTTCCAGGGATGGGGTGTCCACAATCCCTGTGGGCAACGTCTTCCAGTGGCTCAGCACCCTCACAGTGAAGAATTTCTTCCTTACATCTAATCTAAATCTACCCTCTTTCAGTTTAAAGCCACTACCCCTTGTCCTATCACTACATGCCCTTGTAAAAAGTCCCTCTCCAGCTTTCTTGTAGGCCCCCTTTAGGTACTGGAAGGCTGCTATAAAGTCTCCCTGGATCCTTCTCTTCTCCAGGCTGAACAACCCCAGCTCTCTCAGCTTGTCTTCATAGGAGAGGTGCTCCAGCCCGCGATCATCTTCGTGGCCCTCCTCTGGACTCGCTCCAACAGGTCCATGTCCTTCTTACGTTGGGGACCCCAGAGCTGAACGCAGTACTGCAGGTGGGGTCTCATGAGAGTGGAGTAGAGGGGGAGAATCACCTCCCTCGATCTGCTGGTCACACTTCTTTTGATGCAGCCCAGGATATGGTTGGCTTTCAGGGCTGCAAATGCACATTGCCAGGTCATGTTGAGCTTTTTGTCAGCAACAGCCCCAAGTCCTTCTCCTTAGGGCTGCTCTCAATCCATTATCCACCCAGCCTGTATTGATACCGGGGGTTGCCCTGACCCATGTGCAGGACCTTGCGCTTGGCCTTGTTGAACTTTTGAGGTCTGCACAGGCCCACCTCTCAAGCCTGTCAAGGTCCTCTGGATGGCATCCCTTCCCTCCAGCGTGTCGACCGCACCACACAGCTTGGTGTCATCGGCAGACTTGCTGAGGGGGTGCTCAATCCCACTGTTCGTGCCACCGACAAAGATGTTAAACAGCGCTGGTACCAACACTGACCCCTCAGGAATGCCACTTATCACTGGTCTCCACTCGGACATCAAGCCGTTGACAGCAACTCTTTGAGCGTGACCATCCAGCTGATTCCTTATCCACTGAGTGGTCCGTCCATCAAATCCATGTCTCTCCAATTTAGAGACAAGGATGTCGCACAGGACAGTGTCAAATGCTTTGCACAAATCCAGGTAGATGACATCCGTTGCTCTTCCCTTATCCACCAATGCTGTAACCCCATCGTAGAAGGCCACCAAATTTGTCAGGCATGATTTACCCTTAGTGAATCCATGTTGGCTGTCACCAATCACTTCCTTATTTTCCATGTGCCCTAGCATAGTTTCCAGGAGGATCTGCTCCATGATCTTGCTGGGCACAGAGGTGAGACTGACTGGCCTGTAGTTCCCTGGGTTCTCCTTTTTTCCCTTTTTAAAAATAGGGGTTATGTTTCCCCTTTTCCAGTCAGTGGGAACTTCCCCGGACTGCCATGACTTCTCAAATATGATGGATAGTTGCTTAGACACTTCATCTACCAGTTCCCTCAGGACCCGTGGATGCATATCATCATGTCCTGTCAACTTGTGCATCTTCAGGTACCTTAGATGGTCTCGAACCTGATCTTCTCCTACAGTGGACGGTTCTTCACTCTCCCAGTCTCTGCCTTTGCCTTCTGTGACTTGGGCAGTGTGGCTGGAGCACTTGCTGGCGAAAACTGAGGCAAAAAAGTCATTGAGTACCTCAACCTTCTCCATGTCCCAGGTAACCAGGTGTCCTGTTTCCTTCTGGAGAGGGCCCACATTTTCCCTGGTCTTCCTTTTATCATCGACATACCTATAGAAGCTTTTCTTGTTGCCCTTGACATCCCTGGCCAGATTTAATTCTATCAGGGCTTTGGCTTTCCTAGCCTGATCCCTGGCTGCTCAGACAATTTCTCTGTATTCCTCCCAGGCTACCTGTCCTTGCTTCCACCCTCTGTAAGCTTATTTTTTGTGGTCTGCTCCCTGAAAAGACTCTAAGGTGCAATGCTGCAGATTGCTCTTTCCTCCCTGCTGCTCTGGGCTGCTGTGGGTGAGGGTGTTGTGTAGGGCCACGTGGAGCACGTTTGCAACACCAAAGGCCCTGAATCAGTATCTAACGTATCTTTCTCGAGGCAGGAGAATGGGTGACCAAGTGTTTTCACAAGATAGGCAAATGCAAGAGGGTAGCTTGACTTAGTCCCTTGGAAATACTGGTAAATGTTGGCGGCTCTGGTACCCTCAACAAGGGAGTATGGCTGCTCTTTATAACACAGTTTCATAACAAAGAGCTAACAAGTGATGACTGCTTTGTGAGATCAAGTGTGACCAAGAGGGCTTTCTTCCAGCCTCGTGTGTTATTGTCACACCTGTGACCTGTCTGTACTAATGTACTAGACATGAAGCTATGCCTTGAAACCATCCAGAGCTTGTGCTAGAGTAGAATGGCCGCTTACGCAGCAGCTCTCCAGAGATGACAAGTGATAGGCATGTTCTGCAGCATGCCTTGTCTGTGTACAAGTATGCAGGGGCCGTTCAAGACAACTGCTGTAAACTAGAAATGTACACCAGTTTTGGGACTTGCATTGCTGTTGCAGACCTTTCCTTTGTAATGTTGTCATGGTGGCACATGAGAAGCTGCCTGACCCTGATGGCCTTGATTTATGAAAGAGCTGTTTGTAAGTTTGGTTATTTCCCATGGGGCTTCTCAGAAAGCAATACTTTCCCTGCCCTTTCCTTATCTGAGAGAGCCTTTCCTGTGGTCTGCAAAGATCATCTTATCTTTCAGGGCATTTGTGGGACACATGTGCTGTGGCTCTGGTTGGTAGTGATGCCTGTGTGGATTATCCCAGGCAGAAGAACTATTGCATTATTATGTGGGAAGTTCAGAGACCTTTTACAGTCTGTTTTTTTTTAAGGGAGATCTTTGTCTTAAATTCATTGATTTTCAGTGGAAGAGCCAGTGCCCTATAGAGGAGAAGGCTGGAATGTGAAATTATCAGCTCTCTGCTCTGCTAGACCTGCAGGCTAGTGCAAAACCACATTTAGCTCAGAGCCAGCCACGTGCTGCCTCTTGGCTCATGTGTAGTTAAGGGACATGGAGGACTCCCAAAGAGACAGGCTCCCAGACAACCTGCTGGCAGCTGGGACAAATACCATTGGGGAAAGAAGAGACGCAAGACACCAAACCTGTAGGAAACCAGTCTTCATTAGTTCTGCAACCCGTCAGACAACTTGCGTTCTTTTATTAACTTTTTATTACGGCAAAAGTGACTAGAATAAAAATAGTCTAGGTGCCAAGGGGATAAACAGTGAATTAAAAGGATTAAGGTCTGAACATTTTATTGCTTTTAGAAAGATGTTATTAGATTTACTAGCTTAAGTTAAATTTACATGGCTGAATTACTTCTTAACTTAGTAATGAGTTTTGTGAGGAAAAAACCCATCTGTTTAGGTGTTTTAGAAGGACTTAATCCGAATACATTGCAATTCTGTAGGCCATTATGGAAGAGTAGAGCAGCTATCCTTTCTGTCATGAGCTAAACGGATGCTGACTGGGCATTTGAGGCATCTTCTGGAAGTCAGCGTGACCTGCACATTGTGTAGGAATTGATAGCAGCTCCAGTGGGTAAGATAGCAAGGGAACTATTCCCAGTGTTATGTTAGTCTTATTGCCAACTGCGATATTTTGGATTATTTCAGTTTTCATAAACTCTTGAGATGCTTTAAGATAACTTGGGTTGTTTGACCATATACAAAAAAGCCTTCCTTTTCTGAAGATGGGTCATGGCAAACTGATGACTGGCAGTGCCAATTCTATTTGAGGTCACCTGCCATAAACTTCTCTCCCGATACCCGTCGACACAGTCAAGTCCAGCCAAGGTTCAAGCTCCTGCCCTTTATAAGGGTTCAGGGTTGCTGGAGGTGTGTGTGTTGGCTTCCTCTGAATCCATCCACAGTGCTTGTGTGTGGCTCTTCCCCCCCACCCCCAGCTCCTCACGCAGCACACTTGCATGTTGGAGAGAGTCCAAATTTCCTCCCTCCTGGGGATTCCTTTGCTGTTAATTTAAGTGATGGCAAATGCAAACTTCTTGCCAGAGCTTGCTGTGTGTTTTTGGATGCTTTTTTTAGCTGTTCCCTGAGGGGTCAGCTTTTGTCCTTCCCTACCATACTTTCTGCTGTAGGGAGAGAGGCCTTGAGCTGGAGCTGATCGGTCCCACCTGCCTTTGAGTGCGTCCCTGACACGGCTTCAGTACCCAAGTGTCTGTCACAGTTTTCAAAGACTTTTGCTTTGTTGTTGTCTGTACAAAGCTGGGCTTATAAAAACGTGAGTGTATATGGAATCTTTATCGTAATAGCAGAATGAATCATTCATGCCTATAATAGAGTGTGTCTAAGTTCCTATTAGGTGGTTGTCTGCATCACTGTGACTTGATGATTTTAGATGCTGAATGGAAGTTAAAATTAAGGGGAAAAATGACTATTTTTGATAGGTTTGCAAAAGAGCTTTTCTCTTCAAAAGTCATGTGGTGAAGACATGGTGTTAATATGAGACAGAGCGGATGTGTTGAAGATAAGTGAGTGCCCATCTGCTGTAAGTCCGAACCGACGATTTAAAGGAAATCTTCTCAAACTGGGGATGTGCAGATAGATCAGACCACGGTCTGGAAAAGTGCTCAGCGGCCACAGCCTCCTTCCAGGTAGACCAGCAGTAACCAGGAGTGTGTGCTAGCTGGGAAAGCTGGAGGGCAGCTCTTCTGCTTGACGTCATCGGTGCCTTTGGTCACCTCCCTCCGAGGGGTCTGCCCTTGTCACTGGAGGGGGCTTCAGCACCTGCCCCCGTGCCGAGCTCTGCTGCCCAGGGTTATTCTCCAGGGCCTTTGTCCTGCTGTGAGGCTTGTGCTTGCGCAGCCGACAGCCGGTTCAGTTGTGGTTTTACCCCCCGTCAGCTACTTTCAGCAGTTCTCCTCTTATTTGTCCAGACAATTTTGTTGGAGGAACTGTGCAGCAGGACGTGTTCACAGGACGGGGAAGAACAGTGCTGGCTTTATGAAGACGCAGGTGTTGGAGGAATGTCATCTGTTTATGTTTTGTTTTGCACTGGACTTCTGTGGGGCACTGCATTTTCTGTGACCATCCAGGCTGTTTTTAAAAGCAAAGTACTTGGCTTAGCACAGGGGTATGTAACCCCAGTCAGTGCATAGGTGGTGTCGTGGTTTCATCCCAAGCCAGCAACTAAGCACCACGCAGCCGCTCACTCATTCCCCCCACAGCCCGTGGGATGGGGGAAACAATCAGAAGGAAAAAGGTAAAACTCATGGGTAGAGATAAGAACAGTTTAATGGAACACAGAAAGGAAGAAACTAATAATGATAATAATAAGAATAAGAAAATGACAATAGTAATAAAAAGATTGGAACATGCAAAACAAGTGATGCACAATGCAATTGCTCACCACTCGCCGACCGATGCCCAGTTAGTTCCCGAGTAGCAATCCCCCCACCAGGCTAACTGCCCCCAGTTTATATACTGGGCATGACATGACATGGTACAGAATACCCTTTTGGCCAGTTTGGGTCAGCTGCCCTGGCTGTGTCCCCTCCCAACTTCTTGTGCCCCTCTAGCCTTCTTGCTGGCTGGGCATGAGAGGCTGAAAAATCCTTGACTTAGTCTAAACACTACCTGGCAACAACTGAAAACATCAGTGTGTTATCAACATTCTTCTCATACTGAATCCAAGACATAACACTGTACCAGCTACTAGGAAGAAAAATAACTGTATCCCAGCCAAAACCAGGACAGGTGGGAAGGCCTGGTGTGGTCTCCCTTTTCCCGGTGGGTTGAAAGTCTCTGGTGGAAGAGGTGGTGCACAGAAATGCTCTGTGTTGGCACCTGGTGGGCAAGGGGAAACAATGGTGAAGGAGAGCTCCAGCATGGCCTCCTGGATGGGGGGATAAAACCTTGAGGCTGGGAGCAGCATGGCAGGTGGACTCGGCATTTGGTGAAGTTATCGGATGACTTGTGGACAGCATGCAAGCAGCAGCACAGAACTTCAAAATGGGATTCAAGTAAGAAAAACACTTAGACTATCTGGGGGAAAAAACAGAGGACTAGACATCTAGGAAGAAGCATCTATTAGGATACCAGGGTCCTTGGGAATCAACGGCTGAGTATAAAAAGGCTGAAAATTTGCTGCTTTTGGTGACTTAAAAAGACCCAAAGAGGGTTTGGGTGCTTGTCCTGTGGTGAAGAGGCAGCTGGGACTGAGGACGTAGCACTGGTAAGCGCAGAAAGCGTAATGCATTCAGGTCTGCTTCACTCCATTACAAGAGAGATTGACAAATTGGAGAGAGTTCAGGAGGAAAAAAAAGTAACGAGAGCTTGAGGGATTGACTTATGAGAGAAGACTGAAAGAGCTGAATATGGATAACTTGGCTAAAGGATGACAAATGGGGTGGTTGAGATATAAATCTACAAATATCTGAAGGGTGTAAACACCAAGGCTATGAAGAATTATTTAGAGTGGTACAATGGGGTGTAACTAGAAGTAATGGGATGAAATTTAAGAGAAGGCAAATTTCAGTTGAATAATGGGAGAAGCTTTTTGACAGTGTGATGTATTAGGCCATGGGATGCTCTTCCTACTGCTCACTACTTAGGACACAACCCCGTTTATTGAGAAGCCAGAGTTGTCCAGAGTCTTTATTAAGGACAGTTTCAAATCATGCCTTTTGGTTTTTATGCATTTGGTGCAGAGGCACACGAACCGTACACCAAAACTGCCGTGCCCCTCGAGATGTGCGCCGCATCTGGGTGTGACGTAGCGGCTCTTGGTGTCGCAGCGGTGGAGGAGAGGGCACAGGTCTGAGCAGCCCCTTCGAGCCACAGCTCAGCCCAGACGGTCCCGCTGGCATGGAAAGTTCAGCCGGGTCAGTAGTGTCCACTCTTTGATCAGGAAGGACCTCCTTTTACCTCTCGCGCTTTGCCCCATCCAGGCGTTGTACTATTACCGTTTGGGGGTTAGTTCAGTTATGGTCTCTGGAATAGACATCAAAGTTACACTGCAGTTCTGTGTAAAAACCAAGAAATCTCCCACTTTGCTTCAAAGAAATCAGGACAAACAAGATCCCATTGATGCACATGGTCTATGGTCTTTTATAAATCTACAATACTGTACCTTAACTTTTTCTTTAGAAACTCCCATTTCTTCTCCTGCTTTTCACTTCACTTGAAATGCAAACTAAGGTCAAAGGATCACTTTCCTACTGGCAGAACACACTGCATTGTCTGTTATTTTAAAATGTCCTCCACAGTAACTGAGGAAAGGTTCATTTCTCTACTCTTCGTGCTTAAGAGTGACTCTCTTGAATGCATTTAGCTTTTCCTTATCTTGAAGGGATAAATTAGAAAATTAGGTAAACTAGCTGTGTAAATCAAGTTAGAGCATCTCAACTAAAATGGTAGTTTATCTTCGGCACGGGGAAGATGGCAGATTCATGTAATTAGAGAAACAAATGCAGCTGTAGCACTTAGCATACACTGGCAACTCAGTTACTCTGTTGAAGAGAGGGAGGACAGAAAACTTTAAAGCATTGGCATGCTCAGAGCATAAATGAGACAAGAGCTGAAAGTGTCTTTTATAATTGTTCTTAAATGTGTTTCGTATTGCTCGTGCTGTCCCCGAAGAGGTCTGTGTCTGTATGCTTCAGGGAAATTTCTGAATTATATCCTTTCTCAGCCTGTGGGAAGAAAGAACCGCTGAAGGGTTTCATTCTCCTCTGGATGGGCATGAATATTTTCTTTGCTGAAAAATGCAGTTTTGGTCTCCTCAGAACTGGATTAATTTGGTGAATGCTTTTCATAGGGAATTTTGTATGTGGGGAAATGTCAAAACAATTGTGTCTTCATTGCAGCCCTTCCCATCACTGAGGGCTGTGGTGAGAGCACACTTCTGGATAGGAGAGCTTTGCTTTGAACCACTTTTCATACCCAGATCAAGGGTGGATGTGTGCTCAGGCCCCCTCGTCTCAGGAGAGCAGCATAACCACTAAGCTACCTCAAGTTTGCCACCTTAATCTAAGCGGTTTCCATTCAGCAGAAATAAATCATTTATATCAGTATGACTCCAGAATTCTTTTAAAAAAAATGTTTGGTTTCACTGCTGTGCAGGAGTATCAATTATTCTTCCTACCTTATTTCTGAGGCCACTTTAAAAAGGAATTTTAATTATGCAGCTGGGGGTCACTAATAGCATTTGCAGGAGACATGGCTGGGTTTTCTTCTGGAGTTTGATTCATGATACTTTTGCACCTCTATTAGGAGACTTGGACCCTACCCATTTACAAGGCAGACTTTCCCGCCGTGCGCTCCTCACAAAGAGGATGGGGCAAATGTGGTCAGGTTTCCTTTAACTGCTGTTGCAAACTCCTCTGAATCCCATTAGCGAAGTATGTCTTTGCAAAGCCATGGCCTGGAGCGCACCGAGGGAAGTGTTTGGGGGTCACGAACGAGGGCCTGTGGGAAAGGGCGCCTCAGAATAAACTGCAGCAAGTTTGGGGGCCACCATAGCAGCCCAGGCCACTTTCTTCGGTGATGGAGGTCTTGGAGCATCCCTGCAAAATGTCACTGTGCCTGCAGCTTCCTCTCCTTCCTCTACCCCCTTGCAGGTGTGTCTGTACCACCCAGTTCCCAGGCTGGTATTTTAGAACTAAGCCTTCACAGCAGGGCTGGATTATGACCTGGAGCATTTGGAGCGTTTCCACCTTGTTGGTCTGGGTTGATAATCTGCAGGTGAAGGGCCAGCGAGATGGGTGGGAACCATGAAGTCCCAGCAGGAGCTGCAGAAATTCAGCTCCCAGAGGCCCAGCTTGCAAGAGCAGACCTGTGCGGTGTGGCAGACTATAAGGTGCAGTAAGTATACTTTTATCAGTATAAGAAAGAATCTTTATCTGTTAAGGGCAATGAAAAATCTTGAGCCAGCTTGTGCAATGAAAGGATTAATTTGCTGCTGATATTTGATTAATAAAGCAGTAGTTTATCTTCTTACATTTCCCCGTAGTAACTGTGAAAGTATTTCAGATGTGCATGGCCTTTTCCATTCTCTTTCTACTGTGAAACAGATGTTTTGCTAACTGCCCCTCAAAATGACAGACCAGCACCCAAACCCCCCTTCTGGCAGGACATGAAGAGAAGCCCAAACTGAGGGAGTCAGCCCGAGTGCAAGGAATACACCTTTCTTTTTCTTCTACCATATGGGAAAACACATACATGCGTGTGCATGAAAGCCACGTTATGAAATCAGATTATTTTGACTTGAAATATGCTATTTGTGTTATTTAGCAGAATTTAAAGGTTGCAGAGGTTTTGGCTAATTGTACTGGAGGGTTGCACAGCTTCTCCACTGCCTTGCCTCTTTTCCTGGGCTTTTCTTCTCCATTACTCCCATACTAGTGCCCTGCCTTTATCTCCTGCAAGTCCTGCTCCTCGGCCCAGTGCTGGGGGCCTCTGAGACTAAATGTTTATAATGTTCATTTAGCTTTCGGTGAAATCTCTTCCAACTTTCAAAGCAAGCTCTTTAGTTTGGTCTGCACAGATGTAAACTTTCAATAGGAGAAATTCCCTAGATTCAGCTAATGGCTTCAGGACTCCAAGTGCTGCTGATGTGCTCTAGTTCAGCGTCCTTGTAACTCCGTGTAAAAACTGTGTGCTACCTCTGATTTAGAGTTTAAGCACTCCACAAGAGTGGATTTAGGCCTTCTATACTTGCAGCATACGCTAACAGTACCTATTTTTGTTTACGTATAAATAAGATGTCTCTCCGCAAGATCCGTCGGAGGCCAAGCTTGGGTTTTAAAAAGGAATAAATAAGCAATGGAAGAGTTATTCTGTCATAAGGTGCATTGTGTCAACAGAAGTTTATTTTATTTACCTGTTAGAGTAGGAAGTGCTCTGACTTGTTACAGTTTGTTATTGCTTCCTGTTTTGTTGGGTGCTAACATGGCTCTCAGTCACTTTTGTGTTCTGTTTTCCCAGGAAAAAAATTATACCAGCTTCTTTTTACAGTTATTTTCCTTGGCAAATGTTAGTATTTTATTTATTGTCAGTTGCCATAGGCTATAGATGAACTAGCTCATCCTTGGAGGTATATAATTCACTCATTTACTTTGCACATTTATTAAAAAAACCTGAGGAGGTAGCACCAGCCATAGGTGATGGAAGTTTTTCCCTTGTTGCATTCTCATTTCACATCAAATCCAGATCAGTAGTGACTGAAGGTTGTGATAATTAAGGGCTGTTTGCTCTGCCCATCAACACCCCCACAAGTACTTTCCACCCATACCTCTCAAAGTGCTTTAAAAAAATGCCCCAGTATTATAGGCCAGACGCATATGTTAAGAAGCTGAATCACAGATGGATAGTCGGGGGTACCAGGAGACCTGAAAATAGTGTCTGGGAATGGAGACCCTTGGCTCCCTGACCTGGGAATCAGACCACCGCTTCACAGCGCTGTGTGCATTGAGTTTCCTTTGAGGTCAGATTCTCGGTGAGTGATGGTCCCCACCCGTGTCCCACCATGTCCCGCAGAACTTGGAGGTACACGGCGCTAAAGGTCTCGGCCACCTGCCAGCATTGCAGGATACTGTATTCTAATGCAGAACAAATTTCCCGGGATTTATTAGGATGTCCAGAAAAATGAGCTGTCTTTGCAGTACGTCCACCCTGGATGAATGATTTCTTGTCACTTTTCTCTGACAAGAGGGGAAACTGAATGGCTGTGACTGAGCTGTGTCCTCAGCGTCTCTTGTGAGGGCCAGGAGGAAAGGGCAGCGCTGCAGCTGGGCTCCATCCGTCTGTGCCATGTGGTGAAGTGCAGCTCCAGCACCTCTAAGCTAGCATCAGATAAGCGAGCGATAAGGCAGGTTTAGCAATGTCCTGGCAGCTCACTGAGAAGGTCATGCAGCCTAGTACTGGGCTGCCTTGGACTGGACAGCCCCAGCCCAGAGGTGTCCAACACGCTCCATTCATAGCACAGACGTGTCTGCAAATGACTTCCAGAGCTGCCAGGCTGGGCACTTTCACTAGGCTAAAACTCCCTTGGAAATGTAGAAATGAAGATGAAAAAATTAGCAACCAACCAGTGCTGGTCCCCTAAATCGGTCTTCCTTTGTTACGGTTTACGCCCATAAATCCTAATAGCTGTTGTAGTGGGGGGTGTGTATGTGAGTGGGGAGAGGAGGAGAGAACTGCTGGTATTGATCAAACTGGATCTTAAACTCTGGCTTGTGTTGAGCCAGAAGGACTTAATCATATATGTTTAACATGCAGTGAAAAGCAACATGGGACTTGGATAGACCATGTGTCAAAGTGCTGCTTGGGATGATTGAGAGCTGCCGAACCAGGCTTTAGGTTTTGGAGATGTGGTTCAGACACAGAATTGTGCTGGTGTCCCTAAACTTTCCTGGTTTTGAATAACGTTTTTCTAGCTGAGGTTTTGCAAGTATGAAGCCTGAAGCCAGCTTAAGGAGACTTTATGATGTGAAAATTAAGTTTTCTCTAGTAAGCTGCAGTTTGTCAAAACAACAGCACACATTCCAGTTGGGCTACAATTTGGCAGGATGCAAAGATTTCATCTCTTCCTTTGAATATCTGAAGAAAATGGAAACCTGGCATCTTAGTGCTGCGTGGATTTCTACACATCCCTTTCAACAGCTGGGATAAGCTACCCTGCTTTATCACACATTTCCCTTGTGTTATGAATCACCACCTTCTCTCCAGGCAGTTCACACACAGGATTCTTCAGTCTTTGGAAGCTCATGTGTTTGGCTAAGGGGAGCAAAAAAAGGTTGTAAAGGGACTTGCCCAAGGATAAGATGGATCTCAAATTTGGTTGTGTGACAAGAAAGGAATTGTCATATAATTGGAGCTGGTGCTAACTGATATTTCTGCTTTTGGGGGAAATATTTTGGGAAAATTCACTCTGTTTCCCAACAAAGCTCTTAAAAGTGTCTCACGGAAAGGAAATTCCATACGTTTTTTTGCTCTTGAAAAAAAAAAAAAAAAAAAAAAGAACTGGTTTTAGCTGATTATTCCAAAATGAAAGAGAGCAGCTGTCTGCCTTGACTCCCAGAGCAGGGGGCTTAAAGCCCCCCTAAGCTTCGCGTAGAGCTTGAACTCCTGGAGCTCACAAGCTTTCTGCTCCTGCCAGCATCCTGGGATGGGCGTCTGGGCTCCCAGCTGCAGAAGGCAGCCCATGAGGTGGGGCTGCCTGGGAACAGCAGAAGGTGGAGGCTTTGACTGTCTGCCTGGACAGCTGGTGAGAAATTAAGCAGTTTTCTGACCCACGCCACCAGCGGTTAGCTCGAACTAATGCACAGCAGCAGATATTTCCAGTGCAGACAACCCACGCTTCCCATTGAAAGCCTCTTGTGATAGGAAGCTCCTGACCTCCGTTATGTGCGTGTTGGCGCATATGCGATGCGTAGCATATTGCGAATAAGGTTGCGGAAAGCCATTTAGATTTGGAGTCTTGCTGGAGCAAGAGCTCAGCTGGGGAAGCTGCTCGGAAAGTCACCGTTTGGATAGGAACTAAATGGAGGTGCCCAAGCAGTTGTCAGCAGGTAGTCAGTAAACCAGAAATGTCTGAGTTATTCCCTTTCTGCTTTGTGACCTCGGTATTTTAGAGCTTTCCCCTTTATGAAACTCGCCCCTGTGTGAATTTACTCACAGCTGTAAGAACAATTTAGTTCTACTCATTAGTGGTGAAGCAAAGGTACATAATAAAAAAGAAAGGATAATTCATCACCTAATGTATTTTGTTCCTGGGCTTGATGCATATAGGGCACTTTAAAGTATTAGTTGTTTCTAGGTATAGTAGACGTACTGTTGTGTGTTTTGGAAAACCTAACTGCCTAAGTAATAGGAGACCTCGCCATACGCTCCACTATTAAATCTTTGCTGAGAAGTATGGAGAAACTGGTTTGCTCTGCGTGTGTTTGTGTGAATTACGGGCTGTGCAGATCAGCGAAGTGCAAATTCGCAGACCTCCGCTGTCCTGTCATATCTTGACTCACAAAAAACAGAGTTCGGAAGTTCATTGCTTGGGGGAGGCGAAAAAAAAAAATTAAGAAAGTTTGCTCTGACTTACTTGTGCTTTTATGAAGACTGTCTGGAGCTGAATAACCCCTGGTGAACTTGCATCTTCCACCCCAGCTGCAGCCTTTCAGCTCCAACAAAGACCACTCACTAAATCCAGGAAACCGAGCGGCGCGTGGGTGAGGGACTGACTCCACATTCACACCCCGCCTGCTGCCCGGGGAAAGCTGCTCCTCCTCGGGCCCTCCGCTCGGAGCCTGCGAGCAAAACCCTCTGCATGTGTGCGTGGAAAAAAGAATTCTTCACCATCCGCAGAAAACTGCACTTTCCATTGAGATTTTCCAGCAGTGCAGCTTTTTAGAAACCACAACAAAAACTCTGGGCTGCAGGATTTTTATTCTTTACATACCTCGCTGCACAAAAAGGGGCACCGAATGTTTTTCTGGAAGCAGGATTTCCAGCCATGAGCAATGATTTAGGAGGGTGAGAATATCAGTTTTCAAGAATGTTTCGTTTGGAAAACTTTGAGATTTACTTGAGACACCACTGATCTATTTCCTCTGCTTTGATTACTCTGCTTCCATGTACATTTAGCCACTGGCTGTTGTTCTTTTACCCTCCAAAAATCTGTTTTGATGCCCTAAACATCATCATCTTTGTTCTGCTAACGCGGGAGATGGAGCGGAGTGCAGAGAGAGATAAAAGCAGTGTTGTTTTACGGATCCTACGCAGTGTACTTTGCTGGAACTTTTTAAATACTTTGCACGGTGCTCCTTAGTGGGGTAAAAAGTTCCTTAAGACCATTTACAAAACACGAACAAAAGAATATTAACAAAGATGAGTAAGCACAGATTTCCTCATTTCAAAGGTGAAGAAACAAAACTCTGTAAAACTTATTTGTCGGTACAGGGTCTGGTCAGGGGTAAAAATGGTGAGTCTGAACCTGCAGGGCTGTCACATCCATGTGTCGTGGCAGGTAGAGGGAGATGGCAGTTTAAAGTGAGTAAGGAAAGAGATAGATATTCAGTGGTTTAGTCATCAGACTTCGCTGCTTGTGTGACATGACGTGTTTAGGAGATGCATTTAGGTGATGTGGATTTCTATCACTGGCGTGTAAAAACAACCCAAGAACCTCGACCGCCCCTGCCAGAAGCTGTAATCTTTTGCATTAGGGAACCTTACATTTTAAACAAAAATTTTGTGATGCTCAAAGACCAGAAGTTTCCTTGGGAACTTCCAGCACTACAGCCTGAAATGAAGCAGGTGGGCTGTTGGGCTGAGGGGGAGAAGGTTCCCCAAAGGAGCAGCCATCGAGGAGGAGTGCCTTACTGGCCCCAGGAATTCCCCGAGCACAGCTCGCTGTGGAAGTCCCACTGCCCGGTTTGCAGTTTTTGTTAAAAACCAGTGGCTGGTGGTTTAAAAACAGTTATAATAAAGCTCATGAGGAGAGGTTAATGCAGAGTCGTTAGAGCTTCACACGTCTCCTGCTGACAGTGCTGTTTTCCAGCTGCTGCCTGGTGGCCTCTCCTGGGAGACAGAGGACTTTCGGACTCGCTGCGCTTGGGCATGTTCTTGGTCCATGGCAGTTTCTCAGGGGTGCTGTCAGGAGGGAACTCGGAGCCCACATGCCCTGTGTGGAAACCATCATGAGCCCCCAGTGCAAATGCCAGCCTTTGAGAGGCTGAAAAGTTGTCCCAGGTGCCTTGTGGAGGCACATTCATGGGCTCTTCTGGCCCCTCCACTTGCACCAGGATTCCCCAGTCTCTGCTGCTCATGTGAGAGGACATAGTTAGGATTTTTCCTCGGCAAGGTGTTGGTCAAAGGCAACTTAAACTGATCCAGCTGTGACAGTCCTGTTTCCATCTTTACCACTCTGGCACTCATGCGGTCACACAATATACATATTCAGATGATGAAAACTGATCTGTTGTTTTTGTGTTTTTTTTTTTTTTTCCTTTTCCTTTCTTCCCAGAATCAGTTTTTTGGCTGGATCAGTTCCCTGAACTGATTGACACTGTAGTTGCATTAATGTGAGTACAAGAGAATGGGAGGGAAGATGGGAACAGGAGGGACGATGGGATCGCAGCATCCCAGGGTCAGTTTGGTGTAAGTTGCCTCCTTGGTTGCTGGGACAGGCTGCATTTGTGATGGCCGGTGGGGCATAAATTTGAAGGTAATGTGTACAGAAGAGTACAGCAAAAAAAATCCATTGATTGTCCTCCCAGGCCACTGGAGGTAATCCTGTATGTCAGCTACTATGCAGCCTAAATAATACTGTCTCTTAGACTTTTTATTTTATTATTATTTTTTTTTAATCAGTTGGCCGTGCAGTGGTTTCACTCTATGTCATCTGCACTTAGTCTTGCTTCTACAGTGTGATACTACTGCTTATCAGTGACTGGGATTATGCTGCAGCTGGAGCTGAATCTCTCATCGAGCAGTTCCAGGCGGAGAGCTGGTCCCCAGGGGCTGGTCTGAACAGATGTACACCAAGAGTTTTGCAGCCTGCAAATGTCAGGCTGATGTTTTTTCCTCTTCTGACTGGACGTTTCTATGTCCCCGTAAGTGTAGGTACAGCTGCCTTTTCTTCAATTGCCTACAGCATCGGGACACAAACTACTTCAGTTTTCGGTGCTTATGGCTGGCTGATTTTCTCTCTAGCATTTGCACTGGCATCCAGGGGCACAGACTGACCGTCCTGGTCTAGCCTGCTTGCGAGCTGCTCCCTGCATGCTTTTAGCTGCGATTCAGTCATGTCTCCCAATGGCCTTGCCAGCAAACTGGAATCATCTGTCTTGCAAATGGTCCCGTCTTTAATTAGAAAATCTTTAATGTCTGCAAAGTCACATGTGGGTGCCAGAGTTTGCAGCTCTGTAATGTAAGTTCTGTTGCCTTGCTGGTTTTAGGCGTAAAGTTTTAAAAAACAATCTCTTGAGCCTCAGGATAACAGTACCCATTGAGCCCTGCTAGCAGATGTTCCATGGGTTAATTCTGGCCAAAACCCCCTCCTCTTGTTCATATTTTTCCCCCAGTGAAACACTAAAAAAGGTTTTCAATTAATTTTCTCATCTTTATCCCCTATGGCCAGCTGTATGTGCAGACTATTTTTGTTTTCACTGTCTGTCTGCAAGTGCTAATGTTTTTTTTTCCTGTTTTGTTTTGTCCTGTAGTCCAGTATCTTGAGCCCATTTGTTCTTTGTCAAGCATTAGCTTGTTTTTCTATTAATCGCATGCTCTCCCTGGCTGTAGCTTTTGCTCTCTGGCTGCTGCCACCAAGTTTCGCATATATCGTGAGCTGGGTAGCACTGAGAGAGCAGCATGTGACTCCAAACTGCAACCCCTTTCTGATGAGAGGGCTCTACGGGGATGCTGTGACTGCAGCCAGTGCAGAAATAATATAGGCTTCTTCGTGTACTCTCCAAATCTCTTTCTTCCACATCCATCTTGTGTTACGGGAACCTACCTTGCTCCAGACTTAGAAGGAGCCATGTTTGAGGGCAGGACCTTGAGCAAGTTCTTTACAAATAAAACCCTTGAATATTTTTCCAACTTTGTAGGAAACAGAAAAGCATGACCACGATTCAGCTCATGGGGTTGTGGAGGAGGCAAAGTCTTTCCACCCAGATTTAACAGGAGCTGTCCTGGAAGAGATGTATCCCAAGGCTAGCTGGACCACAGGTCTCCTGTTCCCTGTGTTGTTCCTATAAGTTGCTCCTGTATGTTGTAGCATAAGGAAAGGATGCCGCTTCTTTCAAGAGACTAGAACTCCCAATTCTGAGAAGCGTTTTGTGGACAAAGGTTGTTGAGTTCTGCAGAGAAGACTATTAATGAAATAGAACAGCTTCACAAGAAGCAACACTTAGTGCTTTGTCTGCGAAGGAGCCGGTCTTTCATGAAAGACTTCATGTTCCCCTGATTTATTTATTTATTTTTCCATTGAATGAGCAAGATTGTTTAAAAAGGGTGGTGGGGAAGGGCACTGGGGAAAAGCCCCCTCCTCTACTCACTCATCAATTCTTATAACATTAAAAAAATTAATTTAAATTGCCACTTTCCTCAAAATGAAGTGTAAAGCTTTCATAGTTCTGTTGTTTAATTTCCCAACTGGATATGAAATTAAGGAAATTGTAATTGTTTGACCTCTCGCATCAGGGAGTCTAGGTATTTTTTCTTCTGTTTCACAGGAGTACATCTATATGAGAATAATGGCTTCCCTAGAGGCTCCGTTTCTTGTAAGATACCATCTAACGAATTAAAATATATCTCCTCTTGTTGGTGCTCTTGCGTGCTGTGACCTGCCTTGGGTTTGAGTTCGGGGTGGCTCCCACTGAATTGTCTGAAGGCTCTCAGCACACTTCCTCCTGGTGAATTGTTCTTCCTGAAGTTTGTCTGTTGATTACATCCTCTGGATTGGGTCGGTTGTCTGTTTTACACGGTTCACTAATTTTTCCTCACTAAGCATTGCTAATGTGCCTTCCACAAACTTGCAGCTTTTTGAGCTTTGATCCAGGAACCTTTCCAAATTCAGCAAAAACAACTAAAGAGGAGAGATCTCCCCTCCTCCCCCCTTTCTTTGTGTCTTTTGTTATTGAAGAGGGCTGCAAATATTTAATACCGTTTAAAGCCAGACAAAAAAAGCTCTCTTTTGGTGATTCCTTCAAAACACCAGTTGATTATTGTTGGCAAGGACATCACACTGGAAAGGACTAGCTGTTCTGCGTGGTTTTGAGGCCAGAGTACTGCTGGGATCATCCCTGGTGGCTGGGTGGAACTTGCTGGGTACCTGCCCGAGAGCCGCGGGGTCCCCACGCAGCAGATGGACCTCTCTTGGGAGGAACAGAGGGTGACACCAAAGAACAAAGCTCCTCTCCACTGAAGGGTGAAAAAAATACGCTGCACATCACTGAGGAAGCAGCAAACATTGGTCTTGAGATCCCTGTGCTCTGTATGTCTGATCAGATGCATACGAGGTTTTTCGGGGGATCTAAGACGCTGTCTTTTAGGGAATAGCTAGATGTGTCAGAATGTGGCGTAAAGGTGCATTCATTCTGAGGGCTCTTGCAGACAAATTTTTGTCCTGAAGTCAGCACTTCGAGGGGTTTCCCCTGTGGTGGGAATGGAGGCTGAGCTGACTTGCCACCAGAGTAAGGATATTTTGCTCTTAAAGAGAAAAGGTGAGCAAACGTCAACCTCACCGATATATTTAGTCCTCAGTGATTGTAAGGATGAGCTCAACTGGATCCACGATCTCTCACTTAGCCCTTAGTTCCCAAACGGGCCACACAAGTGGCCTCATGCACACCCATAGCAGCTGGTAAAACAGCTCAGCTTGCGCAATGGGAAGAAGCTGGCAGGAGAGGACTGTCGGGGTGGTTTTGCTGGGAGTTTGTGGCAGAGAGGCGACTTCGTCGAGGCCGCAGAAGAGTTGCGTCCAGACCCGATCAGAAGTCGGAACCCGCTGTGTTGCATTTTGGGTATCGGAAGCTCTGGCTTATGTAGCATACCTGGGTTTCTAACACGTAAAAATCCTCGTATTTGTTTCCCTCTCTCCGCTCCCCGTCGCTTTACAAGGAGAGCAACTTTCCAGCGTGCCCCAAACAAGAAAGCGGCAGAAGGCAGAGGGTCGACCACGCTCCAGGGCATCCCCCTCCATCCCGAGGAGACTCTGCAGACGCCGACGGGAGCGGGGGGAAGGCAGGGGAAGAAGAAGGCAGGGGAAGGCGGCAGGGGCTGCTCTGCGCCGCGCTGCCAGCCTGCCTGAGCGGCGGGAGTGAAATCTCTGCCTGTGGCCGGCAGGCAGCTGCGAGGCAGGCAGCGGCGGCCAGCTCGCTGACAGCACAGCTCTGGCACCGCGAAGAATCGAGCCCTTTGTATTTAACCATCCAGACCTAATATACTGACATGGTCGTCATCAGATACAGTTGACACATGTTTCAATGGTGTATCTCGCTGCTTTGAACAAGTGGGAATGTGTTCTTGGACTGCTTTCCTCTCCGCATTTCTACGGAGTTTCCCACTGTCCATTTTCCATAGTTACTTACAGCAATTAACTGGAATCCAGGGCCGCGGCGGCTGCACGCATAGTCTCTCAAACCACACCTGTGGCTTTTTTGTGTCACATATAATTCATTACTGAGTGACGCTTCCTGCCTTGTCATCTTTAGTCCTAGATGAATGAATGGTGTAGCTAAATCAGCTTAGCGCCGAACTAAAGCCGCGGTTCATGTTTAGCTGTGGCTTTTGCACAAGTCGTGCAGAAACTTATTTGTGTTGGTATGGCTGGGTGTTCGCTGGAGGCTCCAGCTCTTTTGATATCGGATCCACTCACAGCTTGCATGTCCTGCCTTAGCTTTATTTTCCCTTCCAGAGGCAGAGATACTGCACGATTCACTGTGTCTTTGCAGAGGCTCCAATGAGCGAAGGTGTTTGTGCTCAAACCTCACCAGGCTGTAATTAATCTGTAGACGAAAGGAAATGGTTTTGTGACAGCTAAGTGAAGACCAAATAATGCGGTGTGATGAAAGGTATGCTCAGCAGTCTGATTCAGGATCTGAAGTTTATATGCGTTTAGCTTTATGGTGAGCTGAAAAACATTTGAGATGAGAACTGCCTCAAGTCCCGGTTAGTGGCAGAGAAAAGTAGACAGAGGAAAACCTGCATGTAATTATATATTAATATGCAGAAAACCGAACAGATATTTTAAAAATTGCACCCTGTTATTCAGTGTGTTTGAAAACATTTAGGAAGCTTACATATAAATTGTATATGAGTGCTGTACACAGAGAGGTACGTGCCTTATGCATTAGATCTGTGAGATCAGGGTACGTTCCAGTGAACAGGCTGTCTCTTCTTTGGGCTTTAGTTATGCTGAGATAAAAAAACATCTGATAAGCTTTAAAAAAAAAAAATTGCAGACTTTTGTAAATTAGGCTGGGTTTTTTTTTTGGTTTTGGGTTTGGTTTTTTTTTTTTTTTCCAGATTTGGATTGTTTCACAGAAGGAAAGAAGTTGCTGATCATCTTGTTTGAAAGTTAAGTATTTCTCCAGTGAAATGTTTTGGGTTTTATTTTGTTTTGTTTTTAAATTGAATTAAGTTGAATTCATGTTTCAGCTTGTTCATCATCAGTTGCACATTTGATGCAGGTTCTCTCACACTACTTCGTATGTAGCTGAGATTGGTTTTAGCAAAAAGACACAACGGCAGCTTCCCTGCAGTTTGGTGACATTGGCCTTTGGAATAGGCACTCTGAAATTGGTTGACACTGAACATCTCAAGCAGAAGCAGCAGTGGGTCCTTAGCTAACTGGATGATCTTCCAGAGCGTTGAGATTTCTCAACTCCACTTGTGTAGAATCAGAGAATCCTAGAAATTTGGGGGGCAGAGACCTGTGAGGGGCTCTAGTCCAGCCCCCAGCCCCAGTGGGGACTGTCATCAACACCAGAATAAGCTGGCTGTGGTTTGTCTAGTGGAGTCTTGAAAACCTCCAAGGATGGAGGTGCCACAGCCTCTTGGGGTGGCCTGTTCCAGCACCGCATGGCCCTCCCAGAGAAAAAGCTTTTCTGAATGTCCAGCCTGAACTTCCCAAGTTGTGTTACACCATCTGCCACTACCAGGAAGGGTTTGGCTCCATCAGAGTTATAATTGCGGACTCTTATGCTAGATCATGTGTACATGCTTATTTTCACTTTTAATCTAAGCCTCTGATAATGAAACAGCAGTTAGATTGTCTGTATTTAAGCTAAAACCTGATTAAGTTTATAGAATTTTTATGAAATCTTAATTTCACTGTGACTATTTCATACCTATACCTTCATAGCATTATAGGACTGTGACAGTACTATTATGACTACTATTGTTATCATCATCATCACTATCTCTATACTTAATGTAAACTTACCATTTCAGGTTGCTATCCCTATTTTTGACAGCAGAAAGCAAAATTTTTTATGACTGGGCAAAGTGTTGCATACTGGTAGGAGAATGAGTTGGATTCTGTTATGACTATAGCATCGTCAACAAAATGATCAAGTACTGTAAATTTACATTATAATTATGATGTCAGTCAAAAAGAATATAACTTGATTTTCAGGTTGACAGAGAATATGCCCTGGGAATTCGGAGGGAATATATTTGTCTCATTTGGAAGCTAAATAAGTCCTAACAGAAGTATTTCAAGAATATATATGTAGTTCAGTGATGTTATATTCAGCAAGTATTTTCTAATTAGCCCAAGTTTTAAGGCCAGGACATTTCATTTTTCATTCCTGTTTTATTTACTTATCATAAACGAACTCAGGATTCTGCACCTTTTTTTTTTTTTAATATAATTTGCACTCTACACACCTACAGCAATACTCGGGGTTTTTTTTCCTTTTTGTCTGAGATGTGAATTATTCATTCAAGTAAGCAGGTTGTAGATAACTTGAATCTTGAGAAATGAATGATGGAGGAAAAGCTCTGTTTTCAATACTTTGGTTAAGACATAGGTCGGTATTTTCAAAAGAGTGTGGTGAATTGGCTGCCGGATTTCTTGGGGACACTCTGGAACACCTTGTACGTGCAGAGATGGGCTAGGTACCTAACTCCTCTTAGATGTTTCTTTATAGATGTTTCTTCTTAGATAATTTCTTTAAAACATCTTGTCACGGACATCCAAAATCCACATGTGAATGACGGTGGTAGGTGAGTCCCACTTTGCCTCTGTTAGAGAAGATATCCAGAGCCATATAGGACCCCAGCTGCTTTTCAAAGTCACCTGGAGGGAGTTATTCCTCTTCAAAACAAATTTTTATACCTCTGGTGACTTAGAGCTTCAGAAGGACTTTGTCTTCAAGATCTTTCTGGTTCTTCCTTAAGGAAGGCCTCTCTCAGTCCTGCTCAGGGTTTTCAGGGTTCTTTCTCCAGGGTGACTTCAAGGAGGCGGTGAAAGCAAAGGGCACAGTAACAGGGAGAACGATGCTGTCTCTCATACCACAGCGGGTATGCGAGCACAGCCACTGTGATGTGACGCAATAGCTCTTCCAACAGCAGCTGGGTTTACTTCTGTTTGTGCTGGTGTCTGGTACCAGTCAGCTGCTTTGTGAACAAACAGCACCCACTGGAGCTGAGCACCCTGACTGCGCAGCAGCATGGTTCGATGAATTTGCTTTCTTACCTTCCTGCCTCTCTCCTCCCCTTCCCCCCAGTTTCTACTACGCTTTCTCTCGTAGACAGCAATATAGGATCAGGCTGCTTTTCATTTCCATCACTTTTCCCTGCTGTGACTGAATCTGTTGCAATTAAATTTTAATTGAGATGCACACTGCTTAAATAGACACAAGACAGCTACAGCTATTGCTAATTAATTTTCTTCTAAAATGACAACATTTAATAATTATATTCCATGTCACTTACATTATTTATACAACTTTAACTCTGGGAATTTTTTTAAGGATACATCAGCTGTGAAAGTGCTTTATGGTGTTAATCTCCTGTAAGGCAATTGTGATTAACTTGAGAAGTGAAAATACGTTTATAGTGCATTTAGTAAGATAGCACATAGCTCTGCAAGTTGCAGGAAAGATTGAGATGTTTCTATGAAAAGGTAGTAGTGTTTCTGGCTGCAGCATTCAAATCTAGAGAAGCCCTAGTGATAATAATTTGTGCTTCTGTGTCATCTCTGATCTGAGGATCTCTGAGTACTTTCTGCCTACGAATGAACAAGCTCACGCCTTATGACAGAGATTCCTCCCCGGTTTCTCACTTCACTTTGCATAGCACAAAGATCATCTGCTGCCCCAGCTTGCAAAATTCCCTGCCCTCTGCTACCTTGCTCTAATACCAGGCAAAGAAAATGACCTTTTTGTATTTTAGTCTGAAGAATCCATCACTGGTTGCTGTCAGACAGGGTGTTGGATGAGCGGGACCATTTGTCTGTTGCGGCGTGACAGTCCTTAGGCAGCGCTGTGACAATTTGGGGAGTCTGTCTGTGTGAGAATACGTAATTGCTGCATCATGGCATGACTTGGTGTTTGCGGAGAGGCGTGTTGTCAACCTCCAAACTTCAAATGTTCACCAAACAGGTAGAAATTTCTCGGGACAGCTGTGAGGAGAATTTTTCCAGCCTCTCCGGTGGGGGTGCGCAGCGGTGACGCTCCCTCCGCAGAACAAAGGAGCTGGCTACAGAAGGTGAGATGCATCAGCCCTGGGGATTTACTGGCAGAAGAGGAAGCTTTAGGAAGGACTGGAGAATCAGAGGGCATTTTTTTTTTCTCAGCGAGGGTCCTGTCTAAGGTGAAAGTTAAAGCTGGGAGCTACAGCAGAGGGATTTTGTGGGTCAGAGAAATAAATATGGGAGGGAGGGACAGGTAAGACTTTTTGATCCCTCAGACCCAAGACCAATAAAAGTCAAAACTAGATGAGAAAAGTGACTGCAAGTACCTAGTTGTGCATATTTTCTCTTCTAGCATAGAGTAACTCTTTAGAAACCTCACACCTTTCTGGTTGTCACAATCATGTATCAGTGCAAAGTTAAGCTACTTCGGGAACAGAGCTCTGGAAAAGTGTGGTTTTGCATTTATTAAGGATGTTGGGGATTAGCACTGATAAATCAGAGCAGAATTAGTTGGATGGTGCTACCCTCTTCCAGGAAGGCACGACAGAGAAATTTTTCAAGGATGGCATGAAAAGCAATTGTGCTGTGTGCTGCTGTGATCAGAAGAGGTTAAGATGTTGTGGATCTAGAGGGCTGATCAACAGGGCAATCGGAGTGCCTCAGCCAAGGGAAATTTGATTAAATGTGTTAAATGGGTGTATAGTGAAACTCTCTTGTTGGATATGTGGGACTATCATATACTATTCACCTCACATACATTTCAGTGTCTTCTTGAAGCTAGTCATTTTTGTTCCTTTTATCGTGAATATATAGCAAAAAAGTATCTCCAGAGCCATTTCTCTCTGTGTTCAGATGGATTTGAATGAAAAGCTGTCTGGTCATCTGCTCATATACTGTCATAGAAGCAAAATTACATTAAAAAAAAACCTTTTCATTGTTACTTCACTTTATTTTCCCCTGAACTTTGACAATAGCAAAACAGACTGGGCAGTAATTAGTTCTGTTTTGGTGTCTGTTTGGCTTCTTGCGCACTGTTGCACAATGCAGGGTTAGGTACTTCAGGAAACTGCATCTTGGGGTTTTTTAGAAATAATGGAAACTTTTTGCGCCTTTATTTTATTGCTCCTCTCAGTAGATTGTAGCTTATTCTACTCTACTCCGAAGCAGGTAGCGTGGTTAATTATATACGGATTTTTGTGCTTATCGGTAATACAGTCATGATTCTCTGCAAAGAGAAGGTAGCACAGTGGGGTGGCACAAGGGTGCGTGCAGCCCCCTTTCTCCCCAGTGGCCCTGTCCTGGGAGCCGAGGACCGCTCCGTTGCACCTGATGAGACAGGAATCATTTATTCCTCTAACAAATAGACCTCTTCCTCTGTGTGTTTCCCCTGAAGTTATTTACACATGATGTTGTTTGCTTTGAGGTCTCGCACGCACTGTAATTTGCATATGGTGCTGGAGTTACTGACGGTTTGTTGCTTTGATTGCTGATTCTCACGGTCCTGAAATCTGCCTTTAGCTGCCAGTGCAGTTGTGTAGCTGTAGGGGTTGTAACCAAAAAGGCCACACGTCTGGTAAAAGCTGGAAGGGTTTTCTCCAAGACGCACGGTATGAGTGGTCGTGTCCAGGTCCCAACCAAAAGACAGGGCAGGAGCCACGTGGCTTGGCATCTGTTTTGTATCATGCACTGGCCAGCAAAAGGGAAGGCTTAAACATTAATGAATGTTCACAGCTACCAGTCCTCTGCTCTAAAAATCTCAGTGGGGTGCAGTGATGAAAAGCCAACCCTGTGCATGCTTCAGGTCCGTTTCTCTGAAGGCGTTTGCCTGGATATATTCACATAAACAAAGACTGTGATCTTCAGTTACAAGAGTGCTAAGGGAAGACTTCTAATGTTTTCTCAGTATGCCACTAATGATGTGGGGATGGCCAACAATTTTTGTTTTCAAAAGATACATTTTCTTTAACTGTTTTTCTAATAAACAATTTTTAAGTTAGTAATAAATCTGTGAAATCTGACTTTGCAGTGGAGATACTGGCTCAGAAATAGGAAGTGTGTTGAACTGTCTCACTTGTAATGCATGAAAGGCTGGGAAAAGCCCAGGGAACAAAGTGGTACCAAATGTTGGGTAGCTGTGACCGTGGTTTAAAGACAAGAAATTGTGTGGGTGTCTATAGCTGGTGACATGTCCTCTGTCCATGTGCCTTCAGTTCTATGAAAGTTTGGGCTCAAATGGATGACTGTAGAGATGGGAGATAACATATGTTTAATTTCTTCAGTAGAGAAAAACCTAACTTGCTTTTCAGTCAAGTGCTAAGTTATGACAGCAATTAGGATGAATACTTGAAGAGGTGCTTCACTATTTCTAGTGTATAATTTTCAATGTCGAGGTGCCCTGACACTGTGTGCTATGCAGAGAGCAAGGAGATATAAGAAATAGGCTCTTTCTTTTAGTAAGGGACAAGTGAGTTATGATAAATGAGTTATGCAAACGATTATTCCCTTACTTGAGGAAAAATACAGCGCAAAGGCAGTTAACTGAAGAACCCTAGTATTTCTCCTAACATCAGAACAATGGATCCTAACAGATATGTTCACTGGTTCCTGATTTTCCGAGGGGATCTGATTCTCATCTTGGAGACCTGTGATAAAACAGAAGGCACTCCAATTCAATAGTTTCATTGGTGAAAACTAGTTATGAATAAGACTGGGAGTGGATGGCTATCTCTGGTCTGTATGACCAAACCAACTCAAAGAACACATATTTAGGCCCTGACTGAAGAAAGTGCATATGCATTTGCTGAAGTCTCCCTGAAGCCGATGAGATTGAAAGCATAGTGTGGTAGGCTTTGAAGGGCTTTGAAAGAGGAGACAATGGTTGAGGCAAAACAAAAGAGCATGCCATCAAAGGATGTAAAGCGAAGTGACAGGAACAAAGTGACAAGCTAGGAAAATGCTCTTTGCTCCCACATTCTGAATGGCTGTGAAATCAGCTTTGTACTCATTAGAGCCAATGTAAAGGAACTTGCTGTAAATGAAAATGAATGGCTTAGAGGCTGGTGTTTTGAGCTCAGATGTGTAGGTGAGTGGCAGAAAACCCAAGGAAGCACCAAACTCTGAGACGTGGTGCAGAAGGAAGAAACAGGAGTCAGAGGTGGCCTAGAGGCAAAATCTTACGGTGAGGTTGGAGGAACCTTAGGACCACCCCAGGTTTCAGAATTGAGTGAGAAACAAGATGCTATCCACCTCTACAGCATTTGGCATCCTTTGCCACCTTCTAACCACGGCCAGACTGCTGCAAGAAGGTATTTGAGAGGCAGGCTGATGTTTCAATGTGGTTGGAGGGAATCAGGTCCGAACTAGGTTGATTGATGAGTAAAATGTAGGAAAGATTTAGTGGAGAGAAATCCCAGAGGCAAATGGGTACAGAAAATTGGATACAGCTTAGCTGTGAATGAGGAAGAAGATGGAATGAATGTTACAGGCACCAGTGGGATTTGTTTTTAGAGAGAGGCAGACCAAAGCAGACAAGGTTTGTGAGGAAAAAGACCAGAAAAAAAGAGAATGGGCAAGGAGAGCAAGAAAAGTGGCTGTGACATCGTTTAGAAGATGGTTATGGAGGAGTGAGATGATTAGAGGAGAAGAGGAGGTGAAACTTTAGGAGCAGGGAGGGAGTGGTAGATGGGAGGTAAAAGACTTATGTTATTTTGACTGTTTTCTCTAGGAAGAACTCAACAAGCTTGCGTGCAGAACAAAGATACAGAGATAGAATATAATTATCATATGCATTAATACACAACAGAAATAATGTACAATAACTACAAGGTAAATAACTACTCCTAGCAATACTAAAAAGCTATATATATATACACTTGTATGTGCACGTGTATATACATACGCTCCTATAAAGGGGTTCTGTCCTGAAGAATTTATATTAATCCTTTGCATTTTGTCTTAATACAGTATCAAGGAACAAAAGCAAACAAGGAGGAAGTATTTACAGGGTCTTCCCAGGCTAGCCTTAATGATTTGAGTCTTATGTAATGAAATAGTAAAAACCATCTTTTTTTTGCATGTTGCCTAGTGGCCACAGCAGTCACTGTTCCCCAAAGCCTGGTATACCTCTGAATAGCTGTGGGGACCTAACAAGCATGAATGCAGTTTCCAGTGCTCAGCCCCTGGCCTGGTTACCGCCAAACACGGTTCTTTTGCTTCGCTTGCTTGAACTGCCCAGTTGCATACATGCCGCGTGGTTCCTAAACTATTCCTCTGAGCCATAGCAACCTGCTGACATTTGCTAAAAGTTTACTGCTAGCCTGGGTTTTGTTCCAATAAGTTTTGTGGACATGAGATGTGCTGGCGTGTCAGCCCAGCTTGTTTTGTATGTGAAACAGCTACTGCAGGGCAGTGGAGGATCAGACCTCCTCGCATTTCCAGTCTTCTGTAGGCTGTGGAGACACCACTGCTGGGGCTTAGAAGGGAGTTTTTTCCCTTAGCATTTGTAATGATATAAATTACAATGTTATTTCTTTCCTTTTTTGATGCTGGCAGCTACTTGCCAGACCAAGAAACCAAGTCAGTTCTTGTAGGCTACCAAATAAAAATTGCATGATACTCTGTTGGTGAATGGTTTTATATCTGTCTCAGTCATCAACATACTTGCAGCATGGTAGACATAACTGCATAATAAAGGAATGTGTACTCGGCAACTTTGCCATTGGCAGGACATAAACACCGTAGAGTTTATCAGTGTTCTGGGAGGCGTTTATTACTTGAGTCTTACTAAGTCCTTATCACAAAAGAAAAAAATAGAGAAGTTGAAAGGTAGAAGTTAGTTTCGCTTATCAGCAGAGACAGGCATGGTAAGATTCAATCATTATAAATGCAGATGTTTTGATCTGTGAAGGTATGGCAAATCATTTATAACACACGGATATATAGGTGCTATAAGATCACAGAGGATCAAGGTGCTGATCTAGTCTAACTTTCTCTATTACACCATCAGAGGACTTTCCTGTACTTAACTTTCCTGTACTTAAACGCATCCATGTCCAGTGACAAGTTTTAGACTACAGCAGATCTTCTGGAAAAATACCTGAACAAAATGTCAGCTCTGCAGTGCTAGAGAGTCTGTCACCAGCCTGAATCCAGTGCTCTTCTCTGTTGAAACTGGGAGCCTTGTTTCTAATCTGAATTTCTCTAGTTTAACTTCTAGCTCTTCATCTTTGTAATTGCTGTTAGGTAACCATAATTAGATTAGCCATAAATTCTTGTAAATCCCTTACCTCTGGGTCAAAAAGCATCAGTTATAAAATTTTTGTTGATTACATATGTATTAATATTACTGATCAAGTCATCCTGCAAGCGCCTCTCTTTTGAGCTCTCTTTCATTTTTCTCATGGATAGCACTGGAGCCTTTGCAATTTTCATCCTTCTGCTTGAATTGCAGACACCAGAGCTGGGCATAGTGTTCTGTTAACAGCCGATTCAGGGTTAGACAGAGAGGCATTATAGCCTCCCAAATTCTGCATAGACAAACACATTTTGCTTTAGTTGTTTGGATGCCAGCAACCTCCATAGAACTTGTCAGCCACTGTTTGCCCACCATAAACTTCAAGTCGTCTCCAGTCAGTGTTTCTCAAAACACAGTCTTCATTTTAATCAGTTGTTTTCCAGATATGTGGCCTTGTATGTGGTTGCTTTAAAATATATAATCTTTGTATCTAGCCCATCTAGGGATAGAGAGCAGGTCACTGGTACAAAGCAATCATCTTTATTTACTGTGTCTGCAGTCATTTATCACTGACAAACTTCATGACTCTGTAGTTGTTTCCAGTCACTGATACGCAAAATTATTGTAGCTCTCCAATCATATGAATATTTCCACCAGATTCCGTAATACCGGTCAGGACTAATTTGTGTATTAAATGAGCTATTCCACTTCTTGTTTATTACTTGGGTTTGCAGCGTTAGAGTCTACACAATTAAGGAATCTCTTCTCTTTGAGTCCCTTGGTACCTTGATTAATTTTAATCTTGACATCTTGATTTCTGGCTAAATGAGTGCTCATTTTCACCCTTGTCTTTTGTCATTAGCTTAATACCCTCCTGAATACTTTAGCCTGTCTCCTGAAAGACTTATTCCCTTCCACTCAAATGACAGCCAGCCACGTTGTACAGTCTCTTTTCTCTGTAGAAGATGGACCTGCACTGCTGAAAACTGAGGGTCTCTGCCTTTCACCGCTTGCTTAACTGTTGATTTTTTTGAATTGTATATAGCCCTGTAACTTGAGTCACAGCTCGCAGAAATGAACACTGTTCGGAGTACTAATTTCTTTCTCCCTCATAAAGTTCCTTGCAAGGACTCTTGGTCGTTCTTGAATCTTTCTTCACCAGTGTGCTTGTGTCCTTGCAGACTAGGCTGCCTTGCCCATGGGTATATCCCATATAGCTCTGTCGTCTCCTACTACATCTAACTGTCGGATATTTTGACGGTTTGGGGGTTTGCAAATGCTCTGTTACTTGTGCGCATGCGGCTGGACTCAATGACCTCCCCAGGTCCCTTCCAACCCCAAATACTCTATGATTCTGTCAGAAACTCTTCTCCCATTCCCATCTGGATGAATTTTTCTCCATTCTCCCGTTTATGAACTGCCAACCATTTTATGTGGTCTGCATCCTGCCTTCAGCTGGCAACTGTAGTCTTATAAAGACAATATGTGTTTCTACCCAGTGTGGAATAGCAGCTTGTGTGGTGTATGTGTTCAGCAGAGGAAAACGAGTCAATTGAAGTGTTGCTTTTTTGTTTTTAATTACATTCTTGTTTCCTTCCCAGGCTTCTCTCTTCTACATACTTACACGTGTGCCTCTGGAGGGAGGATTCAATAGGCTGATGAACTGGAATGTTTAAAAATAAACCAAAATTTTGTAATGAAACATATTCTGAAAGAACCCAGTTGCTATAGGGATTTTTGCAAGGATGCAGTCCTTCATCTTTCATTGCTCAAAAGAAAGGTTTTCCTTCCTTGAGCCAAACGAGGGTTTTCTTATCCAAGCTTTGGAGCCTGTTCAATGTCATCTGGATGGACTAGTCACTACAAGACAATATTACTCATCCCACCCCTACATAAAGCAAACCCATTAAACTTCACTGCATGTGGTTTGTATTTGGGGTTTCATTCATGAGAGTTGAAAGTGCCCAAACTACTGCAGCACGGAAGTGCAACCCTGACAGGATTCTCCTTCAGTCACCACCAGCCAACAAAGCATTCACTTCCACCTTCTCAAAAGCTCCCTCAAATCTGATTTCAAGGCAGCTCTTTTTCTCTTAGCCAAATCTCCTGCGTTGGCTCTCACCCGCTCTGTGGAACCTGCATGAACATCTCTTTTCAGAATCAGAGTCCCTGCTCCACTTGTAGTATGTGCAAGTTACTTTTCTTAGTATCTTTTACTCATAAACCTGCTGAAAAGTCAATAGGTTAATTATTACTGCTTTGGAATTAGAGTCTAATTTTGTTGTAAACAGTTTAACTGCTGGTCCTCCACCCTGGTCTTAATACAGTCTGTGTTTAGCTGTTACCCACCCTGGTATATCTGCCAAGCACCACAGACATTTTATCTGACATGTTAGTTATTAACAGTTTCTGCTCTTGTTGGAGCACGAAGACGTGATGAAGGGTTTTTTTTTGGTTTCTTCATTTTCATTTTTTTCTTTTTCTGCTCTGGTGTGCAGAGGTTTCCTAAAGTGAAAACAATACTTTTTCATTACATACATGCACACACATATAGGTAATATTTGTCTTTTTTTTTTTTTTTTCCTTTTGGAAAAAAACCAGAAAATTCTATAACAGGAAATTGAAAACTTCTTTGGATTTACATCAAAAAACCAAACTTTGGCAAAAGAGTTGTCTAAGTTCTCTCACCCTTACAACAAAAACAAACAAACAAACAAAACCCAAGTGAAGATTCATGGACCAGTTATAATGGTGATGCATCACTTTTGAGCAATTTTTGTTTACCTGATTGCATCCTCCCATATTTTTGCAGCATGTTAACACAGAGTCTGAATGCAGGAGTGTCTTGATTATCTTCTTTGACGGTTTTTCACATGTTGGAATTCGCATAGTAAAAATTTTCTCATGATAAGACACGTAGGATTGGCTTTGTAAAAGCACAAGCATGACTTTGTTTTCCTGTTCCACCACAAAAGGCTCTTCCCTCCAGCCCTCACTTCTCCATCTTCTCAGTTCTTCCAAAGTAAGAAACAAAGATAACTTCTGAGAGAGAGGAGGGAAAGTCATGTACCCCAGCCTGCATGTCTCAGCATGGACCAATACCGAATCTGTGTCTGGCTTTGAGCTTTTATGTCTGCTCGTATGTTTTGTTGACGTATTGTAATTGTTTATAACCCAGCATCTGAAAGATAACTTCTGTTCAAGGCTCTAAGGTTGGCCACTTGAAAATATACTTGAAGTGGGGAAACGGTTCAAATTTATCTGATATTTTATAAATTGGTCTTATTTGTAAGGAAGCAGCAATATTAAAGTGACATTAGTGTTTGTGAAAAATATGAACGTCAGGCTAAACCCAAAGGACGGGTGAAATATGAGTTACTTTATTCAATATCATCTCCCTTCCAGTAACTACAGCCCAGAAAGTAAATGGCTTTAGAAAGGGAAAAACCATTTATGTTTCAATTCACTAGCCTCAGTGTGGTCATCTGGTGCCATGGAGTGTCCTAGGATAGCGTGGCCTCTGGTTGACATTCCCGATGGATGCATGTCTCTCGTAGGTCCTGTGCCACATCTGTCAGCCCTGCCCAGGACCAGGGGTCCCCGGGTGCTGGGTGCCCCTGTGCAGACACTGGCATTGCACCCTTGCTGTCCAGGGCCCCTTAGTGTCTGGTCCCTGCTGGAAGGTCTCCAGGGAGCATGCAGCTGGTGAACGCTAGTTCTGGAGCAGGCAGCTGAATACTTCAAGACCTTCCACATGGTGGTAATTTCTGATCACCACCACTGACTCTGCAGGCCTTGTTTGATATAAGTGGAAAGCTGCTGTGGTCAGTGTCAGTGTAAGGAGGGACAGCACTTGTGACTCTTTCTGAGGTGTATCTGACATTGTTCCTTTCATATGCCTGGCACCACGTGAAGCAGTGGATTGCATCCTCGTGCCTAGGTGCTCCAGCTACAAAGAGTGATAGAGCATGCTGGACGCCTGCATTCCTTGGAGCTATTTGCAGGGCATGTTTCTTCCATCAGAGACCTTTGCCTCTCTCCACTTGGCTTCCCTGCAAGTTCCCTGAATGTCTTCTGTCTCTCTTCCCTCTGCGCCATGCCTCCCTGCCCTGTCCCTGTCATGCTGGACATCATGCTGTGCCTTCCCCTGCCCTAGCAGGGCTATGTATCTCCATCTCCCACGGTACCAGTCTGTCTGCAGCCTCTTCTCCTTTCCTGTGCTACTCTTTTCTGTCTCCACAGGATTTGCCATTGCCTGCCTTGAGCCTGTACTTCCATTCACTCATATTCTTCAGTAAGGTCTTACCTACTCTAGTCTGTAAGGTCATCCCTCTTTCCCCTTACCTCTTCTCTGTCTTCCAGGCTCTTCTCCTTCTTCAGGAACCTGCTGCTCTTTCCACATGCAGCCAATCATCTCCGCAAACATCCCTTCTTCCCTCATGCCTCCTTCCCTCATGCATTTTTCCATGCTTTGCCTCCTCTCTTTACCTCCCTGGGCAGAGTTGTGCCCGTTGGTGCCTGGAATATCCCCAGATCTTCTGGAGCTGGTTGGAGGTGATGTTCTGAGGTTATCACATTACAGAGAAACGCTGCCAAGCACCAGGCAGTCCTGGGTGCACTTTGACCCCTCGCAGTAAGGCAAGAGTGGCTTCTTCCTCGTGCTTTTGGTTTGCCGTTGCCATATGGAAATGGCAGATGGTGTTGATCAGGAAGTTAATCTAGAAGCGTATCCGTTTCATGCCGTACGTGAAAGATTTGTTCATTAAACTTAGAACTCTAATTTAAAGCCAATTAACAGAGTGATTTGAAGAGACTTGTTGGTTTTGAAGTTCAAAAGAGATGCTGAGTCTCTGATTTCAGCCTTTGTACATTCCAGAACCTGTATAACTATTGCAGTGTTGCCAACTCTCCTGGGGTTTTTCTGTCTCTCTCTTCCCCCCCCCCGCCTTCCCCCCCCATTTTCTTTTTTTGTCCCCTCTTTATTTTTTTGAGTCATGCAACTTTTGCCGTAGGCTGGAACTGTTTGGCGAAGCCTTATAAACTCCCAGCTTTCTTAGCAATTTTAGCCCTACATTTGGGGGTGGGTGGGCAGAACTTGCGTGTCTTTCTATCCTCTGCTGAAAGCCAGCACAGCTCTCTCTTCCCTCCCTTTGGCAGCCCAGTATTAGTCTTCCGTAAGCAGGAGTTGGGGAAGGAGGTAGAAAAACTGAAGAAGCCTTGAGCAGCTCTGTGCCCTCCTAACGCCACTCCTGTCAGCATGGGGTTGTCTCTGCTTCCTTCCCTCCTCCCCATACCATCTCCTGAAGCTGCTAGGGACCCACCACAGAAGCCTTCTCAAGCTTGAAAGGGACAGCACGGACCTCCAGCCAGGCAGCTCCTGCTCTACACACGCACGCCCCAGCGTACAGCTCTAATTTCCATGTGTAATCAACCCTGTAGGATTGGCCCAAGTAGACCATTCCTAAGAAATGGCAGGATGGGAAACCTTGTGTCAGGAGGACCCCCGAAAGTGATTAGTTCTGAATTAATATTTACGCTGCTTTTACCTGAGATTGATATTCTGTAAACGTTTGTAGATCCTTCAGCAACAGACAGCATGTTTGGATAGTCCCAACGTTTAGTAGCAGCATGTGTACAGAAAAAACTTTCTTCAGTAATTTGAAGCTGTTGCTGATATAAAAGAAAATAGAGGGGTCAAGTTTTCCTGTGGTATAGAGCCTATGACTTCACTGGGTTAACTGCTGCTACTTCCGTGTAATTGAGAACATAATTTGGCTCAAACCCTGGGAGACTGAAAAGGATCACAGCAGCCACTGTATTAAGGCAATGTTCAAAACAGTTGGCTCACACTGAATTTCATAAGCAGATCATGTATTCAGAAGGCTTTAGCTGTATGACACAGTCCACTGCAAAAGAAGAGATGGTGGGTGTATCTCTTTGTTCATCTTAACTAAAACAGCACGCCAGGAAAAGCTATCAAACTCGGTCTTGTACCTACGTGGGAGGCGATGTGGCAGAACAGATAAAGTACCTCCCTGTGGGTGCGTGAGGACAAACCTGGCGAGAGCTGCGTGAAGGCTGCCCGCGGTTATCCCAGCTCCCAGCGGTCACGCCGGGAGCCAGCGGCGGTGGGGCTTCATCCTGGCTGGGTGGAGGTGGAGGTGGTGCTGGCGGCAGCAGCCAACGCACCCCCGTCGTGTCCCCTTGGGGGTGATGGCACCTCTGGGGCTGGGCGTGAGGAGGTCAGGTAGAGGTGGACTTTAAGTAAAGGAGAGGATAGACATCGGCCTGAGAAAGCCCAAAATATTCACAAAAGCAGAATGGCTGCTGGAAGCCTCCTTTGGAAACCCCTTCCTGCCGCCCCGTGGGGCTGCCAGGCGTGAAGGTGGCATTCAGTGACTCTGGTAGCTTGTGGAAGATTGGACCCATGTCACAACGTCACTGGTGGCACCTGCCCTCTGCCAGAGAGGCTTGCTTCCATGCTGCTACTTAGTCTTTGAGGAAAGGTGGCCAAAATTGGCGATTCATGTGTCACAGAAAAGCTTAGGGGGGCAGATATCTAAGTTTTCTGCTCTGTCTAGGGGAGGAGAAGGAGGTTTCTTGATGCAAGAAAAATCCTGAAGAAGGAAATAATGCCTTTACAAGAAAAGAGTGTGCAGGGGGGTATGGTTGATTGAGTATCTGTTTATTCCCAAGTTTGCTGGCAGTCCTGCTCAGGCTGATGTCCTCCAAAAGAGACAGGCATTCTGGGACTGCACTTTCGACCATTCCTTGAGCACTTAGCGGGAGGGATTGTTTTATTAGGAAAGTTTACGGCTTCTTGTTTTCCCTCAAAGGCAAATGTGACTTTGTTGTTTTTAATTCTGTTGGGATTTCTCCCTTTTAATATACAACGCAGCTGTTAAAATAGCTGGGGTTGTCTAGGGCAAATCATATAGCACTTTCCTTGTTCAGATCTCAGATGGCTGCCTTTTTAGTGTTGCTGCAGAATTATATTACAGGGCATATGAATAGTGCTGGTATTAGTGTCAAAATCAATTACCCAACCCTCCTCCTGCAGAGAAAGCTACAAACCTTAGGAACAATCTGAGTAATCTATTCTGGGTTTCTAATTCTGAGTAATGACGGAGGGCAGAGTTGTGCTTGAATAAGTGCACAGGGTCTTTCTCCGTATAGTCACTCCTAAATGCATGCTCTTTACAGGAAAAAGCAGGCTCCCTGTGAAACCCTTTTTCATGCCAAATGGCTCGCTGCTAAGATTAATCTGTCATTGAATTTATAAATTCTGTGTGGCACAGAGCAGCGGAAAAAGTTTAGCATTGAACAGAAAGCAAACTATGTATTGCTTAAAAAATGAATGTTGTGCTCCTGGATGGTGTGGATTGACTGCCTCCGTCAATATATCTTCTTATACTGGTAATAAAAATACTTCCATAGCCTTGTGCCTCCGAGGATCTCAAAGCACTTTGCAAATAGGGCAAAGTACTATTTCCTATTTTATGGCTGTGGAAACCAGCTGTGGGAGAGGTTAAACTTTTTGCCCAGGGACACAGAGGAGACTGTAGCAGAGCCAAGGTGGGAACCTAAATCTCCAGAGCTGCAGCGCTGTGTCCTGGTCGCACACTGCACCAAAGCACAGCAGGGGAGTCTGCTGGTCACTGGCTCTCAGCCATCCATCGTCCGTGAAACCTCGGGAGGTGGGATATGAAATCAGTGTGGGTGCTCCTTCGCTCCCGGGTCTCTGTCCTGGTCTGTGGGTGGGTGTGCTGAGCAGGGCAGGATCCGGCCGGGGAGGATGCTTGTGTCCTCCCGGGCTGGGACGGTCAGCTCTGGTTGTGGGTGGCTGTGGAAGGAGAACGACTTTTGGTCACTGCTGACTCGGGGAAAAGCTCAGAGCCTCGCATCCAGCCTGCTCTGACCCAAGCACCTTTATGAAGCAAAAATAACTATAGACTTACTACACTAAATCCTGCAAGATTAGAGTAGTTGTATGCTTTCTTTTTTTTCCTAAGCCAGTATTTGAGAAGGATTTACCTGTTTAATACAACCATTTATTAGAAACACTTGATTTTTTTTTTTTAAATTCATAATTCATCTGAAAAGAGAGCATACAGCTACAAAGGCCAGATTTTCAAATACGGGCCTGATCTCTTGTCAAATTCCAGTTGGATAAATGACACATCTGAAAACCTGGGTCCCTACTGAGGGGTCTGTGGCAGTGGTTTAGAGATCTCGCTTCGGATACCTCTCTGGACAAAAGCACGGCTCTAACCTGCGTGTTTCACGGGAGAACAATTTCTCTTACCAGTTTTTTCCTTCCCCTGCCTGGCTGCTGTGCTCCGCAGCCCCCCGAGGAAGCTCCCTCAGGCATGAGGCTGCCCTGAGGGTCAGGGTAACGGGGAGGCAGGAGGCTGGGAGGGGTGCGAGGGCGAGCGTCTGGTTTCAAACAAAAGTGCAAAGCCTTGAAAGGAGGGACTAAGAAGAAACAGGTGGGGGGCTCGTAATATAGCCTCTGAAGTTTATTTGCTTAACGAACAGAAGCCCAGGCTGTCAGACCCAGGTCAAATACTCCTCCAGTTTGAGTGTATTTATTTCCTACGTGGTCTGTAACCCAACCTGATTTCTGGATTAAACCACTGTAAAGTCCTGGCCCCCAGGAACCCATCCCATGTTTGCCATCAAGCCCAGCACATGCCGGGGCAGGACCTCTGAGGGGCCACCTCGGCATTCACTGGAGCCTTGTGTCATCAGTAAAGCCTGTAATTGCGGGTCCCGTCATTTCCAATGCAAGCTTCGCTGTTTACAGCTGCAAATCGTGACCGCAGATCCATCACTTAGTTGTGCCATTAATGCGAGCCGTGCCTGGGGGCTCCTGGGATAAGCTGCTGGGGCTGCGGCACACAGCTGCTCGGTGGGCCATCGTCCTGCCGGAGCCCAGGCAGCGGTGACAATGCTGGAGGACAACATCCACCACATGCCAGCTCCCTCTAGGGTGCCGGCAAGGGTAGCTCTGTATTTATAAGAAAGTTTGAAAGTCGCTCAGAGGAGGAAATGGTTTAGGACAGCCTGTCTTGAACAGCAGTGCAACGTGGAGGGTCTCCAACGGTGGGTGGGTGCGAGGGAGCCTGGGAGCACGGGGCCACGCGCTGAGCCGTGGAGCTCCTCCTGGAGCAGGGAAAGAGGGTCTTGGCTTTCCTGCTTGTCTGTCCTGAAGTTACAGCACAAAAACTGCTGGAAAACCAGCAAAATAGCAAGAGGAGAGGGAAAAAAAAAAATAAATCACAAAACAAAGTGCTTATGCCAGGGTCATGAACAACTGAAGGGTAAAAGCTGCAGATCACACATGGGAGTTTCTGAAATCTTTGTGTGTTTTAAAGTTTTTAGGAGAGTTAACTTTTTAATCCAAGATGTTCAGGAGTCAGTTAATCCTCCAGAGTGAAGGGGGGGAAGTTTGAGCTGGCACAACGGCAGTAAAACTACCTGCAGACAAAAAAATGTTTTCTGGTTTCCCAGACATTTTTTGGCTGATCCCATTAATTCCAGTAAGGTAAACAGCCAGTGTGCTCCGGAGTATCTCAGGAGCTGAAAAATTTGCATCTGAAAATTTGCATATGAAAAATTACAGATCTGCATTAAAATCAGAAAGGAAAGGAAGAATTAGCAGTGGGTTTTCCCAAGACCAGACTGAGGCCAGTAGTGCCAGGTAACTGTGTGGGTTCTGCAAAAACAGGAGTCACGTGGTGACATTTGAAATAAAACAAGTTAAAACGGGGCAACCTAAAGTATTTGCAGTCAGAAATGAAGCATGCCTCCTCATTTAAGAGAAGCCCCACTTTTACGTTCAATTTGGGATACACATGTGTTTGCTTTTGGGAGACCAGTTGAATCATGCAGAACAAACAAGCTAACAAAAAGTTTAGGAGCTGTTATTTTTCATGGACCTAAGTTTAAAAAAAACAGGTTATTTGTGCCTTGGTATCTTCTTGCTTCACAGAGCTTTCAGTGGCACTTAATTCACCATTTGTAATGGGGATAGAGCTGTGGCTGATTTTCAGATGCGACCGGTCAGGATAGAAGAACTTGCTTGGGAGGGAGAGGAATCGGTAGATGTTAGTCCTTACCAGCGACAGCTGGATGGGTTCTGGCAGACCTGCTGTGGCTTATCCGTAAGCACTGTTGAAATGTTCTGGTCGGGGCACTGGCTCAGAAACAGCACACAGAATAAGCACCAACTGGGGAAAAGAAAAAAAAAAAAACACCTTAAAAGTATTTTTATCTCTACTTTTATTGGAAGTTTTTAGCTGACTCGTTTTTTTGTTATGATGGGCTAGGTTACATATAGGATGGACAAATTGGTTTTATACACGCTATATTTTTTGCGTCTCACCTGTCCTTTAATCCTGGAAAGCCCTTTGGACCTGTAAGCTTTATTATGTAGCCCAAGTTTAAGTGGGGAAAAAATGCATTTTGGTCTTGATCCTTTTAGGTCTTCAACTGCCTGAAGCCAGCGGGATGTGAGAATACCCATCCCTTTGCAGGGTTGTGTCCTTTTTGCTTGCAACTGCTGCACTGGCTGGGCCGCTGGAGTTAGAAACCCCGGAAACCTTTGCTGCTCGCCATTTACTTTTGAGCTCTGCCGAACCATCGGCCGCTTCCTCGTGGAGCTGATTTTGCCTGTTTTGTGAGTGGTGACCAGAATCTGGTTTTGTTTTATGTCCTGTAGGGTTGCTGAGCTGGAAGATGCACATCTAAGATGGAAACTTCTGCTTCAACTGCTGCTGGGAAAAAAGAAGGGAAAGGTGCAGTTCTGGAGGGGAATGGCTTTACGGAGACGGGGAAGAAACCCACTCCTTTAGCAGCTGCAGGAGCAGCAGTGGCACAAGGAGGTACTTTATGTTTTCCAGAATTTGAAAGCAGCAGGGGTGTTTTTCATTAGACTGTAAGAATTTAATAAGTACAGTGGCATCTGTCCTCCTGTGAACACGCTGAGTTTATTGGGGTTCTCGGCCGTCGGAGGTCACAGGAGCGGGAAGCCGTGTCACCGCGTGGCGTCCAAACGTCACTGCGCCGTGACGAGTCGCCGCCGGTCCCAGCGAATGGGGCTGGGGTGAGGGAGAGCACGGGTGGGCAGAGGTGGCCGTCGGAGAGCTGAGGCATCCCATCGCTGCTTGCCACCGGCCGCCCGACCGGTGCTGCGCGGTGTAGGCAGCACGGTGCCTGCTCCTCCTCCACGGCTGGCTGGGGAGGCTGGCTGGAGCTGGGGAGCACCCTCTTATCACGGCCGGGGAGGGGTGTTGCGTGCCGGCTGTGATCCTGCTAATGAGCTAAACAGACTGCACCGTCTTCCGTTATTGCTGCTGGGATTTCACGGTTAGGGAGGCATTTGGGATCGTCCAGTTCCAATGCAAGAAGGTTCACAAAGAAACTGCCTAACTTGCGCCGTTCAGAAATAGCTCAGGTCCTGATTTCTTTTTCCTGTCCGTGTTTTTGGCAAGATTTTGGTCCTGCTGGTGTTGAAGTCAATTAGGAAGCTGTCGTGGACACCCATGGGCATGGGGTCATTTTTGGCAGGTGTGTGGGGGTCATGCAGGCACGTTGCTCCTGCCTCCTCTCACCCACTACGGCAGACAAAACGCAGCCCCAGAAAACACGTCCCTCTCTGGCACGCGTGTGCTGGTGGATTGCCAAATTGGTGCCAGGGGCCCCGTGTGGTGGCTCCAGCTGTGGGCAAGGCTGTGCCCACCAGGGAGGCACTACACTGCCCTTGCTGGGGACTGGGACTGGGACTGGGCATCCTTTCTGGAGAGGGCATAAGGAGACAAACTTAGAAGGGGCTGCACCAGCTTGGATGTGACAAGAGACATCACAGCTGTGTAAACTTTGCAGGCAGCTTTTTTTTTTCCCTCTCTAAAATATACCTTATAGCTAGCCAGAGTCTACCTCAAAATAAACCCTTCTCCTCCCTGTCCTTCACTGCAGGGTGGTTTCTCATCACCCCATGAGAGCAGCACAACTCCCCTGTGGGCTCCTCTGTTTCTTACACAGCTCAGCTGGAGAGTTTTTGTTTTCTGTTGGCTGAGTTTTGAAGATAGTTCCCAGCCCAAATTGCTTAAATCTGCTTTATCCATCCTTCCTTTTCAACACCTTTGTTACTCAGTTTTTGTTTCTACATTGACCTAGGAAGATTCAGATGTACAGAATAAGGTAGCAGCTGCTAGATTATAATCTATAAGATTAGTTTGTGTGTTTGATAAACTTTGTTAGCTTTTGTTATCCAAAGGAAAGGTTTTCTTAAAAAGAACTAGAAAATCTTTTACACCTTCCTTGTGAGCACTATGCAAAGTGGCAGAAGGGAAGGCTTGCTGGGCAGCAGAAATAGGGGAAAGGCAGAGACAGCAACATGCGGAATTTTGCCATCCCCCAGCAGATTTTGATCCCCGTTGAAGAAGCACAGGCTGTAGGAACAACTGAGGCAGCCCACTTGAGGCATCACCTCAGCAACTGGCAGAACCAAAGGGCTGATTGGCACCAACGAAGTCCGAAACGTGTGCTAAAATGGAAAACCCACAGATGTGCTGTTCTGAATAAACAGCTTCTCCCCACTTGGCACTTGCCTTGGGAGTGCCTCCACCAAGGAAGCAGTCACCGCATTTCCAGAGATGCGATGGAAATGAGGATGCCCCTGAGGTGGAGCGTCCATCGGCCCATTTGGCACCCTCGGAGACTTGATTGGTTTTTAAGCGTCAGGTATTATATGTCCCATTAGCGGTGTGCTCTCGCCTCTGGAAAGAATGATTTACGGGCTCAATATTTCTCCTTTTATTAAGAGGAAGTGGAGAAGTAAGTGGAGGATTGTTTGAAGGTGTCAGGAGAATTGTGATGAAAGCATTGTGTAATGAGATGTAAAGAGCGAAATCTATGTCATGCTGTGAAGAGAAGTGCTCATAAATGACCTAAAATGGCTAGCAGTGGAGCAGCATGGGATCAGACACCAGCCCCGGGACCCTTCAGGTGATGCACATGCTCTTGCGGTTCGGAGGGCTTTCCTTTGAATTCTGGCTAGACATAATACCTGCTCCTGAAAGGGAGCAGCATGGCGTGTGTGCTTGTAAGTAGAAAAATTAATACAAAGTCATCTTCTAACATCAGTGAACTGCAAGGTGGGATTTAGAAGATAATAACAAAAAGGCTGAGTAGCGATGAGACTGTACTTAAGTGGTATTAACGCTAATATAACATATTTGACTCACTAAACTAGTGTAATTACTCATAACAGGCCAGAAATAAATACATTTATGCTCATTCTTACAGAAGAAAGCAAACGAGGCATGGAGAGTAATTACGATGTTCATCTTGAGGAGGGGAACAGCTTTAAAGGGAGGGCCTCTGAGCTCCCCGCCCTGCTTTGGGGCCATACGAACAAGTCTTTATTCTCATCCAAGACAAACTCTTGATTTTATTTATTGTAGAGGTTTTACTCTTTGTACTAGCATGTGAGAAAGTGGCAGCAAGGCTTAGCTAGTGCTGCAGATCACTAAGCTGCTCTCCAGAGCCAAACAAACGTAATTTGTAACACATTTCTTCTCCTTTATTCTACTGAGTCACACAGATGGAGTGCCAACATAGCATGTTTTTCAGATCATAAGGCTTTCTTTTTCCCTTGTAGAAATGAATAGATTCATAAGCTTTTATTTATAATTAAGGTAATTGAAGCAATAAACTGAATATTAGTTAAATAATTGAAGAATAGCTATTTTATTATATTATTATTCAGACTATATTATTATAAGGTAATAATACGTTCAGTCCCCGTTTCTAGTTGCCGTGCTTTGGATATTTGTCCCAAATGTTTCCAGCCTTGAACAAATTAAGTTATAGCTGTAGGAAAAGAGATGGATATTGTTGATGCTGTCAGTGGAGAAGAGTCCTTTTGTACTAACAATCTGCATTTCATATTTTTAGTCTACTGAAGCTGCCATTTTAGAGATCTTCTGTGACATTTTTTTATAGTAACTCATTGATCAGATGTTCAGAAATTGGCCTCACAGAAATGACATCAGGGAAGTCTCTCCTAATTTTCTATTTTTCCATAAATCATGCCAGCCAAGGAGTCAAAGCTCCTGTCTTCTGTTTCAGTAGGTGCACATGTGTATGTGCGACAGAGATGGGAACTGCTTTTAATGACAGCATGTAGGAGTTGTAGACAAGTCAAATCTGTAGAAGAGCCTCTCGCTTTCAGTGCCTCCACTTCTGGAAGGGCAACTCGTAACACTTCGTATTTAGAAAGCCCTTTTGCTGAATGCAGAAATGCATATTGCTGCGTAGGGTAGGAGACTCTGGAGCAGAGCAGCATGTGAGCGAGACTGGGTTGTGACCTCCAGGCTAGCGCTGCGACACCCTCTGTATCAGCACGCACAAGGAAGCCCAGGCACGTGGCTGAAGGAGAAATTTAAATGAGCCACTCTTTCAAAGGCAGAGATATTGAAGAAGATGGGTTTCTCATCTTGTAATAAAAATTAAATACAAAGTCTCCTAAATGCTAACTGCCTAACTTTAACAAGGCCCAGAATGCACCTTTCCCTCTCCACTCCACCCTCCGCATGACACAAACACCAAGTTCCCAAATTGATGGTGTTTATGTTTGAAACATTTTTCTGATGTCTGGCTCTGTCAAGACTAATTTTAGCATTTCTAAAGCTGGGTAAAAATATAGCCTCATTACTTTGATGTCAGAGCATAGTTTACTATTAGTATATTCTGGGGTTTATCATTTTAGTCATGTTTAACACGGCTGCAGCAGGCATGCACTATTAAATCTGGCTTATTTTACATTCCTGTCTGAGATTATTTATTTGGAACAATTTCCTCTCTATCAAAAGACACGGCTAATGCTGAGTTTTAATGTGTTATTTACACACAAAATAACCTATTTACAACTCAGTATCTGCCGCAGGGAGAATGAATGGGGCAGTGCTCCCTTCATCCTGTTGTATCTGAGTTTAACAATCTGGATTGCTAATAGAACCATTTATCACGGGGTGGTAATTTATTTTATGTTAGCTGCACAGGTCTCCCTGCCTCTGATCTATGGAAATACTTTGTATATAATGAAGTTCAACAAGTCATTTGGTGTAAACATGGGGAAACCAAGCTGCAGAACCAGTAAGACTCTGGCTACACTTTTTTTCCAGAAGGTAAAGACTCTGATATTAAGGCTTCGGTTGATGAAATACAGCTCTTCGACCTGCGTGTGCTGTAAGGGCAGAGTGTGGGGCTTTTCTGCAGTGGATCAGAGATTGGGATGGAGTTTGGTCACTTGATTTACGGGCTGGCGGGAATGCTCAGAGCTGCAGAAGTAGCACACTCAGCCCTTTCATAGGCAGAGGAGAAGGGCAGGGAGCACCTCCCTTCGCTCTCCAGAGGTCTTCTGTAAGCAAGCCCCGAGTGGCGCTGGCAGGGAGTCCTTGTGCAGTTCAGCTTGTCTCAGTGCTGGATTATGGGAAGACCATGTAAATGAGGAGGAGGAAATGCCAGCATCCCAGCAGACCTCAGCGCACTGAAAAAATATATAGTTTGTGTGGCCTGAGACGCAGACAAATTAGAAGGAGAACAGCCCCAATGAAGTCATCTCCTCTGTCCACCCTGGAGGGGCAGGGATCTTCTCCAAAGAATGTTTTTCATTCAGTTGTTCACATGTTCCAGGAAAAGGAATATAACTAGTACAAGCACATTTTTAGCTTCCCTGCCCTGTCTCGCTTTGCTGTACACAACTTAAAACGTTGAGATACGTGCTTAACAGAAAAGCCGGGGTTGGCTCCAGGAGGGAAGGGGGCAAGTGGTAAAAACTGCATGATGGGAAAATCCCATAATTTAGACTGTGAAATTCTCCTGACAGCCACTGTCTCTATCATGCATCTACTGCGTATAGCTCAGTGGCCCACACCTTGGGTAGGGCTTCAGCGCAACGCTGCCGTTAAGAGCGGTAGCAATCAAGAATCCTATTTCTTCCCTGAACATTTCCATCAGTCTTAAATAAAAGTAATTCTGCTGGGTCTTAAAGTGGATTTCTTTGCTACCGTAGCCCTTCTGGCTGGCCAGATTGCCTACAGGTCTCTCTCGTGTACCCACTCCTGTCCCTTTGGGAGGTCTCAGATGCTCAGACTGGGGCAATGCTGAGGCTGTTCCTCAGTCGCAGGGTATCAAGGCCTGTGACTAGCTGCCAACTTGGAATCATGCTGGTTGCCTGGCACCTGCTCTTTGGGATAGTTTCGAAGGATCCATGTAGAGATGGGTGAAGTTAAAGCCGTGCTGCACCGTTTTTATGTTCAGTGAGCAGTATCTGGTGTGCGGGCGTGGTGGAGAGCACCCTGGGAGCAGCACGTTTATTTCTTCAGCTACATGTGACAGAATTTTAGTAGATAAGATTGCCACAAACTGTGCCACAAAAGCGCATCTTTTCTTCTGCCTGCCCTCTCTCCTCTATCCGTGGCTTGCAATGTTGAGTCTTCTCTAGTCTCTTCTTTAAAATAGTCAGCAATACATCTTTGTCGGGTAACCCTTTGCTTTGCTTAATCAAGTGACTGAAATCTGACTTCTTGTCTGCATGTTTCTGGGTTTGGGTTTTTTTTCCCTCATGGGGGAAACCCCTTTCCCAAGCTCCTGTACTGGGTTTCTCTGTGTGATAGCCAGCCCTGTGGGCAAAGGTGCAACCTCAGAGTGGATAACCATTAATATTTACAGACTTTTGGTTCACATTGCGTAGACCTTACAGATGCTGCTAGAGTCCGTATCACCAAAGCGTTTGATGATGCAGCAACTTTATGGTTGGACTCGATGATCTTAAGAGTCTTTTCCAACCTAAATGATTCTGTGATTCATAACATCAGCCAGCATGTGCTGATTGTATACAGCTCCCCAAAACTGTCATACCAAAAGTTCCTACACTATCAGCCCATTATAGATGCTGAGGTACTTTGAATACAGAGTAATTTAATCTCATCCCTAACCACGTTGCAGGATTGCACACCAAATTGAAAAGCTTTTATGGGTTTAAAATGAAAAAAGGCATTCTTCACAGGTTGGTTCTGGCACTGGTGAGCCCAACCATTAAGTACCACCTGAAATTCCTTTGTAATTTGTGAGTGTATTATTATTGTTATTATTATCATTAATAATAGTTGTAATAATGATAGCTTCCACTTTTCTGTTATTTTGTAAGCTCCAAAAGCTTATTCTGGCAAGTACTGATATATCTTCTTTTCTGTAGATCCAGTTTAAACACCAGTAAAGCGCTTCTCAGAGGGTAACTAAATATAACCTTTTTAACTGATGCTAAACTTACCTATTTGTGCGTTGGTCATTTATAGTCAAGTAAGAAAATCCAGTCATGATAATGGATTATATTTATCACGATGCTTTCCTGGACTGTCTTCTCTGTGCTGCCAGCATGTCCCCATAGTTTGAATTTTTAGTATCTTTGGCAGCTTTTTGCCTGAGCATCTGAGAATTTGCACATGTTTTGTAAATTAATTTTCCCAAATCCATCCATTAACTGTGGCATTTGAGTCTGCTGTAATCATGGGGGATAAGGAATGGGACTTGTTTTGTCTGAGGTTGGCTGCCTAAATGTTAGGTATCCAGTTTGGGATCCCTTTGTGTTAGGGTGGAGTAAATCACGTTGTGGAGATGCCTGCTTTGTTCCCTTGAGGGCTTCATGCCTGATTTAAGGTGGCTAATATTAGGGGGACAAATCCCAGTTTTCCTGTCTTGGCCAAAATTGCAGAGTGGGGTTAAAGCAAGGAACCAAGGTGGGACTAGATTAATGCTTTAAAGCCCTGCATTCACGTTCATCAGTCTGTAGCCTGATGACCAGTCTGAGAGCCCTGACTGCCAGCTCTGAACTGAAATCTTGCCCCACAGCTTCTCAAATTGGAGGCAAACTTGATGCCCAAGCATCAACACAGCTGGGGGAGCTGCTTCCCAGAGCTGCTCCAGCTTTACACCAGCATTGACAAAACTAGTGTTTTAACAGTCTGTTCAGAGAGTTGGGCAATTTAAAATCCCCACTAAAAAGACAAGGAAAAAACCTAGTAAATTCTAAAGGCTACAAAAGGCTCCTAAAAATAATGCAAGTGGAGGAAGGCTATTAATGCAAAAGTAAATAATTATGTTAAGGGAAGCAACTAGAGAGGCCAGTTGTGTAAATCACTTTAAGGGGAACAAGCCTTAGATAAAATCCATTCTTTTATCACACAGATTAAGTCTTCCTTTTGACGCTAAATAATTGATAGGGTTTGGCAGAGCGCTCCACTGCTGCCTGTGCAGAGCAGTGGGACTGCTCCCGGGGTCAGATGAGTGGCAGAGAAAAATGTTCTTAGAAATGCTGTGCATCCAATACCAGCACCAAGAAATGGGGCTTGTATTCCTGGCACTTCCTAAAGAATTTCTGCATGGCTTTGAGAAGGTATCCATACACCTCAGACTGAAAGGAGGAATTGGCATTGCTCATCTCCTCTTTAAATTGCCCTCCATGAAACCAGGCAGTCTGTTTTGACGGTTTCATGTGGCAATGAGTGAGGTGGCAGAGGCCTGGGAGGATGCAGCCCATTCTGCTGCACTATTTTTTTTTTTTTTTAATTAGAGAACACGAATTGTGCTGTCTGGTGGCTTCTGGGAGGGAGCCCAGGTCCTGTGGGGGGTTCTCTTACCTTCGTCAGCCCCAACAGTGCCTGAATACTTCAGCCTCTTGCACTTCTCTCCACACGTGAACATCCAGGTAAAACAGGGAGATGTCGTTGCTCCCATTCTGCAGACAAGGGGCACAGAGGATTTTCCAAGGCCAAAGTGGCTGTGCTGTAATGGGTTCAGCTGTTTCAGAGAGATGTCAAGAACTGTTTATCTCTGCGACTTTGGAAATTCGTAGGTGGAATATGTGGGACATCCGTGGCAGTACGGAGGACTTAGCCCAGGTCTCTTGGGTCACCATATCCACTGGCAAGTCCTTCCTCTCTCCATGATATGTCACTTAATCGTGGTCAAGTGACTCAAATTCTCATGCCCATCTGCCAAACGTAGGAGTTGTTTCTTTCCCTTCAGGAGAGTTGAACACAAGTTGTCTATGCATCATATAGTGCTTTTGAGAACATCACATTGCAGCAGTCAGTACTATTCCTTTTGGTTGTATAAGGTTAGGAAAATGTTCAGTAGCACTAATAGGATTTTACTGAATTTAAACTCATTTTTGGCAGTGCCTTTGTCCAGTACCTAGCACAGCGGGCTTATACTTAGGGGGCTACAATTTTTTACAGAACCAAATGGGACATAACTTGCAGAAACCTGAAATTCTGAAATAAATCCATATCATATTAATTCTGTGTGGGTTCTACATTTGGCAGGATGAGTTCTCTCATCTTAATGGTAACGACAGGAATAAACCTCAGCCAAGATTGTAAGTTTAGCTCTTGAAGGAACGAAGTGGATATAGTCTCTTCATGCTGACTGGTTTAGGATTATGTTAAACTCGTGAGTTTACATGTGTTTGGAAGTGACCTGCACTGGGCGTTCTGCGACTCCTGTAGTGGTGTTGGGTTGAAATCAGACAAACCTTGGTGGAAAGAACTGAGCAAAAGTTTGGGCACATAGGCTGACTGAGTTAAAAATGAAAATAAATTAATAAAAAAAAACACATTGAGTGTGATCTCACATGAACACAAATGAAGAAGATTTCACACAAACTTGTCTGAAATCAATTCTGTCTTTTCTACAGTTTGTTAGAGAGCTCCATGGGGTTTTTCTCCTTTTCTTTTTTATACCTTTCCTTCTCCTGGAATCCCAGATATTTTTAAGTCTGTATTCCACTGAAAAAACTTCCAATTGTAGGTAAGAACAGGAGTATTGCAAACAAAATATTTATGTTTACTGCCACTAATATCTGATTTTTAAAATACAGCAACATTTGCAGGGACTGAACGATGCTGTTTTGGCCAGAAAGCTGCTCTCTTCTTTTACATGGATCAGCTCCTGACTGACAGATTTTCAAAAAAATCACAGCTTGAAACAGATGCATCCTTAAGTAAACAGTTAAAGTAGATGTTTTGATGACTTCAGTCGTATTGATATAAAAGATTAGTGTCTGAGCATTCCTGAAAACCATCCAATAGAGGAGGAATCTTCCTGTAAGTCCCTGGCCCGGTGTGCGCTGCTTCAATAGTTTAATTGTTTAAAGAAAATGGAGATACTTTCTGCACCTAACAAGGTGCTCTAAGCCTAGAGAGAGTGGTAGGGGCTCGGCATTCCTGACCCTGGGTCCAGAGTGTTGGGAAATGTTTAGATTTTCCCCAAGTGAAATATTTTGCTCTGTTTGCCAGGGGGGAAAAATGATCTTTCTCTGCCCTGTTTTTCTATTGGGGCTCACCTTTGTTTATGGCTGCTCTCTGTGGGGTGGACCAGCAGTAATGGGGGGGGAACTAAGCAGCATCCTCTTCTGCACGCTGGCTGGTGTGAATATCGGTGTCCTGTGTGAATGCATGCAAATGCTGCCTTCCTGAGACTCGAGGTTAAGCTCAATCTTGTTCATATCAGTTGGCAGGTAAAGCTGGTGATGTTCTTTCTGAGGCAATTACAGCCACACTTTAAAGCAAAAACAGAGAAACACGAAGGTGAGGACTTTAGGCATTGGTTTGCACGTCCCATTTTAACGAGAGGAGTTATTATGTGTTGTGGGAAGCTGACCCGACTCCCAGAGGCTGCTTGTGTGAAGATACCCAATTTTTTTGGTGGCTCCCTACGGTGAGGGCACAGAACTGAGTCTGGAGAAAATTAGTTTCAGTTCCTGATCCAGCCCCAAACTTCCTTCATGATTTTGGAAAAGCTGCTTGACTTCCCTTCGCTCCCCCGTTTATATAATGAACGTGCGTTGTTCTTTGGGCCTCCAGGCCCATCCATCAGCATCTGGTTAGCATGTTTATGGCATTGGTCATACTGAAGCACTTAATGGGTCAGACTACATAGAGGTTGCCTTTCCCCCCTCCCCACCGCCTGCAAGAGGGTGCTGCTGCCCCTGGGCGCTGTGTTACAAGGGTGACCTTGCTCATATGTCTGAGGTGTCAACCTGCTGCTGTCAAAGGGGGCCAATAAAACAGATTTGCAGGGTTAGGGAAGATGAGGTTAAGTTTGTATAGTGAAGGTATTTTCAATATCTATAGTGGAGAGACTGTTTGGGATACATAGAGATGGACTGTATTCCAGGAGGTCATGCTGTGCTCTGGAGTAAGAAAGTTTTTCAGGCTATCTTACCTGGCAAACTCAGTTGGAGAACATCGTGTTGTTAATAGCTGTGTAAATCTTTTGTATTGAAACAAGAGAAATGAATTTTCCCAGTTTAAGAGGGTTTCCTACATACGTAATCTATGAGCGAGGTTCATCAAACGGTTTGCTGAGGTTCAAGTACCTGGACAGAGTTTTGGACAGACCTGGATGAATTTACAGAAACCATGCAGAGCTTCAGGGTTTCACCCTGACCCAAGTAACAGACAACGGTTTTAGCAAAGTCCTTTGTAATTAGACTCTTAGGAAAGGGGTTGTTCTGGGGACCAGGTGATGAAAGGAGAAGAAAATCACTGATGTGGGATGACGGCCTCGGAGGACACCTGAGTTTCAGCTTTCCTTCCCACTAGCCTGCTGTGCATGTGCATGCTCTAATACTGTAATCGGCTGCAGAGGAGCTGGCAATACTATTGTGTGGTGCAATTTTTTCCCTTTGAAAAACTCCCGAGGAACCTTCATGTGCTGTTACAAAGACATCCTCAAAACATCTTTACTGCAGGGTCCTGTATTTCAAATGCTGGAGCAGTGACTCTTAAAATAGATACGAGATGGCTGAATGTGTGAAAAACATTTGCATCTCTTTTTTGGAGCTCTGTGCATGCTACATCACTTTTGTAAGCAAGCTAAAAGGGTTGGGAGGAAAAAAAGAGTTTTGCAAATTTCTGTGCTTCCTTTAATTCCACTTGAAACAATGTCTTAGCAGCTGAAATAAGATCCAAAGCTATCTTTTGGCCACATAGTGTCAGTGACACTTGAAACAGGCTGGATTTATATGTAGTTACTAAAAAATATATAGCAAAATGAAAGTCTCAGACACTGAGTTCATGTGCATTGCCCATTGTAAAGATAAGTAACGGCTGTTATAAGATCACTTAAATGGTTACCTTTGGGACATAAAAGGGATCTTTGAAGACAGTAAGTCTTAATACAGAAATGTTTACTCATAAAAAATACATTTGGAATGGGGGAGGGGAACACATTTCCTATTAATGTGGTTTTTGCCTTTTATGGCAGGTTGTAGCAGGTCTTTAACCTCTGTAGCACTTGAGCGAGGATAGAAATGAGCTTCTCTAAGTATCAGCCCAAAGGGCCTTTCCTCACTGCCCGTATCTGCAATGTCTCTTGTAAAGATGGTTTTAGTTTATTCTTCCTTTCTGTGACCCAAATGAAAAACTTATTCTTTTCCAACTTCAAAACCTTCCAATAGTTAAATCCTGAGGGCAGAATAGAAATGTCCTCCTGAATTTGGTTCACTGAACCTTGTGCTTTTTGAGGTACGGAGCTGGTGGCCCAAACGATGCTTAGACACAATGGGAATTTGAAGGCTATGTCAGCTGACTAAGGCATGAGAACAGAAGAGGGAATTGGCCCTTGAATGCCGTGGTTGTAGATACCACAAAGGAGGGATGATGTTTCTCCAGGTGCTCACAAAGGATGCAGATGTGCAGATCCAACATTCCTGATCTGCCTCTGGGTACATATGAAGAAGGTGGTGGCTGATGTCACTTGTGAGTTTTCTGGTAACGGTTCTGCAGGTTATTTTGAAATACTTTTTCTAGACAATTGTTATGCTCCTAAGTGAGGCAAAAGGTAGTGTCAGCAGTATTTGATCAGTGCTGTGTGAACCCATAACTAGGGAGGACATGATTTCTGCTTCAAAGTTTTGCTAAATTATTACTAGATGGGGTAAGACACAAGGTGCCAGCAGTCTCAGAGTGACAGAGAGAAGTTTAGAGTCCTTTATGGAAACCATGGTGGATTATGGTCAGAAGTCTTTACTTGGGTAAGATGATTTACAGAGCAGCAGAGGTGGCCTGGACCAGAGGTGCAGGAGGAAGGCTGAGTTGTATAGAGGGATCAGAAGGCCTTTGACCAGCTGTTGTCCAGAGATGTGAGGAGCAAGACTGTAACAGCAGGGTTTGAGCCAAAAGACACCATTTTGTGCAGTCTTCAAGAGGAGAACTTGGTAGCAAAGGGAAAAGTTGTGAAGTATTTGAGCAGAGGAGTTACACACTCATAGAAGGATAAGAAGAAACTGGCTAGGTGCAGAAAAAGACAAAAGGTAGAGAAGGTAGAAAAAAAGTCCGTGTTTGTTGTGAAGATGAGGTTACCAAGCTGAGAGACTGGATTTCTGATGAACCTTTTCTCTAAGCCCATGGCCCACTGCAAAATTAGCTCTCCACATGCCAGTGACAGGGCAGGACTATCGGTGGACTTTGTTATTGTTATTCCAAAACGTGATGCTCATCCAGGCAGGAATCCTTTAGGTAAGTAACATAAATTAGGTTTTGAGTCACACACTGACCTGTCTTTGTAGTTAGAGTGGCATGTTCTGGTCACGTAATGAGACAGAGGACAGATTAAATGAAAGACAGGCAGGATTTTCATTCAGGAAATTGGTATGGTAATGACAGATATGCGGTCTTGGCATGTTTCAGATAGGCTTCAATCTAGCTTCTTCAGGTAGCTGATACAAGCACGGCTCTTGCTTATATTCACCCAGTCAAGCATGAGGAGGTAACAAGTTCTCCAGAGAGACTGGTATTTAATATCTGCCAGATGCCTGCCGGAGAATACTAATACAGATCCCAGGTTTAGTGTGCCCTGGGAATGCAGATGGTTGGTAGCAACATGCCTGGCCCGACAGCCGCATCTCCCTTAGCTCCATGGCAGAGCTGCCTCGGTTTTCATCCCCTTCTATTTGGATTGTAAAAATGACAGCTTGGTCAAAGAAGCCTTTTGCTGACTTTCCTGGGAGATTTTCTGGGCAAGAGAGGGAGAGATGCTGAGGTTTCCGTCGGGGTATCACACCAGTGGGTAAGGGGAGCGGCAACTTCAGTTGCCCCAGACGTCACTGGGACCACCCTCTCGGGCAGGACGAGCCAAGTGCTGTGACGCAGCGAGGGCCACGGGGAGGGTTTGTGCTCGAGGAGAAGCTTCAGCCAGCTCCTGTGGTGTGTGCATCCCCCTCCGAGACCACGGCGAGGGGAGAGGGAGGGTGGCATCCAGGCCTGCCGCAGCCCTTGCGGGAAGCCCTGGAGATCCCACAGCTTGTCCTCAGGCTGGAGCAGGGAAAGGATTTCTATGAATCTTGCTTCTTACCAAAAAAAGGGAAGGGAAAAAAAAACCAAAACACAAAACAACCAACCCCTGCAAGGCTCCATATAAATCAGGGCAATAAAACTGCCTGTGGTCGCGATCAAATTATACGGTCTAAATCTATATAAAAGAACTGGAGCAGGTTCAGTCCAGTACTAATGTCCTCTTTGCTGTAAGCAGTGAAAGGGGGGTGAGGAGGAGGGAGGGCAGGCGCTGCCCTCCCGGCACCAACGCACCGGGGAAACAATTTGCTGAGGTGGTTGAAGTACATGTTTTGAAAATCTGTTTGTGTCCATAGGAGTTTGAGAAGAGGATGTCATCTGCTTACTCGGTAACTTGTGTGTGGCCTGCGAGTGGTTTCAGATGCTTGGCCAAAACCAAGTAATCTCTCCTTTTAGGAAATTTGAAAAGTATGCATGCATCCCAAAAAAGAACAGAGATTTGCAGTGATGCCCCGTGCTCCTGCCACAGCGCCTTGTGTAATCGTAGCACCACGTGTCGGCGAGATGGTGAGAGAGGGATTGCTGAGCCCTCTCTGCTAGAAACACAGACCAGTATTATGATTTGGGCTTTCACAAGACTCTGACTTAATAGATTGTTTTTAACGGGAGAAAAGACTACCGGGGTATGTCATATATCTTCAGAATTCAGCTGAATGCTGCAAAAATGTCCAAATTAGGACATGGTACTTACTAGAAGTGAAATAACAGAACTAGTGAACTTTCACAGTGAGAAGAACTTGCAGATAACATTGAAATTTATGATGGTGTAGGAGATTTTTAAACTGAAGATTTTGGCTTCTTTTCCGAATACCCTGGCCATGCTGACAAGTTTATAAATCTCTTCGGTGTTTGGCTAATATCCTGAGGATCTGCACTGTCCTCCTCAAAAGTGGTAGCTGCCTTCAGTATTAATTAAGGGCTGTATTAGGGAAGAGCGGTGGGAGCAAGAGGGGTCTTTCAAGTCCGGCAGCCGCCGCTTTCAGAGGAAATGAGCAGAGAGACTGCACATGAGCAGCCTGAAAGCTGGAGGGACTCCCCGCGTCTGCGCAGCAGCTGTGCGGGGCCAACCAGAAGGTGTGAAAGACTCATCGGCTGGGGGGAAACATCAAATCTCCTGGGGCAAGGGGGGAAAAAAAAAAAAAAAAGCCGGGAAGCTAAAAGCAGTAGCAGGTTTAGGCACAATCCATCGAAGACCGCTGCAGACTTAGATAAAGGAAATGGCACCAAGAAATTTAATAACCTGTTATATTTATGTAGCACATTTCATCCTCAAAGCATTTTACGAACTTAATGATGTGCAAACTATGCGTGCACGTATCTTTTCATCTGCCAACAACTCTAGCCGCCTTCAGCGTGAAGCCTGGTGATGGCTGCTTTGCAGCATCACAACAGTATAGGACAGCAAGTGGAAAATGCCTTAACTGATTGAACTGGCAGCAGGCAACTTTAGGGAGGCAAAACTTAACCTTTGGACAAGACAGAGGGATTGAGAACAGTTGTGCTGGCAAAGGGCATGTATGGCAATATCTTCTGCGACTACAATCAATAAGTGATTAATCTTTTAGAGATCCCGCCAGATAGAGCTTTCTTTAGGGAAAGCTGGAAAATTACCCTTAGCTGGCTAGAAATCTGGTATGAGCTTTCTTCAGTGCCACTTGGCCGTCTCCCATCTCAGAAAGTACTTGCTGACTCTGACTCACATGAGCTGCTTTTCCACCTGAGATCCAACGGGGTCAAATAACGAGGTTCTACGGATGGCGGTGTGATGTTGTCCATTTCTTAAATTTTCCCTCTTAATGGCATTCTTGTCTCAAAGGAAGGGTGTTTCTTTTTAAAAAGGGTCAATAAGTGAGCATTAGAAATCCTGGGAGATGTACAAGTTGTCGGGAAAGAAAAAAAATGCCACACCAGCAGCTTTGCCCCTGTTATCTTCCCAAGGAAGTTCTGTATTTTCAGGCATGATAGTTTTCAATGTCACCCGCTCTGTAAGAGTTTTGGTGTGCCGTCTAATCCCCCAACTTAATGAGTTCTGCAGGGATGCACCATGATAGCTAAAGATCATTTACCTGAATTGCTTTTTAATTTCTGGAATGGGAAGCTGCTTGTGCAGCAGGATAATTACATTATAATTTACAGCAATCCAAAATCAATAAATTTAGTCATATTGGGATAGAGAAGGAGGGTGAAGAATCCCCCCACCATTAAATTATTTCACACTCTGTACTTGATGTTCCAAGAACTCAACAATAAACTTTGGGGGGATGGGAGAGAGGAGTGGAGAACCACTGGCTTCCTGAGACTGGTCAGTAAATCAGCTTTGCCTGGTGATTTCTATAGTGAAATAACACATGGCTGTGTTTGCAGAAGAGGGCAAATACAGCAGATAATGTCCTCTTTCTGATTTATTTTAATTCCAGAGTATTAAAGGAGAGAAAATGCTTTGTACTCTCTGGCCCCTTATTCCAGTGGGGAAAACCTGGTGAACCATCGCCAGCTGCAAGCTAAACCTGGGCGTCCACCCGAGCTTTGCTCCCTGCCAGAATGTAACAGTGGAGTTGAATAATTATGGGGTTAAGCCCCTATGGGAACTGGTGGGGTTTCAAGCTCTTGATGTCTTCATCAAGATGAGATTGGAAGCTTTTCTCCAAGTGAGCATTTTTGCCATGTACAAGCTATTGGGCTTATTGCAGGGAGAAATTGATGAAAGCCCGTGAAGCGTGTTGTAAGGAGAACGGGCTACGTGGCCTCAGTGTTTCCTGAGCTTCAGAGCCGCTGCTTCTCCCTCCCCCGTACCCAGGAGGGACCACACGAGGAACGGTCTTTTTTTTGGAGAGTCTTCAAAACCCAGCAATGCTCTGGCTGCAGGAAGCACTAAGGGAGGAGGGGTGACCTTGCAGTAAGAAGGTTGGTCTCGGGACCTTTGTATCTGCTGCCAACACCTCTTTGGAGCAAGCCAAGCCCTGGCAACACCAGCGCTGATCGGGCCGACCCCCGGACCACCGGGCTGGCAGTGTCCGCCGTGCTCTGGCTTTTCCAGGGTCCACCCAGGCGTCGGGTTTGGTTCCTGCAGGTGGGAGGCATGGCAGATAGACACAGGTAGCCCAAACACACCCCTTCATGATTTAAGAGAAATATTATTTGAGCAGACAGTTCAAAGGGGTTCAGTTGGGCACATGGAGATTGGAGCTGTGGTTTTGGTTTGGGGTTTTTTTTTCCGTTTTCTTTAAAAGAAAGCTTCCTGGTTGTATTAAATCTCACCCATGTCTTCAGTGAGGTATGGCCTGCTGAATTCATCTCACAGGAAGATGTATTAGGTGTTTCTGGACTTCCCCCGCTCAGACTGACTCGATTTTATTTTTCCTTTGAAACCACAGAAAAGCTGTCGATGCTGCACCCAAAAAAGGATGTTGTATGAAAGGAAATCACTTTGTCTCTTGTATTTGAGGAGGATTATGATCTGGCATGACCTCATTATGGGTTAGGCGAGGATATTTCTGGAAATACTAATTAAATACTTTTTCCATCCCTTGTGCCCTTGTAGCATGTGTAGACTTTATAACAAGAAAAAGAGAAAAAAAGCTGTCTGCAAGGAATTTTTTCAAGCTCTTTCTCCAGTCAAATGAAGGAAGTACAGTTACAGTCATGGTAGCAATATTAGAAGCTATTAAACAAAGTTTTCTTAGTTGTGATGAGCTAGAGGAAAATAATTATCTGAAAGAAGACAGTAAAGCTGGGACTCTCCAGGCGCTTTTGTCTGTGCTTGACTTTAGGAGTCTGAATAATTCTTGTAATTTCAGCAAGATCACTCTGGATTGCTGAAAACATCCCTCCTTCTCTGTAGTTTTTTTTGCTTTTAATTTTTTTTCCACATTCAGATTCAGCGAGCACAAGCAGTAGTGCACAGCCTCACAAACTGTCTCGTTGGCAAAAGCTGGTGGTGAGCTGTGGCATGGGGTGGAAATCCGTTACACTGGCGCAGCCAGGGAAGAAATTACGTGGCACCATGTCTTAATATATTTATTGATGGATACCCTCCTGTTATTTCTTATGTGGTGTTCACCTCCTGGGCTTCCCCATTTTGCTCCAAGAGCCGTGTCCTCAACTTGTGGCATTTCAGTGAGTTCTAGCAGCTCCGAATCCAGCCCTGACCGTCTGAGCTGTTTCCTATTGAGGTCAGTGGGAGTCTTCCAGTTAACTTCAATGGGAGCTGGACTTGGCCACTGACAAAATGTCTTTAAAAATTGCCTTCAGCAAATAAGCTTGTAAATGTTAGCACTAAAATAGCAACGCGCAGGCCCAAATATGTCTGTATTGAAAACACATGCTGTCAGATAAAAATGTGTTCTTACAAAACCTTCAAACATCATCACGTGGAGGTTGTAAAGATTTTTTTTTTTTTTTTTTTTTTTTTTTTTTTTTGTGAAATGATTTTGATTGTATATTTAGCACTTTGGTTCGCTGCCCTGTTGTGTGGCTCTTCGCATAGGGTTGAGTCTAACGAGGCAAACCCCTGACTTGTCTGAATGAGCAGTTGGTGGTTTTTGTTTTCGGTTATTGTTCTAAATCCAGGGATGTGGTTCTTCTTTTTCCTGTGAATGTGAGATTTTCTCCAAATCGCAATATTCCACTGGTATGTAACAATATCCAGGCCTGCATTTTGTTTAGTCTCATTGCCCCCATGGATATGAAAGGAGACTGCTATATTGGAGCCAAACGAGGGAAACGGACGCTTTCTCACGTTAACTCCAGGAATTGCTTTCTGACCCACAAGTGGCGAACCTTACCTTGTAACATTGCAAACGGAGAGAAGAAGTGGCGGAATCGACCACACTTTTACACTTTTTCACTCTCCGTCCTTCCCAAAGGTTAAGGTAAATGAAAGCTCTGGTTAGGGTGGCTCGGGGAAGCCAATGTGTGGACCGTGGCTGGCTGGTTGCTCGCTTCTTACTGAAGTGCAACTGCTGGAGCAGTTTGTCTGTCATCAGCATCCTGAAGTGCTGCACTTGAGAGAGTGATGGTTAAGGCAAATGGAGCTGGGTGATGGCTTAAATGCCTGTTGTAAATTGTCAAGCCCCGGGAGTGGATTGATAATGGATAACTTGATTCAAGGCAAAGCAGGGGCAGCTCTGGAAGTGGTAACTTCATCAGCCATCCCAAGCCCTGCTGTCTCTGCCTGTCATTGAGCCAGCAGCACCTGGCCTTCGGCAAAGGGAAATGAAAAGATTATATCTAGGCTCATCTGAGATGACTTGTGTAACCATCTCCGTCCTCCAGATTCAAGTCGATAATGTTTGAATACTCCTCCCAGCCACCCGGGTGATGCAAACGCTGGTGTTGCCTTTGTTTCTGTTTCTCTCATCAGAAGTACTTCTTTGCAGGGGTCAAAATCAAAGCTCTTCCTATGAAGTCTATTAAAATGAGTTGAACCTGACTGCCCAGAACAGGGAACAGGAAAATCTTCAGCAGGGTAAACCCTCTTGGGGAGCTAATGGAAGCTAGAGCTCAACGGATAAAACATCGAGATGGGCTGGAGTTTGCCAAGACAAACACTTGGACTTTTCCAGACCCTGTCCTCGCCTCCCATGGGACACGCTCACATCAAGGGATCCTGCCGGTCCTCGTGGGGGGTGGCAGAAGCACAGGTTTGGTGCTGTTGGTTCGGTGCGACCCCCTTTCCTCTCGCAGGAGGACTGCTGAAAGAAAATCGCCTGTTAGTCGGAGCTTGGCATTTGCGTTTGTCGTTGTTTAACCCCAGCTGGTAACTAAGCGCCACGCAGCCGCTCACTCAGGACAGTTATCTCAGAGAGGCCTCTCCAGCCTCATCTGCATCAACAAACTCCTCCAGTGGAGAGCACAGTTTATACCAGCAGAAGGGCTCCTCCTGCAGCTAAACCCCATTCCCCAACCCAGCACAGACTACACAGTAAAACGATGTTTTCCTGCTTGCTTTTTTCTTTTTTTAGTTTTTTTTTTTTTTTTTTTTTTTTTTTGGCCAGTCTGTCTGTCTGTGCTCAGGACTTGAGGAGGGTAGAGCAGGGTACAGGGGAAAGGTATCAGGAGCCAGCCCCCTGCGAGGCAGCTGACGACACCTGCAGTGCTTTGCAATTTGGATGTCGGGTGGCCAGTCCAGTCTGAGCCCATCATCTAGGGGCGAAAAGCATGCAGAGGCTTCTGCACAGAGATTTATGCATGCCACGACGTTTTGGGCTTTGCAAGAGAAGGGGCTCCATTCTTCCCTTTAGCCAGGGAGGCTTTTGAGAAGCTCCAACCTTCTTCTTCTCTGACTCTTGATCTGAAATAGGTCTGCACCTTTGAGTAAATGCGCTTGTAGGATAAAGGTGCAGATGGTTCAGGTCCTGGTCACTGCTGTTAACAACATGCAGTGAGACTAAAGCACAGCTCAGCACAGACACTGAGCCCAAGCCGATTATGTGAGAAAGTAACATACGAGGAAATTCAGGGTGAGGCAGAAGAACAGTATGGGATTTAAAAATCTCAGCCCTGTTATTAATTTCTCTGGAAAAGGTGAACTAATGAATCTGCTTTTAATTCATTATTATTTAAGCTAAAAATATGTTGGCTCAGAAAGAAAATGATAGAGTAAACGGGAAGATGTAATAATATCTCCCTCCTCCTCTTAAAAAAAAAAATGTTTTGCACAAAGCAAAGACAATTCACTGATTAGAAATGAAAGTTGTAGTCCCGTGGGGCCAGGCTGGAATTACTGCATACCACTTGCCTTTGAAATCAAGGCCTCCAACCTTCTTAATGTCCAGGTGGGGAATTCCGGTGGCTTTACTCTAATCCAGGCAAATCTGAAATCCAACCCTGTTGGGAGGAAACAATGTGGGAAACAGATTCATCTTGATCTCGGCTTTGTGCCTTGGAAAACGATTAAGACCAACTGTTAAGCAGCTCCTGATAGAGTTCACAAACCTGCCGGCCTCTGTGTGACACAGATTTCTCAGTTCAGGCTTCACCCCTTAAAATAACAGATGGAACTGATCTGGTTAAGCTACAAAGTGGGTTTCCCTTATTCCCCAGTTGTTAAAATATTATTTCTGTAGTTGCAAATGATTTTTAGTCTGATTGCTTTGCTGTGATTACTTTTTTTCACTTTCTATTGTTACTTTGAAAAAATCAAAACCAAACAATTTAGTGTTGCTGACAGGCAGCCATGCTGACTTCTTTGAGAGTGATGCCCTGAGACACTAAATCCCATGCAGTACTGTGGAGGTCACACACATGGTCCTATCAAACTCGCGCAGTAGGGTTCCTTCTCTACTCTTTTTCCTGTCCCAATCTCAGTCAAGATAACTGGTTTTATAGTAGCTTTTGAGGATTTCAAAGTGATTTAGAAAATCAAGTCCTTTGAGGTAGAGAAATACTCATGTTCTGCACATAAATAAAAGGGGGAAGCAGAAAAGCTGCTCTTTGTTAAAGTTTATTTTGGCAAATCCATGAAGAAAACCAAGGACTTGCAAGTCCATCTACTGATGTTGTTGTTAGAAAAATTTCCTCAAGGGATCCTGCTTCCATGAGACTTCAGACCTGGTGAATGTTGGAAGGACATCCTGACCTTGCAGAAGCTTCCTGAAAATGAACACTAGAAAGTTTTGAGGTCTTTAGGCTCCTACAACACTGGTTAAGGGAGGGTGGTAAGGCAAGAATAACTAAACATTCACGTAATCTTTGTTATTCTTATTTTTCTTACTTATGTTAATTGCATATGGTTACAATCAACATCTATGGGTAGCAAAACTTGTTGCTGGTTTGATTCTTGGATAATTTAGCAAGTGGTTACTAGCAGATTTGTGAAGTTTGGCACTGGGTTATGCTATTTAAGGATGGGATTTCAAAAGCTTCCAGTGGAATTTGGAGCACAGATCCCTCCATTTCTCCCTTGCAAATAGACATTTTATTCTTTACAGTGGATTTATCATTATTGCCGTTTTGGCAAAGACGTATCAGCAAATTTTGTTTAACACTATTCCTCAGCATTCCATTACTTAAAAGGCATGGGCAGCTTTGTTATTCTCCTTCCTTTTTAGACAGCACATCCAATAGGTGATTTTTAAAAGTGCAATTAAATATGCAGTGTTGTGCATGTCTTTTGCACTATGTCAAGGATAGAGGGATGGATTCTGCTTTTTTTTTCCTACTGGAAATATTTTGCTAAAGCTGTGTGTGTCTCTGTGCGTACACGCGTGCACTGGCCACCAGTTCTGCTTCATGCTGTAGGCATAGTTGATGTCTCTTGCTAGGAGCAGGAGGTGCTAACAAGCCAGAAGAAGAACCAGTCTGAAAGTCTGTTTCAGCCTTAAAGTGGGGGCAGAAAGTTTCATCAGTTTGTCATGGGGAAAACTTTCTGCTGTTACTGGGGTTCCTCGAAGTCAGGTTTGTTTTCCTCTTTATCAGCCCAATTTTCTCCAAAGATTGCCCCATTTATCCCTTGGAGGCTGCCCAGACACCACACATTTAAGTAGAAACTGGAGCTTTCTGGTTCGCGGGCTGGCTCGAAGAGACGATCTCAGCCCTGTTCCCGGTGCCCAGCAGGATTGAGGGGCCGCATGGCAGCACTGGCGTCTCCCGTGGGCTCAATGCCAACGCAGCCCAAGCAGGGCAGAGATGGGGGCTAAAGCCTCCCGCTGATCTGTTTCAGGGCTGTGCTTTGCTGCCTGCAGGTAGTCCTGCTGCCCCTCGCTCCTCGTCTGCAGGGCTTCAAGTGCCTTCACCGAATTGCATCCCTACCCTGTAAGCATCAGTGTTCTCCTTCCAGTGGACTTTTGCTGTTGTCCCTGCTGAGTTCAGTGATATTTAAGCATGTCTTTAAAGTTGAATTTGAGCACAAGAGTTGGGCTGAAAGGGGATGTCAATGTAAAAAAAAAATAAAAATGCCGTAAGGTTCCACTTGATTTTGCTCTTCACCTTTGCAATTTTGTAGAGTTGCTTGCAGTTAAGTCTGGGTGTTTCCTTCTTCTTACATGCTGGGAATGTGGTAAAAGGGGGCTCTGTTAGCACCAAGCCAGAAGTCCAGTCAGATAGTCGAGGACAAGTTGGAAAGAGTTTGAGATAAATTCACATCTGTAAATGACTAGGTTTTTATGTAGCAATATACATATTTAATTTATGCTTGCAGCGACAGCAGTTGCATATGCAAAAGCAGGCGTGCAACTACATGTGCACTTCTGCTTGGGATTCCAGGCCTTAAGAAAGAAGCGATTATCATCGTAGATGAGTTATACTGTAACGGCTCTTCATGTTGTATAAGAAGCATCTGTATGCCATATTATGCATATGTGAAACTATTTTTATTATATTCATTTGATTTCCATGGGAGATGGCATAGTAACCATTTCCACTTAATGGCTGCATAGAAACTTGTCTTGCAAAGAGTTCATCGTTTATGTACGCGGCTCTTGATACACAGAACGTACCTAGATGGTTGACATTTGCACATGTATAGTTAGTATTCTTACAATGAAAAATCCAGTTGGTTTGCCCCAGAGGAGTTGCCTCATGAGATTTTCATTGTAATTACAAACATGCAACTAGCCAATTATTCTATTCAGGTACGTTTCTTAATGAATAACAAATTTGTTTTGGTGAGAGTTAGTCCTCTGTTCACTGATTATGAGAGAATGATTGGAGGTGGATGGCTGTGAAGGAGCTTTTGCAGTTGCCAGTGTAAGATCTCTGCTTTTCTTTATTTATTTATCTGTTTTGAACAGTGATTTCCTCTTAGGCTTCTCCCTGATAAAACTCCTCACTTTTCACGGGATGTAATTTCCTCATTTTCCTGGTTCTTCTAAGGCTTAGGAAAGTACGGTTCAGCAGTTCAACTTGCTATATTGAGCTACCTCCTTAAGAAAAGAGATGCGCCAGACCTTGTGTCAGAAGCAGTGGAATATCTAAACTTCTCCCTTTCCCAAGCTCATCCTTTAACTTGGTTATTTATTGTTTGTCAATGTTGTTATCCATACAGATGTTCGTGTCTTTTTTGACTTTTCCTGAATTTTGTTCACACTAATTTCTTATGGCAAGAGGTTCCCCTGAGGAGGCACGTGTCAAAATCTTTTACGTTTGCAAGCAGTAGTGAGCGGTGCATTACAGCTGACCATCTCGATTACCGGCTGAGACTTCAGGCAGTGCTGCATTTGAACAGCCTCCTTTGCTTCTGACTGTGCTTTTTCCGAGGCTCACAGTTTCCAATTTTCAGATTGCCTCTGTCACAACCAGGAATTTTTTAACTTAAAGAAAACAACTCAGGAGGGAGGGTGCACGGATGATCGGCTCTTCATGGTTTTCATTCTTTGTAACACAATAGCAAGATAAAGAAATTACACGGGGAGAGATGGATTCTAAATAATTATGTTGATTCAGTACACAGAGATATGCCAAGCCTTGCCGCAGAGGTACTGCTGCTCTGTTTTATGTGGCTTTTACATAGCTTAGAGGGAGACCTGTGAGCACCACAGCAGGCTTTCAAAGTCTTTCAAGGGCTGTCCCAGTATACTACCAGTCCCCTTCCACAAGAAGTGCTCAAGGGGAAGGGAAGAGGACAGGAGGATGCTGAGGACTGCAAAGAAAATTCATGTACATTAATAGAGTAAGAATTTTTGGTACAGAATTTAAGGTTATTTTTGGCACTGGTAAGGTAAATGTTCCTCTGTGAGTTCTGTTAACAGAATATTTAAACTGTAGGGGTAGCTTAATGTTGATGTACATCTTGGTGGGGCTTTTCCCAGTCTTTTTCAGGCTCTGGGTTTAATAATAGTAATGTTCTTGTCATATATTTTAGATGATGGTCATCATATTTGCCTGTCTCCATAGGGAGACCGTGAAAATTAATTAGCTAGTGTTCATAAAGGAGGACACTCAGATCCCCTTACCCTGACTAATTACTCTCTGAATACCTGTATTGATTTAGCAGGAGTGTTCCTAGTATGGGATGATGTTTTGCAGGGAGCAGGGCATCCAAGTCTGGCCAGGAGTGCCTTGGGGATGACACATGCTGCTGGTTTCCCAGCCAGCTCTGAGGAGTGTATTGACAAATACCTGATACTTGAATAGGTCACCTTCCCTTCTCCAGGCTCTGCAGGATGCATTTGTTGCAACTGATTATCTCCATGGTTTGTTAGACCAAATAAAACATGACTTGAGGGGGGAAATCCTCAGGTTTCAGGGTCTGAACGTTGGGGAAGGCTCTATCTATTGTAGGCTAATATATGTATGAGTGCGTGTGTTTGGGTGCATAGATAATGTTTGTACATGTCAGATCAGGAGAAATGCATTTCAATATGTATTTTTTTTCCTGATCTAACAAGTACAAACTTCAACTGGTGGTAGAAGCACCAGTTTGTAATTGTATTTAATAAGGGGATGGCCTGGAGCCAAGCACCCAGAGATCTCAGCACTGCTGGGTTTGGGATTGAAGCAGATATCGGTCAGGGCTCTACGGTGCAGACGCATCCCTTCCCCATGCTCTGTCCTGGCAAGGGCTCTGGCACCCACTGTGGGTGACAGATATGACAGCTCCAGCTAGATTTTCTGACCAGAGAAACTGGGGCTTCAGGCAAAAACTGGGCCAGAAGAACATGAGCTGAAAGGAAAAATCCAATGACTAATCAACTACCAGGTAATACAGTTCCCTGAGTTTAGCATTTAAACCCATTGTTCAGATAGCAGCAGCAGTTGAACCTCACTCAGCAGCCCAGACTGCAAAATCCACATCAGCCCTGTGCAGAATTAGTCTGTCCTGAAGCCAAACTACCACGCTTCATCTTGCTGCCCAAGCCAAAGGCAGCTTGTCCTGGCCACCTCATGGCTACCAGTACAGACGAGCAGCTCCCCCCGAGCAAAGGATGAAAGCGGTGCATTTGCACCAAGGGGTCAGAGAGTAGACAGCAATCAGTGGTGTAAAGCATGGGCCTTTAGCCCTGGACATCCCCGGTTTCATGGCTTGCAGTGCTCCAGGTCCACGGTGCAGACCGGAGAGCGTACGGAGCAAGCAGAGCAGCTCCTCTACCCGACCCCAGAAGTCTCATATCTCATCCTTTGCCTATCACCAGCCTCTGAACTGAAGGAAAGTTTATCCCAGGCCAGGTATGGAGAGAAGGGTATGCATTTCTGCCTGCTATGACTCAGAGGCAAAGTAGCAGCTTTGGTCTGGCAGAGGTGGAGCTGGGTATATGTTGCAGCCCAAGCATAATAAAGGTCTGGAGGCTATAAGTGGGGAAAACCATTCACAGTCCTGACTTGGCAAAGCTCTTAAAAAAAAAAAAAAAAAAGAGCTCTTTGCCCCAAGCCACAGAGCCTCCCAAATCTCAGTTGGTTCCCAGAATTCAGACACCAGTGTTCCTACGAGAAATGAACACACACAGTTCGTTTTAATAAGGATCGAATTGGCAGCTGCGTGGAGTATTAGTTACAAGAACATAATAGACGTCGTAGAGGGAACCTTTAAGCCACTAGAAGGGACTACAGGGATGTTCTGTCACTCCTGGAGTCCTTTTCTTTTGGCTTCTTCCGAACAGTTGTGCAGCAGCAATGTGTCATTCCGGGGAGGTGAATACACGACTGTCCTTTCAGTGGGACAACGCTCCTCATGAGGCTTTCACCGCCTCCTAGATTGCATTAAGGGTTGCACTTTGCTGCAGTTTTTAGAGACACTTTTGCTTTTGTAGGCCTTTCCCATAACTGCTCCGCAAGCCCTAATGTATCCGGAGTGTTGCGACCTGACAGCACAGCATGTATTTTTTGTGTGACTCTTGCGATATTGCCTCATTTAATAGTAATGTGGTATCATCTCAGCTTCACAGACTCAAGGGTCAGATGTTGTGAAGACTCAGTTGTGGCAGGACAGTACTGCTCGCCGTTATGAAAGTTTCTCCCTGCAGGAACTCTGAGTGTGTGTGTGCATACATACATTTTCATGGTTTATTCTTCTTTAAGCAGCCTGAAATCTCTGTGGATCCCTGACTAGATGCAGGGAAAGCATAGATGTGACTCGATTCTAATTTTCTTTGGGACTTAATGGCTTTGCCTGTTAGAGCAAGATGTATGTTGTAGCGGGAAGGGCTTAGGTGAGATACTATTTCTGTGCAGCTGAGCACAGAAGCTTTACTGAAACCCCATAAAAACCCTGTTTGGGACATGCTGCTGGTGGTGTACGAATGAGCAAACCGAAGGTTGGAGAGGTTAAGGTCATGGCATCAGAGGAAGAACCTGGAAACTGTGAGTTTCAGCCCCTTTGACAGCATGGAAGAGAAGAAAGCAAAGTTGCTGGTTCTCCCTGCTTGGCCACTAAGCAAAACTGCCCATATTGTACTGCTGCAGCAAAGTGTCTTCATCAGAGGTGGTCCCCTACATAGCCTGGATAAACCACTGAGGATTAAACCACAACAAAATATCCTCGTCACTAAGTCTGCAGATCTGGAGGGGAAAGAAATGAGGGATAGAAACAATGGATGTTTTTTGCTGGTTGCCAAGATTTATAATGATGATTACAATGATGATGAGTAGCTGAAGGAATGTTGCTCACATTGTAAACCACTGATCTCCTGACGCTCATCAGCAGAATTTCAGCTCTCAGATATTTTAGCGCTGGGGTGTTTTCTATCCTTATCCAAGTGGCTTATTTAATACAGCTGCAGCCAAAACCCGAGCATGGTGGCTTCCAGCTGCAGAGCCTGCGAGCCCCCTCCCCAGACCCCCCCTCGAGCGGCTGCCGTGCTGAGAGCCCAGCAACGGGAGGAGGAGGAGAAGCGGCAGATGTCACCGTGTGACATATCTTGTTTATCTTTTATTTATTGCAGGTATTTATACAGGGCAGGTCTCTCTGCTCCCTACTCACAACTTTGCACCAGCAGCGGCTGCTGCTTGCCAAGCAGAGGCAGGAGGAAGGCGAGGGAAGGGGCATGAATAATGCAGTGCAACATATTTATCAACATTGTCAAGTTGAGCCTTAGATCAAGTTTAGTGGGTAAAGAAGGGGCTTTGAATTCCCGCCGTACAACACATTAAGATTCAGATAACTTGATTTTGTAAAATAAGCGAGTCCGAGAGGCTGAAACCCAGGAAGTCTGTGTACAAAATGCAGCGCTTCCCCCCCTGCCCCGCTCGTGTCACTAGTGTGGGATTTGAGGCAGGGGAAATTGCCTGAAAAAGATTAGCTGGCCACGAAAACACACTCCTCTCCTTCCTCCACTGCACATCTCCCACACTGCAGGCCTGCTGCCCTGTATGTGGAAGCGTTGTTTCTGCCTCCCCAGTCCTCGTGCAACTTTTGGCACTTCTTCGATATGCACCATCATTTGCAATTGTCAAGGCAAAAGTAATAAACAATTCCAAGTCAATAAGCCTGGGCAGCCGGATGGACGGTATTTCAGCTACTTAAAGCCTCTCCTGGCTTTTGTGAGCACTGGCCCTGATGGGGCCAGGCAGTGAGCCGCGCACCATTTCGGCACTCCCCAGAAACCTGGAAGCTGCGTTTGATGGTCGTGTTGGACTGCCAAGCTCTGTGGCATCCCCCAGACATCGCTCCTACCCCTGCCGGCACCGAGGAGCAGAGCTCGGTGGAGATGAGCGATCTCAGAGTAAGTCCTCCCCCGCTGAGCCGCCATTTCCCCTTTCTCCCCCAGCTTTGTGCGGTCCTTTCCCCATCACAGGCTGCGGTGCAGCCACCGCTCCTGGTGTCACCTGTGTGTTAGTGGCTCTCCGACCTCATCACTGGTACATGCGGGGTATGGCACGGCTCCTGGGGATGGCTCTCGTGCTCCAGCCGTGGGATGCAGCCCTGCTTGCATCCCCGTGCTCCAGCAGTGTGGGCTTCCCTCACTGCCCTGGTCAGCTGCAGGAACAGTATGAACTACTCAGGCCCGGAGAAAAGGGATTTATTTATTTATCTATCTATTTATTAGAGCACTGGACTGGGACACAAGAGATGTCCTCTGTCACAAAGTACTCCAGTTGTTTCGAACAAGTCGTTAGGGCTGGGTTTTTCTTAAAGCACACGGCAATGGTTCAACTCTTCTGCTGTTTGAAAAGAATGACAGTAAGACCCCAATAACATCAAGGGGCGGGGAGGAAAGAAGAGAAGTGCAAGTTTAACTTGAGGTTGAATTAGCACTGAGGACTTAAGAAACCCTTACCCCTCGTGTTCCCATTTTCATCTCTGTGCAATGTTTCCTTACAGCATAGAGCACCCTGAAGCTTAAACCACCTATAGCTGCAGCGGCTTTGCAACGCTGTGGACGTGAATAACTTATTTCAGCAAAAAATCAGTATATTTTTATATACAAAAGAGCGTACGTAATCTCATTTTAATGTGAGTTGCTTGTAACCTAGACAGCCTGTGTGTTTTGGATCCTGGACACCAACATCCCTGTGCCCCATCTCTTGGTGTTAAACCTTGGTTTGTCCCCTGGGTTTGGGGGGGGGCAGGTGCTGGTCCTGGGCTCTGAGGTTAGGAACTCATCTGCAGCCACTTGCCCATGGGTAGTTGTTCATTAAGGCATAATTCAGGGGATGCTTATTTACTGATATCACTTTTGGCTGCAAATAGTAATTCCAGAAGAAAAAAAACCTGGTAAAGCTAGGTAGAAGCCAGGCTCCCCTTGTGTGGTTTATAGACCCTGGTTTTTAAATGTCTATGCAAGGACACCCTGGTGTGTGTGTGTGTGTGTGTGAAATTAAAATGGGATTGTTATCTGGCCTGCATTTTAAGTGCCTAACCTGTCCATTTTGAAGACATCCTTCTGCTTTGTGGGAAAGCTCATACTCCTTAAATCGTTTTTTTTTTTTTTTTTACTGGGGGGGGGGGGGGGGGGCCCCAAAGGGAGTTTCGTGGGCAGTTCATACTGTCAACTCAGCATTTTTGCACACTCAAAACCCATAAGTCTTCAGAGTCAAAAAAAAAAAAAGCCCCTAAAGAGATGATCTTAATTCTTAGAATTATTTTTTTAATTTTAATTTTAATGTGAAGGGTCTAGGCTTTTTTTTTATTCAAACAAATAAATATTTTCCAGAAAGCAAACATAATTTCACTCTGTCTACGGCACACAAGGGAAAGAGAGAAAAGGCTACTTGACCCCAGGACAACATGATGCTCTTTTTTTTCCGTTGTCTGGTTGTGGTGCAGGAATGTGCAATCTGCAGTTGGAACTGGCAGATGCACAACTTTTGTTTGTAAAACTGACTTCATTATTCCCGCTGTAGGGGTGGGCTGGCTGAAGATGTTTGGGATGCTGACAGTTTCTGGCCTTCCTGTTGAATCATCCATATATTTGGCCTGGACCAAACGAGCAGTAGCGTCACTAAGCTTGGATCCAGGGTCTTGGGAATGAGGGAGCAGCTGGCATCTTTTAAGCATAGCTTTTTAGCACTAGTTCTCATTATCTCAGCGTTATCATGATTTTACTCCACCCCGTTGCTCAGTTTTATTTTGTCATCTGCTGAGACTACAGACTTTTTGGACCAGGGTCGTCTCCTCTCATTGCATGCAAAGAGTGGGGCAAAGATGTTTTTTACTGGAGCTTTAGATAGCACTATCACATTACAAATAACTATGATCTAATGTTATATATCACCCTAGAGCTAAAAATCCCAGCCGCCCACCAGTACTTAGCTATATTTTACTTCTGATGGCTTGTGCGGCGCTGCGCCTCCTGCTTGTATCACTCTAATGACTGTCTTCCCTTATTTACCTTCTCAAATGTCTGCCCTAGTCTGAAGCAATTCCCTTAAGGTTAAGACAAAGGCACTGGGGACAAAAATGATGTGTGATTATGTAATTAAAGCCTGTATTAATATATGCGAGGTAGTCAGAGCAGCCCAAACTTTTGCATTCCTTTTGGAGCTCTTGAATCGATCTTCTCATTTGTCTAGTAAGACAAAACATTTTTTTTTCCTCATTTTCCAAAGTGAAGTTTCTTTGTTTTCTTATTGGAAAACCCTAGTTCCACTAAGCCCCAAAAACGATATTTCTGTTTCCTTTGCAACCACCCGTGGGGTTTGAACCACAGACCTACAGCACTGTAAGAGAGGTCTCCATCGTGTGCGCGTTAAAGGGATTAAAACCAAAGTTAGACAGAAGGGGAAAGCAACAGATCGGGGCTGAGCGTTAGAAATGGGGGGTTGATGCAGGGACACCTCACATCCCCTCCGTGGCAATCCCCAGCTGATCAAGCTGTCTCCATGGGTCACCTCTTGTGTCCCCCCTTGCTGATCAGACCACGGACCTTCCCCGTTTGTCACCTGTCCCCTTGCACACCTCAGCTGTGGAAACTTTCCCTTCCCAACGCTGCGGGACTGGCTCCCTCCTCCTCTCTCCCTCTCTGCTGTTATTTATCTCTCTAATTGTGTAAAACATTTTGGGCTGTAGTTTCCGTGAAGGATGCTATGCAGAGTAAAGTTGGTGCTGTATATATGAAATTGTGATCTGTAATTTGTATTTCCTCCACTGTATAACTCAAGATTATTAAATAAGGATGTGGCTGGATGCAGTTATTAATATCGAGTAGACAGTGCAATTTGTTTTTACTGTTTCCTTTTGTTAATCCCTCTTTATTACTTCTCATCTTGCTTGGAAACACAGAACGTTTGACTCGTGGCTTTGTGAGCATTGTAGCAGTGCGTCAGAGATGCAGGAGATGGAGAGGAGGTTAGGAGGCACGATTTGAGCGTCTGTGACTCAAAGTGACCAGAAAACTCCCCAGGGAGAGTTAGGTGTCTGCGAATCTCATTAGGTTGTTTATTTTATCCTACCTTCCTAGTCTTTGATTTTTGCTAACATTTAGAAATCTTGCACTTCTGAATCGCGTTGGCTTGGGATCTGAAGCACCGAACAGCTCATTACTACGGCAAAGCTCAACTCCTTTGTGTCTCGTGACACTCCTACAACTCAATGACCTGGGTGGTGGCCCTACTAAGGCCTCTGATCCTACCTTTTTGTTAGTATAGAGAAGAGAGGAAAAAAAAAAGAAAAAAAAAAAAGAAAAGACATTAAAATTAAAGTCTCGTGACTGTAATGAAAAGATTATTTCCCCTTCTCTTGCAAGTTAAGTTCTGTGCAATATCAGCTCACTTTGTCCTGTCCATCTCGTAGTCTCATTAGCTGCTGGGCCACAGAGGAATTGAGGAGAGAGAGTTGGGGGTTTTATCTGCATGTCGTTCCAGCGTGGAAGATTCAATGAGACGATGGCTTGTCATTTTTTATTAATGAGTTGGAGCCTGATTCATTATAGATGTGTGGAATGAGCTCGGTGTGGCTGCAGGGGGAGGGGAGGGACTCTGCCAATGAACAAGTACCTCCACCATGGGTCTTCTCTGGCTTAGTCTTAAGCAAATTGGCTTGCCAGTGTTGCTTGCCAGCGTGCTACGGGGCAGCTGAGTTAGCGCGCGGCTCCAGTTTCCCACTGCCCAAGCCTGCGTGTTTCAGTGTGTGACAAGTAGCCCCAGAGGAGAAACGACTATTTAGCGATGCTCAACAATTAGATATTACAAAGAGGTTTCTAAACTGTCCCTTAGGGTCTGGCTGGCTGGCAGGTTGGTGGCTGAGAAGAAGGTTTCCAAAGTTTCTCTTTGAGGCAGTAGACTGGCATGGTGGAGAAAATCATGTTCTTGCCAACAGAAGCAAACAGCTGTGTGTCTTTCAGTCCTTCTTTACGTGCTGGTGGCATGAATCGTAAATGTCTGTGATACATGTATATATAGATACACAGATATATATACACATATAAATGTAAAAAATAATAATTTTATATATATATTTATAAAAAGCCATGTGGTCACACAGACCCGTTTGTGTTCAGAAGGAGGGGTGTCAAGTACTGGGGAGGTCGAGGGCAGGTGACCCTTTTGCCGTTGGCAAATCCAAACACCCTCAAGCAGAAGTGGATGCTGATGCTTTGAGGACCCCCCCAGCCATACCGCCCCAGGAACTCCCTCTTGGTGGGTGCAGGCTGAGGCAGCATTATCCACTGCAGCCGCTGACCCTTCACCAGCAGCTCCCAGCTCCGGCGGCCCCGCCAGCAGGCTGTGCCCACCGTGCGCTTCTCCCTCGCCGACCACACATGCCTCCTGCGAGATGCTTCCTCGGGGGGAGGAGGAATAGTAAGAGCCGTTGAATTTTAGAAAACAGGATTAAATACTTAAAGAGTATTTAAGCCCAGTTTAAAGAGTATTTAAACCAGCTTAAAAAGCCCAGCCCAGGCTCTTCTCCTTGCACAAACGTAATGAATTCTATTTTTGGTTCTTCTGTGTTTCTGCCTATCGCTAGAAGAAGCCCTGAAAAGCTGTGAGAGGGGCTCCTCTCTCACACTTTTTGTCCTATTTCTATGGGCCAAAGAAGTGCAAGTAAATATCCCAGCTCTTGGAAGTGTCCGGCCTTTTGGAGAGTCACCAAGTTGCAGTTAGAGGCAACTGGGCATCATTTAGCTTGCCTGTTGTATTGTGTTTATTATGTGTTTAAATTTGTAAGCTCTTTGCTCTTTACAGAGATAGGTAACCATTCAGCATTAATCTCGGTGCAGACTGTCAAAAAGAGACACACAGTTGAGTTGTTTGTCATGTCTTTCTTAATCTAAAGGGAAGGTCATTCGGATTGAAGTTACATCTGTTCTTTGTATACAGAAAAGCTTAAATTCTCTGTGTTTGGCGATGGTCTCCTGCTGGCAAGGTGTGGTATGTCCCCCTGTGCCATGCTGGTACACCGACTGGTGCACAAGTTTCTTCTCTACATCAGACCACCAATTCAGAACGACTGAGGAAATATTCTTGAGCATCTTAGAGAATCATTAATTTAATAGCTTTTGTTGAATAAGGGAAATTTTTCCTGCTTTGCATTTACACTTGCCCTTAGATAAATTCTGGCTGAGGTTATGTTCTGGTGATCTGCAGAGGACAGAATGTGCTGTTTTCCAGTATTGTTATTTATAATCGTGCAGTGTGGTTCAAATGTTTTAAACGTAGCTGCACAACTGGGTACACACAGAAATAAAGATATGCTGCTCCCATCTTCGGTGAGAGCTTTCTTTTCCAACATTTTTTCAGGTTCCCAAGTCTTTTCAAACAGTTGGGTGTACTGTGTAGAAACAAATAAAAACTCAGGGTGCTGTTTGTTATTCTCTGCTTGCAAGGAAAATAAAAGATCAAACTGTCCTTGCAGTAAAAGTGCAGGCTTGAAAGGGTTAATGCAACAAACACACCTAAAGGAATCTTTTCCCCTTGTAAAATATGCAGCCAGTGTGACAGCAGTATTCCCAGAGTCAAGTTATCTTTTACATTAGTGAATGTTGTTCCTAAAGCTTTAGCTGGGGTAATAAATGATTCATGGTAACCACACCTTTGTGCACAGCCGTCCACTTGATGTTCAGTCCATACGCGACTTCAAGAAGCCTTGTGCAGGAGCTCTACGGCTCCAGTTCAGCAGTGTTCTCCCAGTAACTGTGACAGGCTGAAAGGCATTTGAGTAACAAATGGTAAGTCGAAGGGAAAGGTTTCTCTTCTGCCTCTTAAAGTGTAAATTAGCAGTGTTTGTTTGTGCTTTCTGTGCAACCCGAGTTTGATGCACACTCCTAAGAGTCTGGATGCGGAGAGGAGGCTAAGGAGGAGGCGGCTGAGTCTATTCTCTTCGGAAAAAAAGAAAATAGGAAGGGAACTTTAAAAGTTGTGCATGTCAGTTCTCCAAGCGCTTCCCCAACATGCAACTAATGAGACCTCCCAGTACATCTGTACTGGGAGGGAGCAGCGGAGACCCCCTTGCAGAGGAGCTCCAAGATGGATGACATTTGGAGTGGGGCTGGAGAGCAGCTCTCCCACTCCCTGACCTTCTGCTTATGCTGTTGAATGTCCACCGAGAGATCGAGCTCCTCCCAGACCTTTCCGCGCCCAAATGCAGCTGTGGACCCAGGCTCCTTCTTCTGGAAAAAGGCGGCTGGCCCAGGTGGGAGCTCAGCTCTGGATTTTAGAAGGCCAAGGTTCAGTCCCTGCTGCCTCTGCAGTTTATCCTGCTGGGTTAGTCATTTATTTGATAGTTAGTTATGTCACTTGATATGACATGTTAGATATGTTAACTTGACCTGACCTAAAGCACGGTACACAGTCTATGCTAAACCAGTTAAGCCGCTGGAATAATTAGAGATGCACATCCAGAGGGGTCTTCATCTGATCTGGAGGACAAATTGTAAAATGGTTGGGAAAATTGCTTTTGGAAGACTCTTTCCACAGATGGAGGGGAACTAATGAAAAGTTACACATACGAGAGATGAGCCCTCTCTTTACTCTCTCTGGTTGCATTTATACAAGTAAAGAAATCAGGGCAGGACGTATTCTCTGGCCCTGCAGGCCAGTTTAACAGCACCGCTCGTGTCCACGCAGCTGCACTGCCTTCCTCCCCAAAGCAAAGCGGTCTGGTCTGCACCACAAATAAGGGAAGAGCCCAGGGCCAGCACCCTGCTCCCAGCTGTGCCCACTGCTTCCTGGGCACAGCGTGGGAGGGAGGTTGGGGTCAGCCGAACAGAGCACCCCGGTAGTTCCCTGGTGGGACTCACAGCCCCGCTGATACTTCTGCAGCGGAGGTGACTGCGAGCGTAACTGTTAGATTTTGAGACTCCGTGATTACTAAAGATGGACTTGTCCAACCAGTAGGACTCGTGCAAGATTAAAAAAAATCTAGAAGAAAGTCTTCCGACTGGGGCAAACGAGGTAGGCACAAAGTTTGACCCAATTAGAGAGTGGACATTGCTAACAGGCTGTTATGTCAGGGCACTGGACGGTGATTTATAACACTCTTTGTGTTCTGAGATCCAGCAAGAAGTGAGTGGAGAGAGGAGATATCTAAAAGCAGGCTTGGAAGAGCCTGAGACATTTCTCAGCAGTTTAGAGAGGAGCCCAGAACTAAGCAGGACAGCAGACATCCAGGAATGACAAATACTAATGAAGGGAATTTGGCCCAGTTCATTCATTTTTTTGCCACAAAATCATGTGAGGAGGTTTTTGGTTTTGCTCTTGAGTCGACTTCCAAACGGATAGTCCTTATGTCATTCCCCTTATCACTATTCCCTGTGCGAGCGTCAAACATTACACCAAGTGTTCAGCTGACTTTCCCAGAGTCTGGTTGCAGAGTGCCACAGCTCTCTGGAGGAGCAAGCATAACGTATTGGAGACCCGCGTTTTATGTATCTCTCTCTCTCCAGCAGTTCATGAATAGTAAGCACAGTGGGTTTTACAAGGACAGATATGGAATAGTCTCCATTGCATTTGAGTAGAAAGTGCAGTATACAATTGACATAGCTCAGTCTTGGGCGTTTGCTGGTTTAAAAGAAAAAATGATTTCCAACAATTGAGGGTTTTTTCTTACCAGACCAATCACAAACTTTTGAAGCATGAAATGAATTTCACTGGTCCTTGCCAATAAGCTTCTTTCTCTGATATTGGTTTTTATAAAATGGCTATAATCTTTGCAGGTAATGAATGAAAGCTACACTATGAAGTCCAACCTAACATTCTTCTTCTTGATTTATGGTGTATTGGTTAAAATAGTAAACTGATAATGATCGCAAAATAGCGATAAATCACTACAGGCTGATGTATCAGAAACAATAGAAAATGTTCTGGAGAAAGAAACTTGGAGCAAGTTGTGGAACAGCTGGGTGTTCTGCAGATATGAAAGATACTAGGGAGTCCACAAAAATACAAATTAAAAGCCTCTCTCCCTTTGTTTCTGTCAAGATCGGGCTGTTCCTTGCTTCTGTATGAAATAAACTTGAGACATTTATGATGAATTAAGGTTCCCACACCCCCCAGTGTATCAAATCTAATTAGAAAGTGCTGGTGGAAATCTGTTCAGGCCAAAATCCTGGCTGGATCTGAAGTTTGGTTCTGGACGTGATCATTCCAGTTTGTACAATTCTGCAGAAGACTAGTATTTAGATCTCACTCCTGCCAAAAAATTACCCTTGTGGATAAATTTATGCTATGAGTAGTTTTCTAAAGGTGAAGCAAAGTAATGTTGTTATCTTGTATTGCCTCAGCTTCTAGATAATGCACCTTTTCTCCTCTCTTTTCTGTCCATCAGATGTGTTTTCAGACAGTCCATATTTTTTTGTTGGGATCATATAATCGTAATGCATACTGGCTCAGATGTGCTTTGGATAATGATATGCCAATAGATAAAAGAAAAGAGGGAGCAAAATCACCCCTGCCTAAATATAGTTTGAAGAGACCATGGTGTCTCCTAAAGTCTCCTGAGAACCAAAAAGTTACCTGATCTTTTGGGGACTTGATCTATCCCAAACTGATCTTCCTAGAAAGGTTTTGGGTTAAATTCTCCCTCTTGTCTTGTCTTGTAATGGAAACTTTCTTTGGACTTAGCGCTAATCATACCAATGAGCCAGCTCTGATTGGTACTAGCTTGCAAAAGGCCTCTTTTGTTCTTGTTAGAGTATCTAACCTCTAAATCTATTTAATACCCTTTCCCTGGTTGTCCATCATTATGACACATGATTTTCCAAAGGATTTACTATTAGTTAGCAGCACAGGGCTTTCTCCCTGGGGTAGCAGCTACTTGCAGTGAAGAAAATGCATGTTCGATGTAGCAATTTGTCTTTTTTTATATATTTATTATAAGAGTAAATGAGTTATTGTGGGGGACTTCAATATTATTGCAAATTAGGTGCTACAAGCCAAGCCGTGCACATTTGTTATGTTTTCAGGCATACACAGCATGCATAGCAGTTCAAAAATCAGCAGTCATATTATATCTAGGCCTTTTCCTGGGCAGCTGCTACTTTGCAGGTATTTTTGTAGTGTGACTGTTCCATAACTCTGCTTACTTCAAATGAAGGGAGGGGGGAATCTGTCACAAAAGTGATTGCTATAAAAAAGGTTTTGATGAGCATGAAGGCATGAATTATAAAATCTCTCAAGATTTAGTTTCCAAAGTAGGCATGGGCTAATGAATATACAGAGAGCATTGCTTGTCGTATATTCCTTCTATAATAGTAATTTATGAACTGGGTTCTTTTTTCACATGCACCTTTCTGGATGTACTTGCAGGCTGGAAACTTACCGAAATTATAAATTGTTCCTTCATTCAGAAAAGTGTATAGAATCAAGCAAAGCACACAGAACCGAATCCTACCCGACCTCTGCTTCAACAAGGGGCTTAAATTAACTGGTGAACTTTAAGTCAGCAGAATTAGTAAAATATTTTTTTTCAGCAGCTTGCCAAAGCCAGGGTCTCTGTGTTGGGGAGGGAGAGGAGGGAGTTCTGCCCCAGGTCAAGCTTCTGAGTTTCTGGTTTGGGGGAAACCAGACTCTCGCCAGAAAAATCTCTTTTCACATAATTTCATCTCAGAAGGATGCAGAAATGGCCAACTAGGCAAGAGACCCTTGCTCAGATCCTCTCCTTCCCGAACTGAGCCCTTTTCTCTAGTTTAGCCATCAGCCTAATCCTGGATTTAGAGGCTAATCTGGATTCAAACTCTGTTTCTTTTGATGTTCCTGCAGGACAGGTGGTGTCTGGTGGAAGGGGAAAGCATCCTGTGTACAAAACAGTAAGGAAAAAAATTCTGAAAAGTCTTCTTGGCTCCATCAGCTTTCAGAAGAGAGGAATAGATAAGAAGGTGGAGCCCTCCTGCATCTCTTCTCTTCTACATTTCCTTTTTTTTTTTCCAAGAAGAGAGAGCCCATGTGTCACGTTTCATGTAACACTCGTTATATTCATCATAGGTGACCTGGATCATTTGTACTTGTGGTTTATAGTCTCTCGACATGCATTGTTTTCTCTAGCTTGAAATATAGCACATTAATGAGGTATGTATCTGTTCAGATGTATGCAGTCAGCTCATGAAAGATGCTTTGGTAGCACTTTGACTAGTTTGTCAACTGCTAGCGTTTTGGCAGCTGCAGAGAAAAAAACATCCCAAATTCATACAAGGGACTAAGAAAATCTACATTAAACTTTTGGGAGCCATGTTTACACATGCTGGAGCTCACTGTGTGATTAGGCATGTTGTAACCTCCCTAACGCAAGCTCCAGTGAAGTAGCTATCACTTTACAATTAATGCACATCCACTTCTGATGGGGCTATATCGATAATTCTCTTCCCTCTTTGCTGGGAGTGGACTGCAGCTGGTGTAGCCAACAGCCTGAGAAGGTAGGGCAGCACTGGAAAATAACACCAGGGTTGTATGCTCACAGCGGTTCACATAAAAGAGTCAGGATGGGTACGTTTGGTGAGAGGAACCAGGGATGCTGAAGACACGGTGGGACAGCCTGGGAAGCTGGTGCCTGGGCTGCTGCTGCAGCTGGACCAGGTTGCGACCTCCAGCATGGGAGATTCACGCTGCCTTTGGTCTGCGTGGGATGGCCCATGCAAGCAGCCTGCTCCTCTTGCTCTGTGAAATCCCCCCATTTCACCTGTGCTTTCCTCTTGAGCATGAGCCTGCGGTGCTCGGCAGTGCCCACCTGGGCGCTTTGCTGCAGCGGCCCCCCGCGTGCCAGTTGCTCGCTGATATTCCTGATCTGTTGCAGTGCCATCTTTGCCCTTCCTTATTACAAAAAGGGGTCACTTTTTATTATTTTCCTGTATAAGATCTGGAGTTGCTTGGTGGTGAAAAGAGAATGACTGGGAAGTGCTGGGAGTCCTAAATTTAGCTTCTCATTTAGCTACAGGTTACAGCTTTGTGTTTACATGCTTTAGCAGTGCCTCGGAAAGCTGTTAGTATATCGGTTTATAGCTGTCAACTTCAGTAAGCATTGGACTAGGACCTATTTGCTACATAATATTAGATCTACAGGAGCATTGGGAACAGTTTGGATTGTGTTCCCAGTTACCAGGACAAGCTGGAAAGACCTCTCAGACAAATTTAGGGAAGAAAAAAACATTATTGCTGTTTCTCCATCAGACAAAGAGAAGAAAAATAATTTTCTTACTGAGAATTTGTGAGGTTTAAGCAATTGTGGAGTACAGTCCTATTGTTGCACATGAATGCAACTTTTTATTATTAATATAAAATCATCTAGAAAGCTGTCTTAGTTTGCAGAAATAATTTTCTTTGCATGTTAGTGCCTTCTGTATCAATGGATTACGGGTACCAATCTGCAGTGGCATACTAAGGACAAAGAACATGAAAAACTACATCTTGAAATCCATCTAAACTTGAATAGTTCAAGTCTCAAGGGGCAAAACTGTGTTATAAGTATTCCTGTTGAGTAGTAACAAGTAGTCCCATTAAGCAGTAGCTAGAAATCAGCATGCCTCCGAGACAACCCAGCAACATTTATTCAGAGACTGTTTGTGGGTGAGATGAGCGGCAGTGTCTTTGTACTTTGCTCTGAAATACTTATCCACCAAACATCCCTCTGAGCTCCTGGGTTTCCAGAGGCCAGAGCTCCCTCTTAATCTTTGTTTGCATTCACCTCTCAGAGATCAGTATTTTCTCGTTACAAATTGCTGTGCTTTTTAAATGACAATGAAGGTAACTTTTAGCCCAGAGATTGAGCCAGTTGTTTGATTTAACTGAACTAGTGGTGTATATTTAGGGGCTTTCTGATTCCCAAGAGTTTGTGTATATACGTTCTTAGGAGAATCTTTGCTGTCAGGGACATTTTTTTCTTGTATAGAGACTCTTTATCAGAGCTCATGTGGTAGGTTTTGTAGGAGCTGAGACCATGAGAAGTTTCTCCCAGCTGTACAGAAATCTTTATTGCCTTTAATCGTTCAGTATTCCACAGAAATAGTATTGTCGTCATCTTTTTTTTTGCATGCGCCACTCTGATATAAATGCATCTTTTATGTTCACAGATTTGGCCAAACCAGTATGTTATTTCAGCTACTTTTCATTAACAACTTGGGGTATTTTAGCTGCGCAGTAGTTTTTTCATTGTGTTTCTATGCTACTTTACTATTGAATGAAATTTAATACATTGCTTATAATTAGCAGTGAGGAATGTTACCCTATCATCAGTTCACTGCTATGAGGCTCGCTTAAAGATTTTAACAAAGAAAATACTCTTTACTCTTGAAATGCTTTGCAGTTCCACCCAGGCTGCTCAAAATAAACATTGTTTTTGAACCAAACTCTTCCCCCCCTGCTCCCCCTTCCAAAACAAACAAAATATTTTCAGTGGCCATCAGATAGAAATTTGACCCTAATTACATGCTTTGTCTATTCATGCCATGTAGTAGGGGTCCAGAGGGTGATAGTTTGAAACTGAATACACTTTAACATAGCATCAGGTGCTGGTAGAAATACATAGCGTGTGTTGAAAGGTGTAATGAGAGTTATATGCTCTTGTAAGCTACAATTTGCATACGTGAAATGAGATGGGATTTTTTTCTATAGCGATAAGCGGTTCTGGGACAAGCCCAGAAATCCTTACTCATCTGTAACTCCTGATGCTCGGTCATTGTTCATATATTCATAATATAAATGAGACTTTTGCATTAGTTGAGTTTCCAAAGACCATCTCATTTCTTGCACCACTATGGGTTTCAGTAGTCTCTAAGGCAAATCTCTAGTGCTCAACACTGCAGTTTTACTCATCACCTCTTGCTCCAGAATCAGGATGCAGATTTTCGGGGCCAGGAGGGGGGAGGTCCCTTGGAGCTGCTGCCCAGGTCTCTTTGCTTGTTAAGTCTCCATGCTATTGCTCGCACTCCTGGGCATTTCTCTGGGGAGCCCGGGAAGCCAGATGGCATCTGCTGCTCATAGCAAAGCCCCCGTCGATGGCTGGATACCTTCAGTCCCCAAAGCCCCAGCAAAGCACCCAGAAAGGGGTCTGCCCAGTCCAGGCTCTGCTTAGTGGGACATGCTGCAGATATGGCAAAGCATTGAGTGCAGTGGTTGTTCCCTTGGGGTCAACTGAAGGAACATCTTAGTAAATATGCTCGTAATTTGTAGCAGTGAGGATATTCATTTGGCTATGCTTTTGCTTATGTCTGTGTGCACCCAAGTGGGGTCAGTCGGTGGCTCGGACCTGGAAGGTGCTGCAGGTTGGTGCTGGTGTGGAAGTGTCCATGCAGGGAGGTGAATCACTCAGCAGAAGGACTTTTTACTCTTCCCTGGGTTGTTATGGCCTTGTTGCACTGTCTTAGCTCTCATGACCCAGCTTCTTCTACTAAGCTCAGTATGCCATGCTAAGGTCCTGCCCTTCGCAAACTCAGTGCCTCTTCTGAAACCCAAATTAAAAATAATAACATTAATGTTGTTTCATTTCCCTTTGGTGGTTCTTTTTTGTTTGTTTATTTCCTTGTTTTGAATTCAGTTTATGACTTTGGTTTCTCTGATGCATAAGAAAATTTTGTGGCAGTTCTGCAGACATTACTTCTAGGCAGAGACCTAAAACAAAATGAGAGAGAGAGAAAGGAGGAGATTGTCTCTTAGTTACAGAACAGCTATTTTGTTTGTATTGAAAAAGAGACTAACTCTTAAAGAATGCACTGTAATTTGTAATGTAGATCTAATTTGTGTGAGTCTTAAGTGCAGCCATGCGTTAGAGTGTTTGCAAAACTTAAAACTTGGAGATGTGGGAAGAGATTGAATTTAATTTGTAATTTGTGCAAACATTTTAATCTCCCTCACAGAAGACTTGTGAAGTATCTTTAAGCCCAGAATGTTTAATTGTTCAGACAGAGCTTTTGCAAGGGGCCCAAGGTAAGCAGGGACAAGTTCTCAAATGCAAATCACATCCTTGGCCTCTGTCCCTGTTTTGATCAAATCTGCACTTTCCACGTCAGCCACATGAGCTACCAAAGAAAAGTGCTGTGGTGGGTCCTGCGTGGTCCATGAGCAATGTCAGCTGTGGCTTCTGAAGGAGGTATGAGCATGCATCAGATACAGGTATCCCTGCCTATCTCAGCTCTGCAAAGTGGAGAAATCGTAAGTACAGTAAGTAAGCCAGCATTACCATTGGATGCTAGAATTAGAAGGAAGACGTGAATTTGTTCAGCAGCCATGTTGGAGACTCAGTTTTGAGCTGCTTTGATGGTTCTGTGGCTACTTCAGTCAAAAAGAGAAATGAAAATGAAGTACTAGTTTATTGCATACCTCCCAGTCTGAAATGTCTGTACCAGGATGGGGCATTCATGGATGTTTGCAGCAGTTCTGCAATAGAGGCTTTTCAGTAAGGAACATCAACAAAATGAACAGAACTGTTCATTTTAATACCTTGTTATTATTACCCTTGAGTGGTGTACCTCAAGGGTTCCTACTGGGACCAATACTTTTTAATATCTTCATCAGCAACATAGACAGTGGGGTTGAGCACACCCGCAGCAAGTTTGCAGATGACACCAAGCTGTGTGGTGCGGTCGACACGCTGGAGGGAAGGGATGCCATCCAGAGGGACCTTGACAGGCTTGAGAGGTGGGCCCGTGTGAACCTCATGAAGTTCAATGAGGCCAAGTGCCAGGTCCTGCACATGGGTCGGGGCAATCCCAAGCACAAATACAGGGTGGGCCATGAGTGGATTGAGAGCAGCCCTGCGGAGGAGGACTTGGGAGTACTGGTGGATGAAAAGCTGGACATGAGCCGACAATGTGCGCTCGCAGCCCAGAAAGCCAATTGCATTCTGGGCTGCATCAAAAGAATCGTGGCCAGCAGGTTGAGGGAGGGGATTCTCCCCCTCCACTCCACTCTCGTAAGACCCCACCTGGAGTACTGCCTTCAGCCCTGGGGTCCCCAGCACAAGAGAGCACAGAGGAGGGCCATGAAGTGACCAGAGAGCTGGAGCACCCCTCCTATGAGGAAAGGCTGGGAGAGTTGAGGTTGTTCAACCTGGAGGACAGAAGGCTCTGGAAGATCTTATTGAGGCCATTCAATACTTAAAGGGGGCTTATAAGAAAGATGGAGAAAGACTTTTTACCAAGGACAAGGTACAGCGGTTTTAAACTGAAAGAGGGTAGCTTTAGATTGGACATTAGGAAGAAATTATTTACAATGAGGGTGGTGAGACACTGGAAGAGGTTGCCCAGAGAAGTTGTGGGTGCCCCATCCCTGGAAGTGTTCAAGGTCAGGTTGGATGGGGCTTTGAGCAACCTGATCTAGTGAAAGCTGTCCCTGCCTGTTGCAGGGGTGTTGGAACTAGATGATCTTTGAAGATCCCTTCCAACCCAAACCATTCTATGATTTTGTATTATAGGTAGTCTGGCTTGAAGCAGGTATGCTGAATGTTTCAACAGCATGAGACAAGCTGCCTGAAAGCAGCACAGAGTCTCAAATTGGACTTTCAAAATCTCTTAAAATGCTCCTGAAATATTTCTGTGAGTGTGGTGAGGCTCTGTTACACCCTCTTCAACCTGCTCTGAAGAAGGTACAGATTTGGAGCGTGGCTTGCCTCAAAGGCACTCTCCCAGACAATTTGGATGCTGTGCTCCTAGTAATACTGAATGGTGTGCCATAAACTGGCTATTTTATATTTTACACACACCCAGTCATCAATGGCTTCCTGCTTGGGAACTGTGGTATTCAGACACATTAGCAGCAGCAGCAGCAAAGACATGTAAACACATTTACACCCATTAAGTCAAGGCCAGAAAAATGTTGGCCCATTCCCACTAAGAATATAATAACTTGCTCACTAGTGCAGGTCCAGCTCATGTGCTGGGGTGGTTTCTGGAGCAGCCCAGACTGGTGGCCTCATCCCAAGGAAGCTCCATGACGTTGGGGTTGACTGAAGCGTGGGCCAATTGCAAGGCCATTGCTGTTCTCTTCTTTCTCTTGCTCTGTTGTGTGTTTGAGGGATGATGGCCATTTAGGTCATAGTTTATTTCTGGTGTAATGTTTGTTTCTCAAAGTCACCAACGGGTTGCCAGTTTCACTATTCAGGATGGAAAGATGAGCAGAAATGATGTTGAAACCCACCATCAGGATCTGCTTGGGCAAAGCCCTGTTATTTCATAATTAGCTCTGATGCTTTTGGCCCAGCTGCTTAGGAATTGGCTCTAATCCTCTTACAAAGCCTAATTTCTGGTTTTTTTCTTGGCTCTGGCAGTGCTCCTGCAGTAATGTGATGATGTCTGGCTCCAGGGATGCTTACAGTGAGTTTGTATGACCGAGTGATCAGGATGGAGCAATCGTACCTAGACTGGCATTAAACACGGCCTTCAGTGGACTACATTGCCATGTTTTTGGTGACAGTTCTGTGGATGCGGTGTATCAGTCTTGGTCTGTATCGGAGTTGGTATTTTTGTACCTTCATGTGTGTAGGTGCCAGCAGGCACCACTTTACAGGCAACTGAAGGTACTGTAGTACCAGTGCTCGCCACTGAAGATTTCCAAAGTCCTCTAGAATAAGCTCCAAATGGTTGAGAATATGGGGAGTGAAACCAGACTCTGTTTGTTTGCTTATTAATTGATATACTGATTGATTTTTAATGCATTTTGGGGGTATGTGTGGGGTTTTTTACAAGAGGCAACCTGCTATTGCAGCTCCAGCCTCAGTAGCTTTAGAGGACTTCTACACACATTTTGCAATGAGTCTTTGAAGGCAATGACTCATAGGTGGTTTTGGCCTGACTCCATGGAAAAGTGATTTTGATCCCTTCCAACAAGGGGCACTACTGCCAGTCTGTGTCAGCCAGCATACGCTCTGTTCTCCTTCTGTGTATTCACATTTCCCATGAACCCATGACAAATCTGAGCATGTGTGTGGCAGTGTTTTTCTTTTCTAAGCTAAAAAATGCAGTAGCAGTGGTCCAAGTCAAGCCAAACTTAAGCACTTAGATAATTTGGGATTATTCCCATTATAACAGATAGGAAAACTTCCACTGCACAAAATGGATTTTGCAAATCCAAGTGCAAAGCAATGAATGGAAAGCTCATTAGAATATAGTCATTAATTCTTGAGCTAAATTAACAAGGTTAAATATAATTTAGTGAGTTTCTCAATGTAGGTCTGCCCGATCCATTAACAGGAGTTTAAAACAAACACTCTGTGATAACCACATTTCTTAAGAGCTGCATCAAAAGTGCTTTCGCAGAAGGTCAGCCCTGGATCTGTGATATTTTGGGCTACCCCATGCTCATGGGACCACTTTCAGTGTTTAACATGCACTGAATAAATAAGCACTCCAGAGCCCTTTTTCTTTTTTTCCTTCTTTTTTTTCTTTCCCCGAGTGTGAAAAGCTGTGAGAAACAATATTGGCAGCAGGAACACCTTGTGCAGATGAGAAGAAAAACCTCTCCTCTGACTTGACTCCTACTAATTACATGGCTGGAGATGGACCTTTAGGGAAGCTACTCCATGGCATTGTCCTGGACAATCCCCACCAAATTAGGGCCGGTCAGGCCGAATACGAAGAGTGGTGATTACGGAGATTATTTTCTTTTTAAACATGCTCCTTAGCTCTAGTTTGCTGGGTGTTGGTTTTCAAAAGGGACTTATAATAAACGTGGGCCATCTATATATAGCCCAACTTTTGTTCGTTTACACAGTTCAGAAAGCCTACTGTTTGAGGTTAGCCTTGAGTAAACTTGTACCATTTACTTTGGAGCGTTTCAAAGGGAACAAAAACACAAATCATGATGAGGCTAATAAGAAGTTTGGGTGTTTAGTTTAAATGTGTACACAGCAATCATTGTAGAGGAAGTCCTTCTCTTTGGGAGTACATTATTATTAAGCAGCATTGCTGTTTGCCTGGTTTTGTCTGGTCCACAATTTGCATTCACTTGATGGATTGCCAGGGTCGGAGGTGCACTACTTGGGAAACACTGAAGTGCCGTCTCAGCAAACTCTTAAGAGGAAGGGAACACTAATACAAGCATTTGCCCAAACTCCTTGAGTCTTCTTAGGCTTCCTTAGGCTGTGCTAGATCAATATGACAGTTTGCTAAGAAGCTTTGGACATGCATTCACAAACTCTCTCTATTGGCTTTCTTGGCGTGTTATTCAGGAGGTAGCTGCTAGTGAAACATGTCTGCTACCCGCACAGAAGATTTATACATGCATTTTCTTCTCCTGCTAAGTGATTTATTTACTAGCAATAATGCCTTGCAGAGCTGCTTGGTCCAGTTTGCAGAACTCATTATGTCGACCCTCAACAATCTATAGATGAATGGGATCGCTCTCTCTCGTTCCCCCCCCACCCCCATCCCGTTTTTTTAACCGTGATCACATGGCTCCAATCCTCCTGTTCAGTGGAGTGAGATGATCCCAAGCTGGTGAACATTTCTTTCCATACTATGCACAGAGGTAAGTTCTCTTGTGCCACCTGTCTCGGAGCAGTGAAGGGATTTGCTCGCTTGCTTGCTTGCTTTAATTGTAATCATTTTCTTTCTGGCTGCTTATTGTCAGTTGCTTGCAAATGGACGGGCTTATATGGGAGACAGTTTATACAGCTTATTTCCCATGATCTACAAGCCCTGCAAAATAGAGGACAAATGTAATATTGCAGAAGTTTTCAATGGCAAAAACTTTTCACTGGCCTTTACTCACAGAGCACTCAAATCTCTTCTGTTCTCGTTGCGCCAGAGTCTCACTCTGGTGCCTCTCAGCCTTCCCGCTCGCTGGCTGGCTTTAATTCCTGCCTCTCCTGAGCACTTGGTGAGATTCAGCCCTTTCGCGTCCCACTGGTGGAGGATGGGAAATTAGCTGCTCCGACGGCTCTTGCTGTTGATCCCTCAGCTGGGGAGGTTACGCAAAGGTGAAAGGTGACCAGATTATTCACGTTTTTATCTGTGAAGCACTAGCGGTGCTCTTCGTGTCACTTACAGGAGGGATGGAGGCAGTCTGGGCTCAGATACGCCAGGGTTTTCGCGTTCGCCTCAAAGCCGCGTGTTGGGGAGGTGCTGGCCCGGCTATGGCAGGGCAGAGCTCCCGGCTCCCTCCACGGCTGCGGGCAGCGGGACCTCTCCCCTCTGCGACGCACTGAGTTTTCACTTAGCGGTGGAAAGTGCAATTCAAGATTTGGGACTCACCATCCTTTGGGGGAGTGGGGAGCCTCATCCCGGTCTTCCTACTACACCCGAGTCTTTGCTTAGGGAGCTCCCCGGCACATTTGGCGTCGTCCCCTTCCCCAAATGCCTGAACAGATATACGATTCCTCGGACATGTGATTTAAAAATGTTCCAGTTCCAGGGCATCTTAAACTGTTTTGCATTTTATTAGCCCTGCCAAGTTCTAAGCACACCTTGGATAAATTCATAGTTGGTGGTTGTGGCGTATGTACCTTGGCTATCGTGGGTGGATAAAAAATGTTTTATACCCCTGAGGAGCAGCAAAAGAGCTCGCTCGCTCCATGCAGCGAGAGGAGTGAAAAAGTTGGATTAAATCATGTCTGTCTGCCTGTGGTTGAACTAGCAATGAGGCATTTTCAATCAGAGGTCAGGGCTGTGGTCAAATTTCTGCTTCAGCTTTTGCTTGCCGTAATTTTCCCTCATACCAGATTCTCTGTGAAACTCCAGGACCGAGACACTCTCTGCGTCTGACCTTTCGGGGCAGGATTTTTCAGACAGTCCTGTTTCAATTGAACTCGCTGCCAGAGCATGCAGGAAGGAAGCGACATGTGTTAGTCATACACCCCGGTGTGTGTTTAGCATCCAATTTATGTACAGTCCAGGAATAACCCGGCATAATTCTGCAAAGCTGGACTCATGCTTAGGTGTTTTGATGTTTGGGCTAGGAGGGGATTTCTTCATACATGAAACAGGCTTTCAGTGCTCGGGAAGGATCAATACCTCCCCCCGGGGAGCTCAGGCAGTGAAAATATTTTTGCAATAGATGCTAGAGCTCAACCTGTGCACGGGTGTCTGGGGCTGAGTGAGTGCATTTCACAGCTGGCGTTTACCTGCGTTTACCCACCCAAGCCAGACCCGTCACGGGCGCGCGCGGGCATCGCGGCCCCGGCTTCGCGGGCAGCGTCGTGCCCCGGGATCGGCTGATGTTCGCCAGTTCGGGGGGAGCGTGTGCCACAAAAGGCAGACTGGGAGAGGTGTGGGAAGAGCCTGAGCGTGCTCGCCTTACTCACCAGCCTTTGGAAACGGCGCTGGGGGCAGCTGCGCCAGGCTTGACATCTTGAAACAACATTAATTAAAAGTAACTTTTTAATCCTTGAGGGAAGAGAAACCAGAAGTGACAGTCTCCTGGCTACAGCCCTTCAGTTTTAATCCCAGTTTTGACTTTTTGCCTGGGATCGACAAGCCACAGAGAACAAAAACATATTTTAAAAAGTTTCTTTCAAGGCAGATGAATGTTAATCATGAGGGTGGGATTTTTTGTTGCTTTTTTTTTTTTCACTGTTGCCGGTCTGAAGGAACTGCAACGGCAGACAACCTCGCTTTAAACGGGTGTCATTCTGCTCCTATACCTAGAACAGTATTTCTGCTCTTCGGCAATCACAGTCGTACATTGTGTCTGGCTATTTTGGGGACATCAGGCTGCCATGCAGGATGGCAGGTCCTTTGCACCACATGAGCATGGTGCTGGGACGGTCTGTGTGAAGGGTCCTTGACTGTGGTGGGAGGGACTGGGATGAGCCAGTATTTGGATCCATGCAGCAGGATATCCTTGAAAATGGGCTCTTTGAAACCAAACTGGAAGTGATGCAAGAGAGGCAGGAGATGCTATTTCTCTTCTTGCTGCAAAATCCCCCCGTTTTCCCTCTGACACAATTTACTAGTCAGCACATCTGCTCCCTCACGAGGACCTTGGCCCATTAGCGACTGGGAGCACCTCAGCAGACCTTCTCTTCTCAGCTACCTGTTAGAGCAGCAAGCCCAGGATTTCCAAATAACCCATTGATCCAAAAATGTGTGTGTGCAGTGCCACAATTAACATTCCTTCTGAGTGCCTTGCATTAAGCATCTCTATATGTGTCTTGAAGGAAACCTCTGAGAGATTGTCTTTTATGGAGGAGTTATAAGAGATTTCTTATGGCTGAGTTCACCTATAGAAAATACAGAATTGTAAGTCTATGTAGTTCAAGAAAGAAAATGAATTAGCCAGACCCAGACAAGAATAAGTTAACAGTACTCACTAAGGAGCCTTGAGTGGAATTAGAAAAGAGAAAAATGGCCTGTTGATAAAAACAAAAGCCTAAAAACTCGAAGAAACCCTTCCTTCCCCCATCCCCATCTAATCAGTCCGGGACAGAGCAGGAGCGGGGGTAGGAGGGAATGCGGGATCTACTTGATGCCAGTGGTATATCTCCTCCTTCCCTTCTTTATTTGACCCTCTTTTAGAGGAATGTTTAGCAAAGCTGTTTATTTTGCATAAACCCAAGTAATAACGTGGCCCCGGGTGACAGGACCTGAATGAAGATGACAGCAGTTTGATTTAACGATTAGCCACCTGACCCGATAGCACCTCTGGAATCTCAACTGCAGAATAAATTCCCATTCTTCCCTCATGGGCTGCATGTTAATCACGGGAAGAAAAGCAAAGGGTGGTTGCAATAGGCCCATTGTTCCTGGGGGCGAAGGCTTGAAAAGAAATTGCCCGTCCCTGCCTGCTTTGTGCTGGCTTCATGCTGAGTCTTGGACACTCAAGTTTCTTTTACTGCTTCTGTAACCCCCCTCCAACGAAATACTGGTTTCCAATGGGGCAGATTCAGTCAGGTTCATTCACTGGGGGACTTGCCTTCTCCCTGAATTATCACTACATAGTTTCTAATATTTTTTTTTCAGCTGAAAGTCGGCGCTCGCAGCGCAGGAGTCTCTCTATTTGCAGTTAGTGGAGCAAGTCGCTGAGGGATCCCTGCTTTTTCCAAACGTTCCCTAAAGCAGCTTAGCAAAGTGGTAGGGCTTTGTTTTGAGGGAAACCAATTTGGGGAAAATCTTGCTGTGCTTTTTGTTTCCTCCCTCCCCTCCCCCTGCCTTCCCAAGTCTTTCAAAGCCTCTGCATTAAGCATGGTTGTAATGGTACAACCCTCGCCTTAGCGGGCTAATATTCACTTACAGTTCAGCCTTCCAGCTTGGTAGCACAGGGAGAGATGTGGCAAAGGGGAATTAAAAAATGATTGCAAAGTCAATGGTTTAAAGAGTAATTACAGAGTCATTAAAGGTTATTACGGGGAAATGTTCAGCTGAGCAGCGATTAGCATTCCCGATACCTCAAGTTCACCATGGTTTGAGGGCACAAGTGAGATGAGTTGTAGAGGTCTCTGCCGCGAGGGGATGGAAGCGGCTCCCAGCCCTGCAGCTCCTCTGGGGCTCGCAGCCGGGCACTGGCTGCATGGCTGCATGCCTCCTGCCTCCCTCGGGGCCGCCGGCTCCGCTGTCAACTGAACCTCGGGATCGTAACCAGCTCCAAACTACACACTGCCGTGCTCTGCCCAGAGCAACACTCGCTTGGGTTAGCTTGTGGCTGGTGATCCCAGCCAACCATTCAGAGCTGCCTCAGTCCTGCCCCGCTTCCTACCCATACAAAAACCTTCAGGTGCCGTCAGGATTCAGCTGTCTCACGACATGGGTGGTAGAGGGCTGCGTGCTGCTGTTTACACCTGCAAATAATTTCAGCGGTTACAACACCCAGCAGGCAAATTCTTAAAAGCAGCACCTCGGCATCGCCCTTGCATGGTCACTGCGATGCCCTTGCATGGCCGTGTCACCCCAGTGCCCAGAACTGCTGGGGTCTGGGGTGCTGTCCTTGACATGGATGGACCTTGCTCAGCCCCAGTGGGAAGCTGGGAAAGCCTGGTGTCCCTCTGTACTGTAACTGTGAAAGTCTCGAAGAGCAGCAGGAGCAACTAGTGTTGTCTCTTGTGTGTTTGTGTTTGTCCGTATGCAGTGAAAAAAACCACAAATCAAAGTCAGGCCTGTTGTGTCAGTGCAAGAAGAGTGAAATACTGGCCAGCATCCCCGATATTTTATATTGAGGAAGGCCAAGTAAGTATTTAAACAGATAAAACACATAAGTAAAAGAAAACTAAGTATTAAGGACAGTGTTAGCAAGTTACAAATATTTAGGTACAAAGCAGGTACCGCTCTCATTGCTCAGGCAGTTGGCTTCTGGTCTGTGCTGCTGTTTGGCTTTTCTTTTGAGCATTGAAAAGGGCATTAATACATTGCCAGGAAATATTATTTCCAAGGTAAATTAAAAAAAAAAAAAAGAAACGGGCACAGCAAGCCAGTGGGAGCCCTGGGATATGCAGAGGCAGACCCCGCCGGAGCCCGGCGACAGGGCAGGAATGCGCTTGTGCTCGAAGGGGAGCGATGGACAGGCGCATCCGAGGTGGGTCTCTGGGCCAGTGAGGCGGACTCAGCTTTCCTTCTTGGGTAAAATAAACCGGGATTTGTTTTCGGGTTAGAAAGTGGTGTATTTCTAAAAAATCAGCGATGATAAAAGGCTACTTTTTTTCCCCCCTCTGAGGGCAAAAAACACTTAGTTTGCTTACCAACTGACACCTCAGGAGGAAAACACTGCTGCCTTTTCACCGCGCCGCTCCCCACGTGTCTCCCCCAGACGGACAGACAAGGCACGTCCCGCCAACCCGGCCGGCTTCCCGGGGACCGCAGCCCATCCACAGAGAGAGGCTGCGCTCTGAGTCTGTCCGGGCAGCTGGTATTCATTTATGTTTTACAAGAAAGCCTCTCACTGCAAATAGCTTTTGCAGATCTCTAAGATGTCGGAGCGGCGTAGGGAGGGAGGCCGCGTTTTTGGCTGCGCGGGGCTCGCTTCCGCAGCGCCGCTCGACACCAGCCTCTGCGTTTCCCCCCGTCGGATCCATGCTAGTCTGCTGCCGGCGGGGGGATTTTCACGCTGACGTGACCAAAGCTCAGCCAAACACGTTCAGTTAATTCAGTTGATTTAATTATTCTTGTAGGCTGCTTCCACCCTCTCTTGGTAAATCCTGCGACATCTGAGACTGGGAGCGGTGGAGGCGAGACTTTGTATTCTGGGCTTTCGAGGCCCAGCAGCGGCAGAGAGATAACCAGGCGTCGTAGCTGGAGCATGGTGCACGATAACTGCTTTATGTCTGAGCTAGGGGCACTTCCGAGGCCGTCAGCTTTGCCAAAGTATCAAGGATTGAAGCAGAGCCTCTTGCTGCTGGTGCAAAAGAGCCAGCTCCCAAGAGCTGGTTTGGGGCCAGGAGTTGGGGGTTTGCAACATGTCGAGCGAGCAAGAGGTTAGTCTTCAGCAAGTAAAAATAGCAAAAGATAAGGACCCCCAGCCGCTGCAGGCATCCGGAAATATTTCTCACCTGGTTTTTTTTCCCCCCACTGATGGAAAGAAGGGCAGCCGTGGGGTAGCTGTTACGTTTAGCTGAACAAAAGACATTGGAGGTAAGACAGACCCGACTCAAGCAGGCATTGCTATTAGCCCAGCTGGCTGCTTCCCAGCCTCCCCACTGCTTCCACACTCCGCCATGCCCTGTCGGGGAGGGGGGGTCCACGAAACGTCAACGCAGGAGCAGCAGTATCAGCTTAGGTCGAGGTCAAGGTCCGTCTACCTCTGGCTCCGGCTTTGGAGAGGGGCGAGTGCCCAATTGCAGGGCAGGTGCGCGAGCAGCTTCCCAGCAGTGTTCTCGCAGCCTTGCAAATCTTCCAGTTCAAGGACTGTCTGAATTGCAGGTGGTGTCACGGGATTTTTCGTCCATGTATTTGTAGAGTCATTTTCTGAAGTGGTATATCCTTTTAGGGCGAGCACCATCCTACAGCGAGGAGTGCCACAGCTTAGCTTGGCACTGCGCAAGGGAACGAACGCCTTTGATCGTCTTAGCCTGCGTCCTCTCCGTGTTATTTGGTGGCTTGCGGGTCTTGCATGGGAAGAGACTGTGAACTAGCAACCTGTAGCACTGTCTTCATCCCAGCCACAACTTGCTGAACCTCCTTTGGCTGGTTATTTTTTGCAAACTGAGGAGTGTAGGTCTGCTCACTCTCTGCATTGAGCCTCATCACAGGAGCAAAACTCAGTCTGCCAGACCCGAGGCTCCTCACTTTTAAGTGCCTGAAGTAGGAAACAGGTGTCTCCAGGCCTCCTGAATAGTCAAAGGAGAGAAAAAGCCTCCCTCTGGCAGGAGAACCAGGCCACCCAGTCTGATCCCCTCGTCTTTCCTCTTTCTTTCTGCATTTGTCTTTCCAGGGGGACTCTTTATGTAGAGACTACAGGGTTCAGGTGGTGTGGTTGTCGTCCCTGTAAGCTAAACAGCTCCTACCTGTGACTGTCAAAAGGACTGAGTGACTGGGTGCTGCTTGGGTTTTGGTGGGCTCCTACAAGCTAAGGTAGGGTGCTGTTGGATTTGGGGGGTTCTTTGTTTGTTTTGTGGTTTTTTGCTTCTGGTTTGGGATTTTTTTTCCAAGGAATGGGTGCAGGACACATCTTCGAAAACAGACCCCTCTGGTTATGTACTGGCGATTGCTGGTCTCCTCTGAGAATTCAGGCTATACTGTCTTTTCTGTTGGCTGCTAATGGTATGTAGTCCCGTATTCATAACGAGCCAAATATATAGCTTCATGGTGGGAGTGCTTTCTGCATGGCTTGCCCTTTCTGTTTGTATTTTGGTTGCAGGGGACTTGCAGTCCCTCCTTCAGACGTATCCTCCAAGGAGCTGTATGTTTTACCTTAGGAACAAGATGCAAACAGAGAGACGTGTTCCCTGCGTAGTTAGTAATACCGATGACGCTCGGCGCGCTGTGCAAAACGCCTGGGGCTGTACAGAGGTGTTTTGTGCAGACCCGCGACCTGCTGCCTGGTCACTTTTTCCCCGAAAATATTTTGCGTGCGTGACGGTGCAAGGGGAAAATGGAGGAGTCGGAAGAAGGACAGGAGCCAAGGATACTTGGGCAGGCACTCGGCACATCCCTACCGGCTCAGCCCCGACCTCTGCTTTTTCTTGCCTTTGCCTGTCCCGTCTACCTGGCGGCGGCAGTGGGGCTGGGAACGCAGGCGGGCGCCAGTGGGAATCTGCAGCCCCTCTTTGAGTTTGACCCACCCAGGCTCTGAACGCAGGTCTCCATGGGTGAATGATCAGTGCCTTAAACAATTGCGCTGTGCTCTCCCGGCATCTAATTACCAGGACAAAGCGGTCCATAATAATGGATATTGCAGAATAGCTTATTCTCCTGGAGGATTTGATCCAAACCCCAATGAAGTTGGTGGAAAGACTCCCATTGATTTCAATAGACTTTACGTCAGGCTGCTAGCGTGCTCTTGGTTGCTTTGCCGTTAACCACAATACGCTTTTTCAAAAGTTTTTCATTTAAGAGAAGATCTCAATATCATAAATGATTTACTCAGAGCAAGGAAGCGCCGTCCTTTTCAGAATGACTGTCCCTCTATCTTTTATTGTGATGCTGATTGCTAGGAAAATAGGATCACTTTTGAATATTGCCTAGTTTAGCTTTAGTAATGACAATTGGTAATTGCCTGCATTTTTTTATTTTCCAGTAAGTAAAGCTGTGCAGGATTTTGTTCTAAGATCATACCATTTCAGGAGCCTGGCAAAATATTTTATTTGCTTCCTCTGCTGAAAGCATACACGAGGGCTGACATATACACTACAACACTGTTCTCCTGTGCTTTCGCTCCTTGTGGCTACAGTCTCATTAACATTGCTGCGTGTAAAAGACTCCTCAGACTTTTTTTTTTGTAAACTAAAAGTTTCCTCATCTGATATTTTCATGAGTCTCAGGAAAATATTTTGAAGTAAGCTAATGGAGGAACAGTGAAATTTTTTATAATTTGTATGAGATACATATTTAAAAAAACATCTAATGCTTTAAAATTCTTATGGTCCCATGGGATTCCCTATCACCACACACTGCTCTGGGAAAAAAATGCTTGGTTCCTGCTAACACAACCATGTCCCTTTAAATGGACCATTTTCTTTAGGAAACTAAAATTTTAGAAGTTGGTGATGTTCCTTTGCAGCTTCCTGGTTTGACCCTGGTTAGCAGGAGGATGTGAGATGACAATGCCTTGGTGAGGACTTTGGCTGAAGGTTCAACGCCCAGGGGCTGAGCCTCAGAAGTGCTGGGGGAGGCGCAGCCTCGACCTGCAGGGGGAAGGTGTTGGAAGGGATGGTGCACATCTGGGAGGGGGAATGCTTTGGGGTGCCTGAGGGTGGTGGAGACATGCCCAAGAGCAGCGGTGATGTGCCTAAGAGATGGAGAAGGGGTTCAATGGGGAGACTGGTAAGTGCTGACACCCTCAGAGCTGGGAATCCCCTAAGGAAGGAGCTGGAGAAGGTCTGAGGGGTGGAAAATTGGGATACCCATTGTCATCCTGTTTAGGGAGATGGTAGAGAGGCCAGAAAGAAATGAAGCAAAAGGAGAGTATTGAGAGGAGGACATTCAGAGCTGCTCCGGAGGAGGGTGCCTGGGAGAGGACAGCCAGTGGGTGGCTTCCAGCCAGGCACCACCAGTGCGGGTCATGCAGCTGCTGAGCGTGATCCCATACGAAACCCAGAATATCATGAGCTACCAAAAACAGAAGAAGAAAGCCAGTACCAGGAGGGAAGTTTTCACTGTCTCTTTGTTACCTGCTGGGCCAAGGACGGGAGGTATCGGCACAAGAAGAAATCCTATTTGATTCCTGCACAGGAGCTTATCCCAACTCAATGGGCAATATTGGGCTGTGTGTGAACTTTATACTACAGCCATCCTTGCACATGAGCGTACAGGTGCCTGGGCAGTTCCTTCTGTCTGCCGGGCAGACAAGCCCGAGGGACAAGCTGCATTGAGCGCCATGCTCAGCCCGACGTGCCGAGTCCAAGAAAAACAGCGCGCTTCACTGCCAAGAAAGCGACAGCTAAATTTGTCTTCAAACTACAGCGATTTGGAGCAGGATCCCTGCAAGGGGAAGCAGGTTCGTCACAGTTCAGAAGATTATTCGAAACGCGTGAAATTTGCGTGGAATTTCCTTAATCTGCCTTTACAGGAAAATTCCTTTCCCATTTCCTGAGGGCAGGCCCATATTGTTGAAGGCAGCATTCTTTGACGGGGGGATATCGTTTATTATAAAGGATCATGGGTCAAAGTATCTTAACCCAGATCAAGGGCAAGGTCTGTGGGGACTGCCTGGAGCCTTTCGTGGTAACTCACAATAAAGAGCCAATTATAGAGCGAGAGGCTGACACCAAACCCATGCCGCGGCTGCAGATGGCAAATGCACCTACTTGGGTCGTGCATCTTGTAAAGGGAGAAATTACCATAGGTTCAAATTCTTGAGCTGGGTGACCATGGCCAGCAGGCTAATTATGCCTTTCCAAAGTGAAATCCATGTTGCTTAATGCTCGCTGTATTTTTCTCAGTAGTTTAACCTTGATATCTTTCCTGGGATTAGAGAGTGATGAAAGGTTGAATTATTTGTCTCTGAACTCCCACCGCGAGCAGTCTGACTGCATCTGTTCAAGTTCCTGGTTTCTCAATATTGGTGTTGCATGCAATGCTCTGAGGGTGTTAGGCACTAAAACTGTGTCACTCTAAACTACTGTTATTCACTTGGGATGCAGTTTACTGGTTTGAAAGAGACAGCAGTTCCAGGAAAAAAAAATAGGCAGGTAGGGAATCCCATGTAATTAAAAGAAAATTTAAAAATTAAGGGGTTTACATACATACATATGGATTTCTGTCCAAGCTTTTTTGAAGCCATTTGTGAGCATTGGTATAGTTGCTAAAAGATTTTTGTAAAACTCAGGGCAACTTGTTTTTCAATTTTGCTGCTGGGGAAACTGAGGCACAGCTTGGCAGGGAAACCTCTCAAAGGTTATTAAATACAAAGGTACATCTCTGGCTCAGGACCCAAGGTGGGAAATTGCCTGGGGGCAGTACTTTGGAGTATTGTGGTGTGCACCTTCTGGCCTTGGGGTCTTCTCTGGGAGGTGGCCACTGTAGAGATAGGGCACCTGGAGCCTTGTCTGACCTGGTGGGACTGCTTGGAGGTCCTTGGGTATCGCTGGGTATTGCAAGGGCTGGTCAGGATGTTGGGAGAAGGAGGAGGAGGACACTATCCACTTCTAAGTAGTAAAATCTGCTTATTGCGCTCTTTTGGAAAGCCAAACAAAACTGTAGACCTGTGTTTCATTCCTGTTTTGCATGTATGCTTTTGACACGTCCAGCTAACTGGCCAAGCTGGGTGTTTGCAAACGTAGCCCTGGTGCACGGGGAGCTCTGCAGGGGAGTGGAGGCTGAGGGAAGTCAGCAATGCGTGGGATATCTGTAGCTGCTCTAAGTGCCAGGCTGTGCTAGGAGGTACCGTAACCTCTCCCTATGTCATTAAGGCTTATCATTGCCACAGACAGTGATTGGAAAAGGCTTTTTGCAAGGCTGAACTGCAAGCAATAAAACTTGCATTCTGATACAGGCATAGTGCACTTAGCTAATAAAAATAGCCTTGGTGTCAAAAGGTTTCAGTAAATGTGGCTAAAGATATTAGCAGTCGCCGTGTTTGCCTTTCACTTCTCTATAGACCCAGGATGAGGTGAGGTGATAAAAATGAGCTTTTTGTTTCCACTGGGAGTCAAAGTCGCAGAACTTTACTTAGGATGCTGAGGGAGCAGTCCTGACGTTTCCCAATGCAGATCATCTCCCTGCTCTTTCCCCCCTCCTTGGCAGCCCAATTATACTCCCCGCCACGACGGGTTCGGTCTCGGGTGTCCCAGTGTGGGCAGCAGAATTGCCCTTTCCCCCTGACCCTGGGTGGAGTGCTGGAGCGCAGGTGACATGCCTGATGTGGGTGGATGGAGACCTGGCCCTGCCTTTCTCACCACTTGTGCGTGACCGGGCTGAGACACTTGCATCGCGTTGCTTGAAAGTTCAGGCTGTGAAAAGAGAGGGATAACTGCGCTGTGATGGACATGAGGATGTGCACCATCACTCCCCTGAATTGAGAACTGTTTTCCAAAGCCTAGATCTGCCATCCAACCCCAGCTGGAGCTCTGTTAATTCAGTGGAACTGCTTGCAAACTACGGTATTACCGGACATAAGTAAGTGTAGCAAAACTGGACTTACAACTAATAAATTAAGGGTTTCTTGGGACCAGATGCTGATAAAAAAAGAAACATCATGTAGTTGAAGGTGAATGTTGATTTGACAACAAAGCATTATTTGACAACGGAGCCATTAATGTCCATTATTTGCCCAACTATTAACAGATTTCTTTCATGTGATCACATAGTCATTTGAGTCAGAGGAAAGTGTATTAACCAGTCCGCCTGCATTTCCCAGTCATATGTCAACCACACGGTGTTTGCCAGGAGAGGTGACAAGGGTGCCTGTGAATTGGATTATACTCCAGAGGTCCCTTGTCAGCTGGGAGTTGTGGTCGCAACAGTTAATAATAATTAGCACTTATATGTACTGGCAAAGCTGTGTTTGGCAAATCTTTTAGGCTACAGATGTGGCTTGCGTTTATACTAGATGAGACAAAGTCAAGACAATGCACCCTGAGAAATGGAGAAAACACAGTAATCCAGAAAATCGTTGTGCCCACAAACTCGTTTGCTAGCCAGCCAAATAACTGAAAGTCTCGTAGGGGAGTGTGTGAATAATTAAACATAGCCATAGCCATTTGTGGTGATTGTAGTCCAATTAATAATTTATAAAGGTATCTTCCATGGCCTGTCTTCCCCTTCCTTCACATCATAGCTTCCCTGCTCTTTTTCTTCCTCCTCTTCTTCTCCCCCATCTTTTCATAAATGAACATGGCAGGATCTGTGGTACCAGCTGATTCCTGGGGAAATGTGATAGGGTCCTGTGAACCCACCAGTGTGGTTAGATGTGCCATCACCTCAATCGGTCATGGCCTTGACAACCAGCACGATGCCAGCACGGGTTCGCCTGTGCCCTTTCTTTCCTTCCTCTTCCTCAGCAGCCCCAGAGCTGTTTCAAGGTGCTGGTGCCTACCTGGCACTCTTGGTTCCTGAGGAACAAAGTCACCCTTCTTGCAATGTGGTTTCTTTGTCTCCCCGGTGCCTGACCCAGATCCCTTCTCCTTTTAAGTGCATGCAGGCATGTTTGCCTACGAGTGAAGAATTGTGAAATCGGGGTTGGTAATGGGAAAATGCTCATTCAGGTGTTCAAAGGCATCTGCCACTGGAGCTTTGCTGCTCAACTGAGGATGCTGATAGTGCTCCCCAGCAGCGGGTACCCCATCCTAGGGACATGTCCAGTTTATAGTGATACCTGTCCTTGTGGGGCTGGGTGAAAGAAATCATCCTCAGACTGGGGGCCAGGAAACAGAGCCTCTGGGAGAGCACCGACCGCTGCCGGTGAGGTCGCGTGGGTGATGTGACATGTGATGACGTGAGTGTAGAGATTAAGGCACCACGGCTTCCTCAGCTGTCAATACAGCCTCATTCACACGCATTAGAAATTCACTTGTACTTTTCAGGAGGATACGCAGAAAAGTTCCTCTAAAACAACTCTCAACGAGAGTGTCACCAGCTCAAAGGACAAGCACTCATGTAGGCCATATTTGAGTTATCAAACCCAACAGCTAGAGGCAAATGTCAGCTTATCATAACTGCTTTGTAAACAGAAATCATCGCATAATCTTTTGTCTCACCCATCACATGCAGGTGACAGCCCAGGAAGCCTATTAGCAAATGCCAAGACGCCTACCACACCAGGGTGAGTTACGTGCCTGGGTTAAACACTGCAAGGGGAGTACGGGAACCTCAGCAGGGTAACAGCAATGAGTCACCTGAAGTCAGAGAAGTGCTAAGTGATTTTCTCATGGGAAAAACAGAGCTCTAACATCACCAGGATTGAAAAGCTTTTTTTTTTTTTTTCTTTAAAGTTTCTTATTGAAAATATCATGCATGATAAAAGGGGAGCACAGAAAGAGGGTGCATATACGCATACCACTCTGGATGGGCATATTACAGTCTGAATTTTGCAGTGGGAAGATAAATTATAGAAGTAACCAGAGCCAAATGAATACCAGAGCTAGAAGTAAAATTGCAAGAATTACAGTACATACTTCAAAGTAAAGTGCTTGTACTAATAGCCTGATAGCAGTACCCGTTTCAAAGTTAGAAGTGTGTTGTCAGTAAAACACAGTGTTCACAGATGTTTTGATCTGCCGGTACTGCATTTCTGAAGAACTTAATATGCCCATTTCTGCTGTTGCCCTAGTTCGGGGGCTCAGTACACGAGTGGTTGTGTAGATCCCATCCTGAAACGGCGCAGTGAGCCCCAAGCAGTGGGTCAAAGCAAATCCGAGGGTCTCCCCCAAGCCTCTCCTACCAGAGTGTCCGGCTGCTTTTCCTGTCCCATGCTGCTCTGCAGGTGTTGCTACATTGCAGTTGTTGATTTTGTACCAGAACAACACTGAAAACGAGAGGAAAGTCCAATATGACAGTATATCTGTTGTGCAGTAGCTTCCCAACTCAAAGCCAGTGCTAATATTACTTTCAGCAAATGATGAATGAATAAATAAAACCCTAAATGATATCTGAAGCTGTTTGCCGTAGGAGGCTACCCATCTTGCAGATCTCTCAATTTAGCTTGAAGCTATCAGCACACATCAGCCGGGTTCTGAATTGAGAGTGGGGAAACAGTTCCTTTTTCTGCTCACTGAGGACAGATGCTAAGAGAGGCACGCACTGCAGAATCACCCAACTTGGAAGTCAAACGTGGTCTTTTACAAGTGGGGAATTTGCTGTCAGAAGTAGATAGAGTTTAAAAAAACCAAGCAATGCGTTAGCCACAAATTAATAAAACCATCCCAATTTATGCAAAACATGAGGTTGAAGGGACCTGTTTCAGAGTCCCTTGTGTCATTAGAAATACTCCTGCTGTCACAAAACTCTTTTGATTGGTGTCATATTTTGAAGTCCTTTCTTTCTGTGCATCCTTTACAATTAGATGTTTTTTAATAACAGAGCTGCTCTAAAATTGATTGGGCGGGTGAGGGTGTCATGGTGATCATTAAATTATTTCAGTGCAGATGTCATTTGGTTTATTCTAGCTTAGTTTAAGACTGTGCTTAACTTTAGTCCCCTAAATTGTCACTTTTAACCCAAGAGAAAGGGGTTTGCGCAGGTTGTCTCAAATAATAAAATGCACATAAATGAAACAGCACAGTTTTTGTGGTTTGATCTGGCCAAAGTAATCTGCTTCACTTCCCCAAGTTATGGGATAGATTGACTGGCTGAATTAATATGGGGAGTAATACAGGATATTTGGACTCTTGTCAGTTATTTTATTCTGCTTTTTCCCAGCAGTGAGATGGATTTGTTCTGAAACCTGGAAAAGAAAGAAATAAACTTGGCAGATGTAGTCAGTTTATGATTTATTCTGAGTTTGTAGCCTGATCCAAACGTCACTGAAGTCTACAGAAATCTTTGGGGGGATTTCAAAAGGAATCTCATCAGGCTCTTGATTAATATGCTGGGGAGTTGGGGGGGGGGCACATGTCTGGGGCCAAGGGAGTCTTGCAGATCTAATCCTTTTTTTTCCAGGGTTTGCATTCTCTTGGTGTACATCCTTTCATGCAAGTCTCTCAGTGTTCCCTGAACCATATGTATTTGGATTAAAAGGTAATATGAGAAGCACTAGGAAAAGCTGGAGCCAAGTCCCATTTTATTGCAGGAAGGCCTCGAAGTGATGTGAGGAGGGACAGCCTGTCTGACATCTGGGGCTGTGGGAACATTGCTTAGTGGTTGCAATAGAGATGGGGGTTTCTTGTCAGTCCTGTTTCCCTCGTGTCCAAACTCTCGTACTCATGTGCCAACTCTGAGCAAATTCGGGGGTGGAAAGGAAATGAGGGACGAAGGAGGAGAGGTTTGCATCGTGTCATCTCCTAGCACGAGCCCCACTGCAAAGGATGCTCAGCAGGCAGGCGTCTCGTCTCAGGGTGCGGGTGGACCGAGGTGAGTTGCAAAGCCTTGTGCTCTCGTGTACTTTGGAACTCGGTTTCATGAGGCAGCGTAAGTGTGTGACTTTAATCAAGCCGATTAAGCTTGCTGAAGCATCTGGAAATAGAGATGAGTAATAATTGTAGCAGAATTTAGCATGTGGCATCTTTTAACTTTACAGTTATCTGCAATGTTTTCTAGACTGGAAAACTTCCATATTTTTCTAGGATGGGAAAGGGCACTACATGATGTATGGAAAGGAAACAGGCTTTGCATCTTGATTTATTCCTAATCTTATTATTGTGTGACAGGATCAGTTATCTCTCAAGGGGTGGTATCAATTAATGTTTACAAAATGTTTGCAGTTCTTGGGGAAAAATGCATCACAAAACTGTGTTATTACTTGAGCTATTTATTAGATGGCACCCGAGATGTGAAACCTCCTGCTTGTAACTGTCTGTGACCGTGTTTCAGTGTAAGCTTTCAAACTCCTTTTGGAAAAGCTTGTCTTTTAAAACCTTATTATTTTTCTTCTCCCCCCCCCCCCCCCCTTAAAGTGGGAGGGAATCACAGATGATCTTTCACATGATTCTTCCAACACTCAGTCATTCATCAGCAGAGACTTAAAGATAATAAACTTTTTGTTTCAGGCAATTACTTAATCTCGACAAACTCCTGTGTTAAGCAGGGCTATTAACTGAGCAGGCCATAAATCAGCGTGTTGCCAGGTGGGTGAGTCTCCTGAACTGCAATCACTCTTCAGGACCTTCCAGAGACCCCTTACAGTCTTAAGCACCCTCATTACACAAGCAGCATGCTAACAACCAGCACTTTGCATGAGCTGCCCGGAGAATCCGCGGCAAACTGCACTGGGACCATTTTTAACACCAGTCGGAAAATTTTCATACCAAGGCAGGATGATACATGGGAGTTATTAGCCTGCACCAAAACCACAGCTGGGTAAAACAGATAACTTCCTCACCCCTCTCCTCATCAGACCTTCTGCTTAGTTAAGAGCAGCAGGCTGCCTTATGCTTGGTTAAAAGCCAGCTCGTGCAGTATCCTCTTAGTTTTTATGGACCAGGAGTGCTTTAGGGACTGATGTCCTGAACCATGAAAGCTCCCAAAACTCTTCTTTGAAGGCTACTGAGATGCTTATCACCTGGCTATAACTGCAAGAAAAAAATACCCGGCCCTGCGATTTTATCATGACTAGTGGAAAGCAGACATCTTTGCTCCCATTTCCAGAAAGGAGTTTGGTCAAAATGCACGGCAGACTGTGCACAGGGTTTTTCCAGACTCGATATGTTCAATTTTACAAATAATATAAACAGACCTTTCATACGAAGGGGAAATTTTTCAAACCATTGCCTATAGGAACAGTTTGATTTCAGTTTGTTTTAGTGCCTGGAGGAGCATATGCATAAAGAAAGCAAACTCACTCCTGTGGTTTGGATTGGAAAGGTTAGAAATGCCAGCGCTGCATTTGAAGCACAGCCTTGTCCTGAAAGATTGAGAAAGTCTTTGTAGCGCGAGGGGGTACGGGTGTCCCCGCGACGGCAGCAGGCAGCCCTGCAACGGGGGAGACCGTTCAGGTAGGTCTGTGCTCAGGGCGGGCTGGCGTGCCCTTTCTTGTTGGCGCTGGCACCTGAGCTTTCATGGGATTGAGGCATCTGCTTGGGAGTTTTTCTTCTGCAAGGCGGCTTTCCAGCTCCTGCAGGTTGTGCCGGCTCCTTGAGCAGACAGCTCGTGGTGCACTACCCGATGGATTTGGGGAAATGTATTTCGTTTGCAATGGCCAGTCAGCCCAGCTACTCCATATACGTAGTTTGTCCAACACTAGAAGCCCCCCAGGACCAGCACCTGGGAAGCTGGGCTGTGAGCACGAAGCTCGCCCAGCTAAGCACCAGCCCTTGGGAAGGGGTAAGTTCTCTTTCATCGGGACGAGCTCCTCAGTCCAGTCAGCCCCGCAGCTGCACAAATAACAGCCTGGCCACCGTAACGGAGAGTGCCGTGACGTGAGGACAAGTGGCCAAGGGAGGTCAGGACTTCTGCTTTCGGTGGCAGCCTGGCCTGGAAGTGGTTGCTGAACAGCAGCCTAAGGGCCTTTGCTTATTTGTGCACCAGCGATCTCATGGTAAACTGGTTCAGGGAGTTGATCCAGCCAAAACCCCATGCAATAAACTTTTAGGTGATTAGTTTTCAACTGGATGAACTCCCTGAGCTGGCTCAGTGTGTGATTGCGTGAGTGCCAGTGCCACCTCCGGGGAGGGGTGTGAAAGCGTGGCTGGGGGCGTGAGGCAGGGTCGATTTGAATGCTAAAAGGCATCCCCATCCATAGACCTGCTCCGAGGGCTGCAGCTTGGGATGATGCTCCTCAATGAGCTTTCATTTGCATGAGTGGAAGGAGCACGGTCAGGGCTCTGCTAGATTTGCTGTTGGATGAGAAGTGTCTTGCAGAGAGCGCTGCATGATAGCTGATGTGCTCTCCCTCCTTTTTCATTCACCAGTTTTGCCCTTTCGTGCTTAAGCACTCTTGTTGTCTCCAGTCTGAGGCTGCTGAACTTCGTCATCCGTCTGCATCTCACCAGCGGAGATCCTGGGCTTGGTCGTGTCGGATGCAACTGAGGGCATCAGTGTCCTCTGGTGCTCCTGCTGCCTCCTGGTCATAAACACCAATTAGTGCTTTCTCCCATAATGCCTCCATCTAATGGCAAATTACAATTTAGCCTTGTATCATAGGCGATCTGAAGTAGTTGCACTTTTGAGAGCCAAGGAAAAGTTTCCTCGGACGTAAAATCAAGTTCCTGGGAGCATCTGAGCCATATCGAGCAGCACGTTCTGCTGCCTATGGACTCGCGCTCTGGTTCTTGGCTCCCCGGGGTCCCTGCCCCAGGAGGCAGGACCTCTGTCAGGACATCATTTGAACATGCATCAAATGCATTTCTCTCTCCTGGGGGTACCCAGAAAAAGAAACATCTTGAGGACTTGGGGGGTCTCTCACAGCCAGGTATTGGGGACCGCGGGAGAAAGGCAGGGGATATTGGGGAATACTCCAGGCACTCAGCAGTCGGCTGAGGTTCACACAATCCCTTTTCACCAGTCGTTTCAAGCGATGTGGCTCCCACTGTGAAATGAGCTTTAATGTGAAATACACGGGGGAATGAAAGAGTTTGCCATTCATTATCCTGGTCCTAGAGCAGTCAGTGGCAAATCTCCTTGGCCCGTTTTTTTTTGAAATTGCTGCATCAGTTGGAGATGCAGGCGGTTGCTGAATCCAGGATGCTACTGGCTTCCCAGGAAGCAGGATGATAACAACTTGGAGAAAACTTCTCCCCTTAAACAACCTGTAGGCATTTTTTCTTCCGTGAACGTGTCTTTCTTGAGGGATCCGTAAGTTTGCATAGATGTTTTTGACGTACTGAATTTTCTCCTGCTGCCCGTCCAGGCAGGCACAAGCTGAACCACCATCTGGTCTTCCCCCACCTCCCTGCCTGCCCCTCGCACGCTGGGATTTCTTCCTCACTGGTTGGGC
>NW_010972437.1:21631733-21847172 GCF_000737465.1 Haliaeetus leucocephalus
GTGTTCTTTTTCTTCTTTCCATTCTCTGGCAGCAGCTGTTGGGAGAACAAGCCCCAAGATCCATCTGGCCCTTCGAGCTTATCGGGCTGTGTCTTTTCTTGACAAAGCGGCAGTGGCCGCGCTTTCATACAAGAGTTACATTATATAACAGCAACTTGCTCCAAAAGCAAACTGCCTTTTATTAGCTTGTGCTGCCTTTCTCCCTTTAGAATTGCAGCCACAGCCGAACCACAATGTAGCCTCAGATCTGAGTCAGTCTAGAGGGCTGCTTTTCTCTTTTTCTTCTTTTCTTTTCTTTTTTTTTTTCTTTTTTTTTCTTTCCCTCCTCTGCTTTCTGGAGGAGTTGGCACAATCCTGTGTTATTAGGACATAAGCCAGCTTGTTCTAGTGGAATTTCCTGTCTGATTTTAATTTCCCCCTCATTTTTTTTTCCCCCCTCAAAGTGAGACAGAAAAGCTTTTTAATTGCACTGCCGTAGGTTGGCCTTTCGGGATATTATTATTCTTATTAAGTACTTCCTGTTGGGAGGCGGCACATGAGTAGAAGTAACAAGGATCTCGGTGCAGTCAGGGCTTGTGGCCTCTTTGTTTGTTAATAACTGTCAGATTGGCAGCATCCTCAAAATACATCTTGGCCTGCCAGCCTGGCAATTAAGTGATTTTCAAGACTCTCAACATTTGCAGCTAAAGACCTGTGGAATTAATAAGCTGCATTAGGCCTTTTGGGTTTGTTTTCTGCCATTTGGTAGCCACAGCTCCTCGTCCATCTAATAAAAAGTCAGCGCTGGTGGGAAAGGCTTGCTCTGGAAATCCTCGGCGTGGAGGTAGAAACTCCTGACCATGTGTGGTGGGGCAGGCTGGCACGTCCCAGATGGGATCCGCAGCCTGTTGTCCATCTCCGTGCCAGCCTCGGTGGCTCACCGTGCCTGCATAGCGTCTAGCGATGAGCCCGGGATGTTTCTGGTTGAAGCAGAGGGCCCTTGACAGCAACCCTGTGCAGTGCAGCTCAGAGGCCGAAACCTGGGCAACTTCTCCAGTGGTGGCGTGTGAGTGGAACGGGCCGCCATGACGCTGCTGACGCTTCAGATTTCATTGTGTCCCAAAGAAGAATTCAACGCTTACTTAGCAGAAAAAGGCAATTTTATTTTCTTCTTAATTTCCCAGGAAGCAGAAATTCTCAGCAATCTCTTTCAGAAACTTCCCAAGCTGGCAGATATTGTTGTAATAAAGTCAAGGCATTTCAAGTTCATCACTTCCACGTTCTTCTTGTAGTCTAAAATATAATAGATCATAAACCATCTTGATCTCTTCTGTGCCGCTTTTGACAGCAGCTGCTGGTTCCTGGAAAATGTTTTCTGACAGAAAACTGTTCTGCCTTAAACCTTCCCCCAATTCAGGCTATTTAGGACTGAAGATGATGGCTGGTAGCAGCAAGGCTGATCAAGAGACTTTTCTAATTATTGCTCTTTGGAAAGCCATCTGAGCTTTGGTGTTTGGGCACCCTGCTGCAGGACTTCCTCGTGCTCGTGGGGTTCCCCCTGGCTGCAGGAGAGCTCTGCTTTCATGTTATTTACCCTTCCCAGAGGTGTAAAAAAATAATGACTTGCCCCTTAAGGCTACCACATTTCAGTAACCTGAAGACCCCAGGAATTCTTGTAGAATAATAAATAATGCATCGCCTTTATTCACAGATGCCTACCTGAATGTCTGAAAATACTTCTATAGAGGTAAATACGTTCATCTTCCCAACACCATTTTGAAGTTTTGGAAAGTGTCGGGTACAACCTATTTTACAACAGCAAAGCCTGAACTTTCCATGAAGGTTGTCCGCAGGCTTCAGAAAATTCCTGTTTTCTCACCAAGAAGCAAAGTGCCCCATTTTTGGTCACACCTGAAGCATGCTGCAAAGCCAGCTACTGCATGGGGGCATGTTGCAGGGTCTCCTGGTGTCCTCATGTCCCTGCTGGCAGCAGCTGGGCGATCCCTACTGGGACAGCTGTCCCCAGCCTTTAGTGGCTGAGGCAGACCCTCATGCAGCGTTTTGGAGATGGTAGGTAGCAACTCAGGTATTTCAGGGTTTGCTTTCCTAATGACAATTCTGCATTCTTGTAGAAAATGTCAATGAACTCTTACATTTTTAATCTAAATTTTCCATGTAGAGGGAAAGGCCATTTTTAGCTTCACTGTAATTGTTCCAGCTCTTTTGCCGAGGAAAAGACTGACAGGTTTAATGCCCTTAACAAAGGTCAGGCGGTGCACAGGAACGAGCTGAGCAGAGCTGCCAGGAGCTTCAGGATGGGTTAGACGTTGAGATGAACAACAATATCCTACTTCCATTAGGGCCTGAGTTCATTTAAGCGTGCCGCCTCCTTCTTGGGGTGGGGAGGAAATTTATGGGCAAATTCCTTCCGTCTTGCCTCGAGTTGGCCACAGGGCCGCGGGGGGAGCTCGCTGATCTAATCTCGCCCCTTCCCAGCTGCAAGTGTCAGCTCGCTCTGCAGACGCCTGCCTGCCTGCCCCGCTTTTGGACACAGCCTGCGGCTCAGCAGCGCTGCCCAAATGCAAAAACAGTGGCCGGGCTGAATCGTGTTCCCTGGCTGCGTGGCCACCAGGACCACTTTTCCACCTGCCGTGTGCCGGCAGTGCCTGTGTCCTAGGTGGGGGCTGTGTAATGGCAGCCCTCAGCATCTTCAAAAGACTTTTTCTTTGTTCTTCCACCTGAGCTGAAGCAGTAGAATAAACTTTGTAAGAGGATAAACTCCTCTGGGCTGTCCCCAAGAGGATGGATGGTTGTTGTGATGGCTCCCAAGCAGATTTTCTCTGGGACGCTGGAGAGGGGCAGACTTGCATTTGCAGTGTCAGACGGAGATGTTTGCTGCGTCTTGTGGCCTTTATAACAGTTTTTATTATGCAGGTAGCCCCAGGAATGGGCTTTATTCTGCATAAAGTAAGTACCGCATCCACATGGACATCCAAAGTCCGTGTCCCTGCAGGGAGCTGTGTGGTCTCGCTGCCGGCTGGCAGGGAAGCAAACAGCTCCCCAGTATTTCCGTGGTGGTGGGGTGCGGGGGGGGCTCCAGCAGTACTGCTGGAGAAGAGGCAGGCGGAGGGGCAAGCCTTCTTGGTGGTGTCCTCTGCTCCTCACTGCACCTCAGTTTCTTCAAGCATGAAGTCACGCTGACTCTGTCCTGCAGGTGCTTCGAGGTGTCAGCACAATAATGCTTGTTTCGAGGCTTTTTTGGTGGTTTTATAGCTGAAGGGCAACGTCTTTTTTATTATTTCTTGTTTACTTTTCATGTATCTGCACCTCGGCAAGGCCCCTTTTCCTTCCAACACTCCTACAAGGTATTTATGATTACCTGAGCTGTTTGTCCAACAGAAGTTAGTTGTGTGCTCTTCAGTGCTTACCTGAATGGGAAGCTTGGCTTGCTGTACCCAACCCACTGTTAAACTAAGCACGTTGCCTTCTCCAGCATCCTGACACGCATTGCCCGAGAAGAGTAGTTTTGTAAATCAGGCTACTACCATCTTTCTTCATTAGGTATGTTAGAAGAAGAGAAAACTGGTTCTGCATCCCTCTGGATGGAAACAGCTGGCTGGATGTGTTTCAAAATGGCCCGTAATGCTCGGAGTGGGAGAGGGGTCTCCTGGAGGTGAGCTGGTGGGAGCCTGCCTCACATTTATCCTTGCTATAGTGTTTGTAACAGGCCAGGATGAATACTTGCTATTATTTTACCTGTGTAGTTCCTCTCTTATTTTTGTCAAAGCCACTGAGCAGGTAATATAACAACATAATAATTAACCAATAATAATTGAAGTATGCCGTATGAAAACCAAACCAAATGCTAACAAGCCAAACAAAAGAAAAGCACGCATGGTGCAGCCCTGTTTATAGTGCTGTCTGCTGGAATCATTACACACGTTGATATAATAATACTGAGCACTTAATTACCACATCATTTTTAAAGTGCTGTATAAACATTAACCAAACCTCCGAGGTAGGGAGGTATTATTATCTCCATTTTAAAGAAGGGAAATTCTGACAAAGCAAGGTTAGTCGGTAATTTAGTGTCGTGAAGCCAGGCAGCTGGTGGGGCGGGAGATGAGGTTGCGGTTCCATGGCTGGTCTGCTGTGATTTTGGAGACAGAAAAGTGGAGCTGCTGAAGCACCTGAGATGGCTTTTGGTGAAACGCACGGCGCTGCTGTTCGGGGAAGGCAGATACGCCCCCAGACACTTCTCTCTGCTTAGAAAAAATGCAGATTGGTGTATTTAGCAACCACATAATTATTCCTTGTTGAGGTAGGCGTGCAGTTGGTGTATTTTGCAAAGTATCCAAACAGCATTAAAGCAAAGCCCTCAAACGGGGGCTCGTGAGGGGCTAAGAGGCAGCTACCATAGTCTTGTGTGTCTGCTCCCCCTCCTCCCCGTATCGATCCAAGCAGTGGTTCTGGGAATGGCTTTCCCTGCAAAGCCCTTAATATTCTGTGTGGTGGTACATGACTTCATCCAAGGAGAATCCCACAGGCGCATCAGCGTGATCTGCTCTGTCATGTTTCTGTGACCCAATTTTCCCCGTTCTTTGTCTCAGACCTTCCCTGACCCCAGGCCTATTATCTCTTCCAATAATTCACCCGGGCCATTATTAATGGTGCATTAACTTTGGCTGCGCTTTCAGCAAAGATGTTTTTCTTGTGCTCATTCATTCGCTCAACTCACTTAAACAGCGAGATCATTATGCTGGGGACGTCACACAAACACAAAAACATCTCCCTTGCCGACACCTACAGCCCTGCAGCACTTTGCCGGAGGGACGGCCATCCAAATAGAACACTGAAACGCCTAGGAGGGACTATCAAAGGGAGTCAAGTAGCCACACACACACTCGGTCGCCCGGGGCCCGGTTTACCTCCCCTGCTCACACGCCAAGGCCGTCCAGCGATGCTCTGAAGCCCACCGAGACCAGGGGAGCTCTGACATGAGGAAAATCACTGCAGGAAGTCTGGGGAGCAAAGCACGAGCCCCTCTTTGCCGTTTCAAAACAAACCTGATGTTTGCTGCCACAGCTGTCGCATGCCAAAATGCGACCCTTTAAAATGTACGCTGTGGATGAGTAAAACTGGGACTTTAAAAACCATAACAAGGAAACAATTGCCACCTACAATTTATTTCTCACTTCATGCTTTGGGCTTCTCTGGGTGATGACTGAGTGAAGGACACTTCATGGTTGTTGTATCTTTAACCTTGTCCCTGAGAAGAGAGTGAGATTTGGACATCCGGCAGAAAATGTGGGCAGTGAGAAGGGTCTTTGCTCTAGAGATGTGGAAAACTAGCGAATGCCTCCTCTCATGTCTTAGAGGTTTCCATGTAGCATCTAGTGCAGACAGCAGTTATTTTCCTATTATCCTTTTCAAAGCAGCTGGACCTGGGAAAGAAAAAACCCAGAAGCTGTTGCAAGCTGCCGTGTCGCACCAAGCAGCGTCCCACCACCCCCAGTAACAGGGATGTGGCCCGTGACAGCAGAGTGCTGCTGCTGCAACAGCACTCATGGACACTCACCAGCGTCTTCTGGGACATCCCCTTCCCATTTTTTTTCTGTGTCAGCTGCTTGTGCACAGCTACTAATGATACCGCGGTGACAAGAGTGCATGAGCTGTTGTCTGGAGAAGTTTTTCTCCCACTAATCCAAATCAATCCAATACGCCCGGGGTCTGAAGCCTTTTAGAGATAAAGTTGCAGTTTCTGCCTGCTGTGGTTGAGGTTTGCTGGGGAACCTGCTCTTGTTTGACTGTGTAGTCTTGGGCAAGTTATTTTACATTACCCTGTTTCAGCCCCTCTTCAGGAAAAAAAAAAAAGCTATGTTTCAAATGCATGTGTTATCTTCTCTTCCAAAGGAGAGGTGAAGCTCTGTTAGTCTTTGCAAGGTAGCTTGTGATCCCTTTATGAAAGCTGTGTTCCATGCATCACTAAAACCTTAGGAAAACAAGCCAAAAGAGATCTCAAGAAGTCAGTATTTGTTTTTCCTCTTTTATAAAATGTTAATTTTTTATGGGTGTTTTTGCAAACTTGTTGAGAAAAGCACTGCAGGTACTGAATTATCCAGACAGCAATCTTTTACTTTTTTTCCTCAACAAATTACTTTCCCTGTTGATTGCAAAATGTTTATGCTCTATTCCTGATGACAAAGGAGCCCACTCACAGCCTGAACTGCTTGTTCCCACAGAAGACTGTTGGACATCCATAGGAAAACTGCATTTTTTTAGCCTACCTGGTGGCCCGCGCAGCTCACATGTGCTTTAGATAATGCAGTGGGAGCCCAGCGCATGTCGGATGGTACAGAGGGTGTATGTGGGGCTTCTCGGGGTGTCTCCCCAGCCAGTCCTGCTGCAGCACCCCAGTTGCAAGTGGGAACAGAAGACATCCTTTAAATGCTTTCCCAAGGGCTTTCTGAAGTGTTTTTGTCAAAGCGAACTGCAAATGAAACCCGATTTAGTGGCATGAGGTCTGATTTCTTTTCTTCTGCTGCTTTTTTTTTTTAGTGATCACGTGTGTAGGCTGAAGTATTTGGAATAGAAAAAGCTTATTTGACCCTTCCTAATTCTCCTTTTTGGGCTCAAAAAGAGGTGCTGCTGCCAGTGATGTCAAAATGACTCCCTTGCTTGCTATGCAAACCCGTACATGCAGTCTGTGTTTCTCTTGAAGCACAGGTTTATCTGTGGAGATAATCAAAAGCCTGCATCATCCTCAAAAAATGCCTGTTTCTGATGCCTCCCTCCCTGATTCCTGGGATTTTCGGCAAAGGGACATCCCCTTTAAACCTGCGTTTCTGCTTCATATCTTTTCTCTTTGAAGCCAGAGGGTTGGCTGGCCTTTGAATAGACAAGGATGAGAATACAGCAGTGGGAGGTCCGTGTCTTGCTCATAAACCTTGGCCAGAAAATCAGCTCCGACAAGTGGGGACAGGTAGCAGCGTCTTTCCCCTTATCAAACGGCGTGGTGGAGCAGACGCATTCCTGCGCGAGCAGCGGCTGGGTGGAAGGTGGGGCCTCCCGGCTGCGCCTTGCTGCTCTGCCGCCGAGCTTCACCCCGGGAGCTGCGTGCCACGGGCTCGACGAAGAGCCGTGTTACTTCTGTACGAAACACCCTGTTTTCTGTCGGCCCTGCCCCTTGGGTGCTGCTTTGATTTGGTCTTTGTTTTTCTCTTCCTTCTGCAGGAGCCAGAGAAAATGTTTATCTGTTGTTCCAGTGCTAGGGGACTTTTGGAAGTGCCACTTCGTGCCGCAGCGTATCGTGCCGCATGGCTTGGCATGGCCCAACTTTTTCCAGGGGGAAAGCTTTCCCCAGGCCTCCTGCTAAGACCTTCCTCTCTCTGTGTAAAATAGTCATCATTAGCGCTAATTGGGCAGGTTTGGGGTTAAATCTGCAAAGATTGCTTGGGTTTGGTAAATCCTCTGCCACTGCAAAGCAGATAATGCTAAACAAAAGATTGCCTTGATTAGATTAAAGTTGGCAAATTCATTGCCCTAATCATCATATTGCCCTTCCCGTGGCTATTCAGGAATACATCACCGTGACTTACTTGAAGTAATTGAATATAATTGTCTTTTTAACTCGTATGTGTAAAACATCCATCTTTGTTAACGGCGTGTGTTGCTGTCCTGCTGCCAGCTCGCCGTCCTCTTCGGGAGGGGTGGGAACAAGAAGCAGAGCTGGGCTGACGTTTATGAATTGGTAGTTGATTGCCTATAAAACCATTCATTATTTCTGACCAAGCACCTGGAAGAGAATAAAAAGGAACAGCACCAGCCACTGGAGCCCATAGGCTTGGCTGGTGTTCCCGGGCAGGGGAGCAGAGGCGAAGCCCTGAAGTGGGACGTTGCAAAAGGACATCCCCGAAAACAACCCTGCCCCTCGCCCTTGGCGGCAGCGAAGCAGAGCATGTGGCAGGGTTAGAAATAAGAGTGGCAGAGTGAAACAGGCGCCCAAGGCAGACGCATTGCTGACCCTCCCATGGTCAAAATAGGTTGAAATGCTGAAAACAAACCAACGGTGCCAGCGGGAGGGAGGAAGTTCGTGGAAATTTTTCTCCCATTAATAATCAGAGGTGTGAAGAGGGAGAATTTCTCTTCAGATGTCATTTTTATACCAACAGATAGCTAGGAAAGGAGGCCAGGCAGCAAACACCCCATGTTTTCTTTTTCCCAGCTCTCTTGAGTGACAGGGAAAGACTCTTTTAGCACAGAAATTTCCAATATTACCTCAGCAATCAATCATTCAGAAATGCACAGTTACAAAATAGAACATAACTGGCTGGGTTTTAAGAGATTCAGATTGACCCGCTCTTAATGGTTTCATCATTATTAGTGAATTAAACTGGTTCAGGGAAAGGGCCCAAGGATTAGGATATGACTTTCCGTATTTTTAAAACACTACCGCAATGGGTAATGCAGTTTCAGCCCACGTGGACTCACGCTTCCCTGCAGACTGGGGTTAATCCAGCCCTGGACCTGCCCTACAGGCAGATCAGCCACCCTGGCTTGGGAGTTTGCAAAACTTCACCTATAGGAATACCACCAGGTGGGCTGCGTAGGTTGGTCCCAGGACCGCAGAAGAGTCCCTGTTCCTTTGGGTTTATTTGAATGGTATAAATACGGGGTGAGCACAGCGGCCCAGGCTGGAGGAGATGTTTGTGTTGTCTGGCATCAGGATGTCTGTGCAGGGACAGTGGATTTCGTGACCGTGCTTGGTATGTGATGATGTAAAAACTCCTTGCCCCAGTCCCTCTGGTCCCCACAGCAGCTGTGGGTTGGGGCCGTAGCTGTGGCCAGGGGACAGCAGTGTCCCCAGGGAGGAGGACAGCAGCTTTAAGGTGTCTGCTAGCCCTGCAACGGTTTGGGCTGAACGTGGTTTGGGGAGACCAGAGGCCGTATGGTGCTGCGTGAGCAGGGGCTGGGATGTGACGGCTGAACTCTGCTGCATTTCTGACCTGGAAAAACACTAGCTGCCTCTTAAAATGAAGGCTCCTTACAAGTGTCCCTATGTAACAAATTGTCCGTACCCAGGACGGTTAAAGGGTGAATCTTCCTCCTGCCAAAGCAAATCCTAAAGGACGCAAGTTTATTCTCTCCCTGAGCTGCTTTTGGGAGAGGAGGGGAGGGGAGCAGAAGGGGGGAAGGCAGTTAACAGTTACCCTACTGTGTCCTGACATTAGGCGAGCTGCAAAAATGCTCCCAGTGTATCAGGTAGTGTGCGGTGCCAGCCCTTTGCTGGAGCACGGAGAGCAAGTCTGCTGCGGAGCCTTAAATACTTTCCACCCCGACTACCTTAGCTTAACGCCTTTCAGCAGAGTTGGCAGGAGGGTTGTTTTTGTGTAGTCTCTCACCTCTCCCGGCAGCCCGGCTGACGCGCCTGTGCCGCGCTGTGCTTGGGGATTGTACGTTGCAATGGGAGTAGGAGCCTCAGATCCTCTTGCTGATATGCCGGGAAAGACGTATACGGGGATTTCACGCAGGCTTTGCGCGATGGACCTGAAAGGAGCACAGCCCTGCCGGACGGAGTCGGCGTAGCTCTGTTGCAGCTGGAGTCACAGATGCGAAAGGCTGAATTTTAAGTCTTTCATAGAAAAAGAGTTTGGCGTTTGCTGAGCATCAGCGAGAGACTTGACCCAAGCCTTGACACTTTGGTTTTGGATGGTGCTTCCCACCTACAGAGAGATGCTACCTGTCGCGGAGGCAAGTCACAGTGAAATACTGAGCGCAGACTGGGTTTTGAAACGCTCACTTAGGAGGTTGGTTTTGTTTTGCTTTTAGTCTCCAGTTAGACGGAAAGGCCAAGAAGCCACAGAGGGAACGGGAAGACCTATGACAATATTAAATAATCTTTAATGAAGAACTTCTGACTGTTTGCAAAGGCAGAGCAAGACCAGCCTTTTAACTTTAAGCCGATCGCTGGTACAAAACTAGAAAGTGGCGTCATTACAGATGCGATGAGCCCTGTCAAAGGGTGATTGTACAGTATCGTTATCAAGGCTCTGCTAATTGTATTTCTTTAGCTTCTGTAATTTTAGCAGGAAAGGCCCAGGCGGACAGGCAGCATTGTTGGGGGTGGCGTGGAGAAATAATCTGATGAATTTTCCATCGGCTCGACTCACTCAAATATTCTCGCTGTTAACTTTTGGGTCAATAATAAATATTAAAACCTGTAGATTTAATAAGTCAATGTAGGTGTTCTCTGCCTTTTGAGACCACTTTATCTTTCCATCAAAGATGAAACAAGCTTCTCAAATGAATAAAAAATAGGGCCTCAAGTGATTACAAGTGAGAGCAATTTGGTCTCTTCTCTCAGAACCTGGCAGTAGGCACTTTTGAGCCTCTTCTGACTGCCTAGACCGTCTGCATTAGCGCTGCTCTTGCTGTTACATTTTTAGGTAAATATTTCCAAGCTGTGTGTACAGACCTTCAGGAGAGGTGTTTGCTCCCACTCTAGGCATGAGGGACGACGCAGGTCTGGATCCCGCCAGGCTCTGTTGAGTCTGATTTGCGTTGCAAGTCTAGTTTTCCTTGGTGCTTCCTATAATCTCCTCAAGTTCAAAGAGCGCTTAGCTGCTTGTCTTTGTCAAAAACCCTGTTGGAGATCTTTTATGTCGAAGATGTAGGATTTCTCCGCATGACTTTGATTATTTATTCATTCCACTTCTCTGGTGTATGATAGCGCTGATATCATGAAGACCCCTTGTCTTGCGCTGCTCTTGCTCTGAAATTCATGGAGATTTAGTGCCTTTGAAATTGTTTTAAAAGGAAAGGAAAAGTTTTTGAAGTCCCTTTTTTTTTCTTCTTCTATTCCCCTCAACAGTGCCGCAGCACATTTTTCCGGCCTTCCACGCTCCTTTGCCAATTGACATGCGCCACCAGGAAGGACGATACCATTACGAACCTCACTCTATCCACGCTATCCACGGGTAAGTCTTGCACCTTCGCTCCCGTGCCTTGCTAAAATGTCGGCCGCCCGCGGTATGCTGAATCCCGCTGCTAAAGTCCCGGGGACTCGCTGCCCTCTTGGCAGGCTGGCCCCGCTGGCTACCCTCCACCCCACTGTCCCCATCCAGTGACAATACTGACCTGCCTGGCAGGAATGCTCTACAGCTCTGTTAAACCTATAGAAGTGCCGTATGGGAGCAGGATGGGAGTACAGGGCTTCTGTGTCGTTATCGGGCTGAGGTCCCAGGGACAGGCTCGATTTGCGTTTTTGCGCCCGCGTTGTTTCTCACATCCCGCCGTGCCTGGGTCATTTCTGGCACCATCTTGGCGAAGACCCAGCGCTGCTCCCTCCGTAGGGAGACCTTGCGTTCCCTTCCTCCCTGCCCGCCAGTCGCTCAGATGGCGGCGAATGGCTGCCGGGAATGCTGTGATTCGGTTTGATTTCACCGGACGACAGCCTGGACAGGCTGGGCGGCGTTTTCTAAAATGTGGTAAAGAGGCAGGTCCTCACGCGGGTGTCCGTGTCTGCTCTGGAGGGGCAGGACCCTGGGTTTCGGCGGTGACCTCCTCACGAGAGCCGCCCCTCCTCGGGGCAGCTGATGGGCAGCGAGCATAGGCGCCGGTCAGGGGTTGTGTCCCAAAAGGGGGGATCGTGTTTAGTCTCCTTATCCAGGACATGACAGCTCAGTAGTCCTTGATGCCTTGGAAGACCCGTTTATAGAGAGATCTGTGCTCATGTCCTGTAAGCTTTGATCAGGGCAGGGGAAAAGGAGCCAGCAGGGATGTGAGCAGAGGCTGTAGTGACTGCGGCCAGAAGGGTTTCTCCTGGTCCCTGAAATGCACCATCCCCATGGGAGGTGAGGAGCAGCCTGATGGGGTTTGTGGTCCCACGGCAGCCCTGAAATCTCTCAGCTCACATCTGTAACGCAGGTCTCAACCATCAGCTGAGGAACAGGTCTCAGGGCACTTGGTGTAGGGGAACCCGTAAGGGATGGAAACATTTTGCAAGAAGAGCAATGGAAGAACAAATAGGGCTCATCACTTAAAAAACTCTCATTTGACCCCTGGGAACCCCATTGCTGTCCGGCCAGGGTCAGTGCTCACCCGGCTTTGCAGGGGCTGTTTGTAGAGCTGTGCTTTTTCTGGAAAGGTGCGAGTGGGGGAACAGTCCCCAGGAGGCAAGTAACACAGACAGCAGCAGCCAGAAGATCTGTGGAGTCCCACAGCTACCAGGGCTTTATTCCGCTTCCAAAATGCTGGGGGAAAAAAATGATAGGGCATTCCCCTGGATCCTACCAGAAGACAAGTCCTTGTCTTTTTGGCTGGCAGTCAGTTTGACTGGATGTTTAAAGGGGCAGAGCAGCTCCTTCCATGCTGCGTGCAAAGGGGAAAGACAGAGCAGATTGCTAACATGGGAATTGTGGGGGGCTGAGAGGGGCTGAATGAAGTAGTTTTGCTCTTGCGTGCAAGTACATGCAAAAATTGTAGAAAAAAGAAAGACAGATTAATAAAAAAATATTCTGGGAGATAGTTAATAAGCCAGAGCTCTGGCTAATAAAGCACATACTGACTTCTGAAAGGGGCAATATTCAAAACAGTGGTTAGAAGGGAGGATGGCAGATGCTCAGATGTTTGGCACAGGTTATTTGTGCACCCCGCTCAGTGCTCCCCTTTACTCCTCGCGGCAAGGATTGGGTGTACTGCATCTGCCCTGGGGCTCCGCAGCAGTTTCTTCGGTGGGGTCATGAAGCAGGGTCTTCTCCAAACACCACCGAGAGCTCACCAGCTGGTGTTATGTACCTGTGAATCATAACTCCCAGTGACGGGAGCCAGTATTTTATCATATTGGGCTTGTCCAATTGATTAATCCTGGCCAAGTGTACGGTGGTGGCAGATCAGGTTTCAGTTCATCTGAGCCGATATTAATAATCCATTGTCTTCCCTGTGACCACGTTTGTCTGTCAGTGGACAAGAGTGTCCTGCTTAGTATTTGGGTAGAGTTGTTGGCAAACACCTATTGCCCTTCTTCTTTGGGATCCTTCACCTTCCCAGCAGCACCTCTCACAAAAACGACTTGTGAGGCACTGGAGAGAAAACTTGGTTGCTGGTCTTAGAAGAGGAAACACAATGTTCTTTGAAACTACCTGGGCATTGCACTGAAGGGTGCCTCTGGGGCTGGTGAAGCACCAAAGCTGAGCAGCCAACTGCTTCTCGGCTCTGGGAGTTTTTTAGGGTCAAGGGAATGTCATTTCTGTTTGGCTCTTTTCCAAGTGCCCTGAACTACGATACAACCACAATGGGAAAATTCGCACCAGCTGTGGAGTTAGTGTCTCAACAATTTTTCTCCTTTAATTTTATCTGCAAACATCTTAACCTCCCTCATCTCCTGCCCTTTCCTCCTCTAGTTTTTGTTCTGATTCTCTTTTTTCTTCCTCTTCTCTCCTCCAGTCTCCGCTCTGGAGGTCATAACATAGTGCTCACCCTCCTCGCTTGCAGACGTCCAGTGTGAAATCATCCAGAACATTGTGGTGGAGCTGGGCTAGAACATACTTACTGGTTGTGTGGTTCTTGTTCAATAGGTTGGGTGGACTCTGTGGGCACAGTCGAGCCTCTAGAAAATTGTACTTTATCCTGATGGTGCAGAAATCCATCCTTCTGTTTAAAGTAAACAACTCAAAAAGAATGCATGTGCATACTTTCACTCTAGAAAATTATGGGATATGTTTGGAAGAAAAATTGTGTCACTGAGTTTTGGCTTTATGATTAATGTGATTGGTGCCTGACGGAGAGCCCCCAATTCATCAAGCCCATATTTTAGCTGTCTGCTGTCTTGCCGGTACCAAATTTATCTAATTACATGAACATTGCACAGCAAATTAAGTGTAGTCTCATTTGTTGCTAACTATGGGGTCTTATTATCTGCCTGCTGCATTATGTCAAAGGTTTGTTTCCTGATTGCTCGATGTGACATGGCAGTACATTCCCCTTCATCACTGTTTGCATTTGGCTTAATGAGAACATACGTTATTTTATCCTAACTGGACGGAACTCATCTGCAAGGCTGTCTTGAGCAGGACCACCTGTGGGACCCTTTTCTTGAGAATATGGAAAACTCAAGTAATAAAAGACCCACATGCCAAAACAGGGGCCTGAAAGATTTGCTGCATTTCTGCTCACTGTTGTCAGTCTTTATGTCTCAGTGATTTCCTTGTTAAGCAGCAGGACAAATAATCTTCAGGACTCGAGTCTTCTTTCAAATCACTGAGCATTTATTATATACATCCAGAAGCAGATCATGTTGGTATTTCCTTGAAGTATACTTCTAGAGCTTTTTTAGGGTGTTTCAGTGTTTCTCCACTTACTAGGACAACTCACTTTTTTGTACAAACTCTGTTGGTTTTACTTATTTGGTGATATATTTTTTGGACATCTTTCATTTTTTGACTTTTTTTGGGGGGGGCATTAAGAACAATTTGGCAGAATCATGGTGCTTGCTTGGCTTGTCTAGAAAAATAAAGTATCTCATTCAGATGATCCTTGAGCTCTCTGCAGTGCAAACCAACAGGAATATTGTGGATTCAAGGCATCGTCCTGGATTCTGGTGCTTGTGAGTTTGTGGTCATGTGGAGGACAGGGGGAGAGACAGGACTGGAGCCCAATGGACACTGTAAAAGGTTGTAGTGCAGAATGGAGTAAAACTGAATATGGGATGAAATCTATTGCAGAAGTATAGAATTAAAGCAGAATGAATAAATGAAATCGTATTGGTACATGTAAATTGTATGAAGCACCACTTCCACAAAACAACATTCATTTAATATTAAGGTTGCAAACTACAGTACTCAAAAGCTAAACTATGACAGAAAAATAAATTTGGAGATACTGACTTCAACAGTATTTGGAGATACTGACTCCAACATTGTACACCATGACGACAATGCATTAAATCACAGAGTCACATGCTGGTTTTCCCCGGGATCCTCGCCTCTTCTACAGCACAGGATGGCCCAGGCTCTGTGGAAGAGCAGTGGTGGGTGTTACACATGTTTTCTGCATGCAGCTTTTATTGATTTGTCAGAATTTCACTCTGCACTGTTGGTTGTAGGCAGAACATCGATCAGCTTTACTGGAATGAAAGTCATCTGCCACGGTGTTTCAGCAGGTTCAAAGCTGAACCAAACAAATTCACTAAATAAGCTAGAACAGGTCCTTTTCTAACAAAGGGGATATTTTGTATTTGAGCAAGCTCTTCACAAAAGCCTACTCCACCAGCGCCTGGTCTCTGCAATAACTCCATCCACTTTAAACCAAGGGGACTCTTAGCGTCAGCTTTGCAAGATCAAGCCCTTGACTACAGAGGAAAGCTGCTGGCAGATATGGCAGGTGATTACTGATAGCACCCTTCCACTCCCCATTTTTAGGTGTGCTTAGCTACTCTCAACTTTTTTTTCTTTAAAAGCACAACAAAAATAACTGAAAACTCCTTAGCTCAGCTTAAAAGTCCCTGCCAATGCAAGAGCCTTCAGGGCTAACCCTTGTAAACAGCATGCCTAGGCTTGACTCAGCAAGAAGCTTTTTAACAGTAGCTCCTAAACTGTGGTTAAAACCCATCAGGCATTACGCAGTGAAACAAACAAAAGCAGCCTTGTTTTTCTACCGACATCCTGGTGGTGTTTCAGGATGCAGTTCTGACATTATTTATTGACAAAATATTGTTGTTGCTTTTCTGTCCACACATGAAAATAGTAAAAAAACCCCATAGCTGATAGTCACAAATTCCATGGCTTTCACGAGGACTGAATTGTCCCAAAGATCTAAACATAGAGAAGACTCCATCTCCATGATAATGTGAAGTTGCCCTTAATTTGCCTCTGGTAGGGAGTTTACCTGGTTTAATCATGGATCGTTCTCCATTTCCCTAAGATCTTAATATATTACAGATTTTCCCTGATATTCAGCCTACACTTTTTTTCTTTATCTGATCCTATTACCCCTCCTTGTTGAAGTTTGTTTTCTTCTTACTATGTTAAAAATTACAGAATACCTCTTCAGGACCAGTTCCAACGTTTCTGAGCTGTTTAGGCAGGGTAATTCACAGGTAGGCAAGGTGGCTGTTAAACTTCTCATCATAAAAAGACTATGTCTCAAGTGTTTACAAATTTGCCAAATTTAATGTCGAACCCAAGATTTTCCATGTTGGATATTTGTTTCAGGCTGGTTTTCTCTTTCCTTTGTTGTTTTTGTGAGATTCAGCCAAGGGAGGCCAAGTGGGGTTAAGGGAAAATATGTTGTTTAGCCATACAAAAAATAATCATCATCATCTTATAACTGTGCTTTGAGAAACGCCAGTGTCTCTTGCTTTAGAGTTGGAATTTGCTATTGTCACAGATGTGCCTTTTGCTGTTCCTATTTAAAAAAAACCACACACAACCCCCCCCTCAATTCTGCCGGATAGAAATCCTTTGACAAATCTCACTTCCAACACATTTACTGAAGGGGTGTCGGGGTTTTGCAGCAAAATTTTCCAAGTGCCCCCATGGCCCTGACCGTGCTCCTGCCAAGCCCAGCCAGGGCTTCCCTGCCAGTGCTCCTTGTTTTCCACCAGGGTCTCTCGGTTGTCCCCTCCACCCAGGGTAATTCATGACCACAGCCGATAGTGGAGGGGAGCCTGTTGCATCGCACGCTCACGGAGCTGCCTTTGTGCACTATCGGGTGTCCGTAAAGTGCCTTCGGTTAACCTCCGCGGGACAGGGCTCCCACGAGGCTGCAGCTTTGATCCCATCAGGCGGTTTAGGATGGGACCCCAGGTAGTGGTTGTTCCTGCAGCAAGGATGCCACTTGGTTGAGCCACAGAACGTACACGCCAATAAAACCTGTGTGTTTTCATATTTACTTTGCTACCGGCGTAGAAAATCTTTGGCAGGTCATGATTGATGGTACTGTGCTGCTTTGGAGATAGAGCGAGCTCCCTCCGGAGTCAAAGCAAACAGCTGCTCAGAGAGGCCTTCTTATGTGTTTTGCAAAGTTTTACGACTTTCACCAAATAGATACATTGCTCATTTGGGAAACGGGTTTGGGGGCTCCCACATCCAATTTATTCTGTCCCCTTCTTTCCCACATGCTTCTTTTATTTATTTAAGAAAATAAGAATGTGTGAGTATGCCATGGTTTGCAGAGGCTGGTCCCCTCCAGAAGGCTGGTTCAAACCTCTCCCTGGTCTGTAATTAAGAGGAGTGTGTTGCTTTTAGGTGGCTCTTTGGTAACTTACAGGAGGTGATTTGGGGGACTGTCAATACGGATCGCACTATAAAACTACCAGGATTAATACTTGATGGTCACTTGATCCATCTCCAGGAGACCACAGATTAAATACTGGGCTGCTGCTGTCCTGTTCTGGGAGCTGCAAAAATTACTTTAATTCCATCTGTGCTTTAGTTTTCTCCATCTCTAAAATGCCATTACGGTAATACTCACTCTCCTGATGTTTTGAGAGCTAAGAAAAGTCAAGAGCTTTCTTGATGAGTCTGTGACTCATTCAGCTCCCCAGAAGGGGCTTGTGGTATGTTTTCAGGCATCAGAAAGAAGTACACAGCGCTACCTACTTGTGCAAAAACTGAGAAGGTACACGCTTAACATCTTCTGACCTCAGTGGGAAGACAGGCTGATCAGGTCTTCTGAAAATGGGGCAGTCATAATCCAAAACACTCATCAGGGCTAGAATGTTTCTGTAGGTTTTTCCAATCTGATAAAACTATTCTACGGAAAAACAACCCAACCAACCAAACACAAAATGCATGCCACAGCTTTCTCTTTTGAATCTTGTTAATAATTTTTAAGCATTTTCCATTATGAGAGAGATTTGCACATCTATGCTGTTCCTTAAATTGAGGATAGTTTCATCATATGTGTTTAGTTAAATAGCATTCAGAATACTTTAAAAAACTCAAACCTGAAGTCCAGAGGGACCTGAAGGTGCATGGTTTCAGAGTCACTAAACTATGCAGTGAGACACAGACTGGATTTAGAAACGTTTAGGTTGGATCTTCAGTTACTTGACCGCCGACGGCATTGCATTGGCGTGAGGGGCCTCGGTGAGCTCAGGTGGAGTCGTGCCCATTAGCACTTAGTGAAGGTCCAGGCCACCGAATTGCTGGTTCTGTGACACCAAAACTTACTGAATGAAAAACTGCAGCTCTAATTTAGCCTAATCAGTGCCAGAAGTGTAAAAATGGCTAGGAGGTTTTAGTTTTGAGAGCAAGAGTCTGATCTCTGAGGTCTTTTATGTAAATCTCTGGCATGTGTTCGTTTAATATGATGTCACTCTGTAATCCACCATTGCTTTTAAATGTCATTCTCAGAGCTTCATGTCAGCGAGTCTTAAGTGATAATCCCTTTGTTTACCTCACTTTATAGTAGATTAGAAGTGACTTCATGCTTCCACCTTATCCGCTGTTAAGCTTGTGCTTTAGGAAAAATTTATTTGAACTCTATTCTCCTGCTGCTTTCATAAAAGTTTCTAAACAGAGAGTGCAGGTCTTTCAGAAGCGATCTCAATGGTATTGCCCATTCTCCATTGCTTTCAGCATCCTGTGAAAATGGATAAAAGTTCAGTGCCAATCCCCTGCCCTTTTAAACTCCAGTGTTACGAATTTGTTTCTCAAGTTTTCTCTCAGCTAAATGTGGAGCACTGCCCCCCCTGGCCTCTCCTTTTTCTTAATCCTAAATAAATCCCCTCTCTATATGACGTTTCACCTCTCACCAGCTTCTTACAGTCATGAGGACAAGCGATGATGAGACCTGTTGTGGTGTTTTGCTCCTGTGTAGCACTTTCTCCTGTACAGCACAGCGTTGTGCAGGTTTCACCTTTCTGGTCCTGTACCTCCTGGTTGAACTTCTGCTCTACCCTGTAGAAAATCTGTTCTCAGTATAAAAAGCTCTCCATGCAGGTCACCTTCCTAGTCCACCTTCTTTTTTTTGTCTCCCTAAATTTCACCCTTCTGCTCCTAGCACACCTCCTTGTGTAACACGTCCCTCCAGATACTTGCTGCATGTTGTCATATCCTTCCTCCCCGCACTAATGAACTGGCCAGGCTGCAGCCTGCAGCATATACTCAAATACCAGTCTGCTCAGTCTCCTCATTTTCACTGTGTTTCTCTGAAATCCTTCCAGTGTGTGTGGAGATAAATGGACAAAACCCATCCATCCCACTGGCTTGTGAAATGAAGCCTACGGCACACCACTTTTCAGGTACTGGCTAATCTGGGTTCCCAACTACCAGTGGCCACGGGAAGCAAATTACACAAGGTGCTGAGAGATAAAAACTAATGGCAGGAATGCTGGCTTGTGATACTGGAAGAAAAATGTAGGATTTTTAATGTCCATACAGAGCGGAAATTTTCAAATCCCATCCAAAAGTTCCCCCCACGCAACAAAGAGCAGAGAAGTCAATTTACGCTGGAAGGATGAAGGACTGAGTCAACTCTGCTGGGATTAGAACATGTGGTTCGAGGGATCCTAGGTATTTCGGGTCTGATTCTCGGACCACCCAGATGGCTGGGGGGAAAGGAAAAAAAAATTAATACTAATAAAAAAAGGACCCTGTTTGGCAGAACTATGGATCTGGATACCCTGCCTGCAGCTAACACCGTGCACACACATCTGCACAAACCAAAAGGCAGAACTGGGTGCTGTTACTCTGGCAGATCTCAGATCTGCAGAGCGCTTCTGCAGGAATGCATGCATTTAAGTGGGCTTTCTAGATCCCTGGCTTTGACACTAAACCATGTATGTATGTTTTTCTAATGTGTGCCAGACCATTTTGAGAATTTGTGATTCTACACAATTTTCTGCCGTGGAAGCTTTTCATGCCTGTTCTTTTATGTTTCACTGTTGATATTAAATAGACAACTAACAGAGCTAAAATTTAGATCATTACTCAAGGGTCAAATTTTAAAAAGTGCCTGTATGATTTCAGATCATAAATCCAACTGTATTGGGTCTGGCTAACAACGTTATTTTGAAAGTGGTTGTCGGGAGTTTCAAAATAATGTTAACTCTTAGGGCCGGCTTGTCAAGCGCTGGTAATGCAAAGGCACAGTGGGTTTTTCAAACATGCTGGATCCCAGTTAATGTCTTACTCCCCCAAACGTCATTGAAACTCAGGACCCCAAAGCCAGCCCTAGTAAAGAAGTTAAGTACCTAAAAATTAAGAAAATGGCTGGAATGGAGTTTAAGAAACACAAATGTATTAATGAGGTGACTTGTGCATGCTTGGAGTCCAGCATACACACTCAGGTCATACAGCTCCTGTAGGACCGATGGGGATGTTTTCTGCCCTGTCTCCTCTCTGTTGCAGGAGCATGCACATAGCAAATCTTGTGGGAGGATGTGCTGTGGAAAAGCCATATTCAAGGTTTAGTTGATATCAGTTGGCCAGACTCCACTTCAAGAGCAAGTTTACTGCATTCCCTGTGCTCACTTTATTGGCATGTATGGGGTTGGGTTTTGATATCGTTGATCGTGGTAGCTGATAGTGAAACCGGGCGGTTGTGAGCGTTTTGATGATTTTTTTTAAGCTGATACTTGGGGTGGGGGGACACCTTACAGCATGGCAGGAGCCTGGGAGGTAGGAGCTATCCTTTTCCACCCTTTGGGCAGCAGAAGGACCTGTACCATGGTCTCCCCGCTGCTGAGTGTCTGCCGTTAGATTAAATGTGAGAGTTAGGCTCCACCACCACCTCCTGCCCTTTCTACTAGTGCAGCAGTGCATCAGTGTGTCCTTCGTACAGGTGGAGCCTCCTCACAGCAGAGGTATTTCTTCCTGCCACAACTCATTTTCTCTCTCTCGTACACCCCTCCCTCCCCGCTCACACATACCCACGTCACTTACAACAGCACTTGGATGCAGTCAGGCATTCCTGAAAAAATATGTTAGGGCTGTATGAAATGCATTTTGAGTTTAAGTCACACTGAGAAATAAACATGTGTTCCTAAATCCCGTAAGGGCCTTTGAAATATTTTCCTTTCAATCCTGTAAAAGCATCCTGGAGAATAATTTGTCTTATTCCTTCTCTTGCCCCTTCACGAGAGGCTTTCCTAGCTTGGTTCTGGAGCTACTTATATGGCTTTTGATTTGCAAACCAGCTGCTGGACATGGTACCTGCTGATTGAATGCTTCATCCGAAAGCTTCTTAAAACCCCACAGATTAACCACACATCCCAAATTACCACTGGTAGAGGAAAGACTACCAGAGTGTGGTTAGTACATTATGAATAGGAAAGTTTCAAGCTTACAGCCGCATTAGGGTGATGTTCTTACATGTATATTCTTGTTTGGGGCTATTTGTCTTCACTGTGAGATAAAATACTTGGTTTCATATGCTGTCTTTCATCCCAACTCAAGTGCAGTATGATACTTTACAAGAAAAAACAGGATTGTAGATGACAAAATGCAGGGTGTAGAAAGATAGGGTGGTGAAGGAATTAACACATTCAGTCATCAAATCAGTAAATGAAAGGAAGATCAATATAATGGGGATTAGCAAAGAAGGAGAAGAGATATTTGTAGAAGAGATCTGAAAAGAAATGATGAGCTGATGAGGCAGAGGGACAAACAGAAAGTGATCTAGGCTACAGAACTGTTTTTAAGTCTCTCCCTATTCATGAAAATACCTAAGTATATGCTTAATTAGAAATACCTGCTTAGGTCCATTGACTTCAGAGAAACTTAAATGCATGTTCACATGCTATCCTGGAGAAAGGTGTTCTTCTGAAGAGGCCATAAAATAGAAATGTTTACTAAATCCTACTTGTGTATTCCTGCTTTAAGAATAGTTTATATTAGAGATTTTTCTTGTGCCAATATGGACTTGGTAGTTGACTTCAGACCTGTTATGGTAATGGATTATTTGCTGGTATTGTCATGAAGGGTTTCACTTCAGTTGTGTTTCTTTAGATAATTTTGGCAAAGTAGAAATCAAGGCCTAATGAAGGGGGACTAGAGCTCTGTGGTTACTTCCACATAACATTGCTTTAAGTCCAGCATCATCACAGAGATCCCAGAACTGGTGTCAAACAGGCTAATTTGGAGGAGCCTAGCTGCAATGATACCACGTGGACAAAACATCCTGGTGTTTGCCTCTGAGGAAGAGCAAGTTTTCAAGGGATTAACAGTGTTTGACATGCTGTTTTGAGTAACTGATCTCCATTCATGTCAGACAGTGTGGTGGTCCTGCTTGTTTGAAAAGACCCTCAAGGAGCCAACGATGTTTTCAGTTCTTTGGAAGGAACTGAAATGAGAGCCTTGCTGCTGTTTTACCCTGACCACGAGACACCCATTTTGTGATGGCATCCTGTGGGGGTCAGGGTACAGCGTGAGAGTTAGTATATGGTAGGGACCAGGTCAGGGTGAATAACTCTATTATCTGTAGACCAGTGGGAAGGATTTTGCAGTCGGTTCCCAGGGGAGAAATCATATAAAAGTTATTTCTAGCTCTTTCCCTTTTTTCCTAGTCCTCCAACCCAACCGTTTCTCTGTAAGAAGTAATACCAGGAAGTGATGAAAAGTGAGGTATCTGCAAAGTTTTATCCAGTACATTTGAACACTTAAATAGTTATTACCTGTTTGTATATTATTTCCAGTAAAAGTCTCGAAACAGAGAAATGATCATAGTGAAATCAGTGTCAGCAGGCCCCAAACCACTTTATTCACTTGAAAAAAATAGGAGACTTCCAAACTCCAAATAAATTTCTAGCCATTTTTGGAAAAGAAATCCTACATGCCCGCATAACCAAACCAATTTTCAGGTTAGGTCAGGAAAGTTCAAACCGTCCTTCAGAGCAGACAGCAATGAGATGACCAGAATGTAGGAGACTAAAATGGAATTGAGCCAGGTTAGATATTTTACAACCCATGTCTTTTTAAGAGTCCCACAGGACCTTTACCAAGGACAAATGCACTGGACTTCTGGGCTTTAGCGGGTAGGTATGACGGCCATTCTCTATTCCTCGCCAGAGCATCATCACGTGATGTTGCCTAATGAGTCAGAGGGAAAGGCACTCTCCCACCAAGACCACTTCCTCCGTGTCCTGGGATTTTCTTTGCAAGTCATCTATTCAAGGCCTGGCTAGGTCTTGACCTCTCTTGGCATGTGAGATCTAAACTTGGTATGACTCCAGACTTCCCTCAACCACGTCTGGTTTGAATCCTGTCAGTGCTGAGATGACTGTTACCGCAAGAATAAGAAACTCTTCAAAGAGCTGTTTGTTTGTTTATTTTTTTAAGAGCCGGCTTCTGCCAGATGTGAAGAAGGTAGGACCGCTGTGAGCTGTAGCTTCTTTCCCTTCAGGTCCTGATGTGCTGATGGACCTCAGGATCCTATCAGCCTGGTTTCTTCATGCTTGATCTCTGCAGAGCAGGGTTTGCATTTCTGGTGAATTATGTGGCAGTTTCTGATAAGGACGGATAGTGAGCAGAGACTTGGGCTTCGTTTGTGCACAAGATGTCACATTGCTTTAGGTATGTCACAGTGGTGCAGCGTATTGGGTGAGTGACCTTTGCCAGGGTGACTCAGTGAGTAAATGGCACAAACTGAGGGACAGAAAATTCCTCGAGGAGCCTGTGCTGAAGAGCAGATTGTGCTTTCTCCCAAAATCTTGCACTAGATGCAGTGGTTTCCTATCCCTTCATTTGGTTTTAGACTATGTTGCCAAACTGGCCTTTATCCACACTCTGGTTGCTGTGATTGATTTCATTGCTTTGCCTTTCATAAACGCAACCCCAACCCTACCAGCTCTGTGTTCATTGGTGGCTTTTCTCCCAGGCAGGGCAATTTTGTGGTTCACACATTCACAAGCAAAATTGCTGTGATCTGTGAACTTCCAGTGCAGTAAGGATTTGTGTTTGTGTGTGTATAGTCTTCCTTACTTACCAGTGCAAGGTCTCAGTCTAATCTCCTCCTCCTGTTATCATCCTCAGTGGGTGAAAGCAGGGCTGAAAGATAATCTCCTTGCCTACAGTGCATCGTGGTCTGCACTCCCCCGATTGCATCTGAGTTTCAAATGAAAAAGCCTCTGGAGTCCAGGAGCAAATCTTTGATTGAAGTGATCCTAGAGACTTTTAGAAGCTGTTCTTGAAGGCTGAAAGTAGAAGATAGAGATGGTGTAGCCAGAGAATCTGGCATCATTGGGAGTGTCACAAGAGCTTGACAAATATGCCAGTAAAAATCCATGGGTACAATAGCATGAGCTGCATTTATTGTTCATTTTTGGCTCCTCAAACTTTTGTCCTGCTTCGCTGAACAGCAGAATGAGAGCTTTCAAGGGGGACTTGTGTAATTAAAAGTTTATCTCCTACCCATGGGTCCTTACAACTCTTCTTGCACTTGCTCTGTCCCTCACATACTCTATGACTGAGCTTAGAAAATGGCCTGTGCGTTCTTGTACCTTTTTTTATTGGCTAGAAGCCTTTTATAGCAGGTGTGAATGGTCGTATTAATTCTTACAGCATTCATGAGTACCAAATGTGTACTGCAGTGCTGGGTAAAAGTAATTATTTTGCCATTACATTATGAACAGCTTTAAAACTTGCACTGTAATGTGACGTGCATAAAAGGGAATTGTTAATATTAGAAGTTCAGTTCTGGATAGTTGAATTTCTTTGGTTACTAATAATACTATAGATTCTTTAAACCATAAAATATTTTAAAAATCCACTTTATTTTCGCCTGTTATGTCCTTTGTGTATTTTAACAAATCAAGCAGCAGATACAACTAAAAAAAAAGCCCAAAACATGCACAGTGCAGGACCTTAAGGCCTATTTTCAAAGTAAACTCCAAGTCAGAAGTATTTGGACATCAAAATCCCATCAGCAGCCTGTTCCCACAATGAATCCATGCAGGAGCTTACAGCACACTGAAATCAACTTGGGCTGCAAAAGATACTTAAAGGTGCAAAAAGATGACTGATGGGACTTTCTAAAGCTGCTACCACGTGGAAAACCTTGCTCCTGGGATTTAGGCATAGCTTTGATTTCCAGGGTTGGTTTGCTCGTCACTGTGTTGTCTAAACAGGTAAAATAATCTACTGCACCTGAGCAGTTCTGTTTTCTCATTCCCAGACCACGGTACACTGGCCTTGTGTTTGCCTTTTCCAAAACTGGAGAGAGTTGTTTAAATAAAATTTTGTGCTGAATTATTAAAGACACTGCAAAGGTTTTCATTAAAATTTGAGTATGTTTAATATCCCTTCTCTTGAATTTTAAATAGAACCAATACTTGGTGACTTAATTACCCAGCAATATCTCTTTTTTAGATTTTTACCTTATTTAATAAAATGAGTGTATTTACATAGTTCCAACCTAAGCACATCTTGTTTTACTGACTAAGTGCATCATTTAAAGGGCACACAATGTTAACACCTTTTGGCTTGCCTAAGACTTTACATCATGTTACACACTGAATCCCACAGTGAACTTTATCCTGTGCAAAAAATAACTCATTTTCTCTATCCTTTCTGATAAAATGTTTTAAAAAACCCCACAACTCTCTGGTCATTTTAAAATGTCCCCAAAACATACGTGCTTTCGTTGAGGTTATATTCAGACTACCTAGATTATCGTCTCAGACAGACTTTGGCCGCTGTTACGGAAAGTGATAGCTATAATGTCTGAGTTGAGCACCTGCAGTTGGCCGTGCAAATACAGCAGCCACCTCTTGCTTAGCCCTGCATAATTTTGGGGCTTGGCAAAGTGTGTAGAAACAGGGCTGGAGGTCTCATCCCTCTCTTCACTTAGATGCCACAACAGGAACATAAACTCGTGTTTGGTGAGATGCAAGAAGGGTGTTTTTTGAGGTTGGTGGAGTGATGAGGAACCTTCTGCTTCTGCTCCTGGCCCAGCAGTATGGACCATCACCAGAACTGTTAGCATGAGGAGGATGTCTGGGGGCCTTAGCCAGCACTGATGCTTTAAAAAAATCCCCTGTTTTTCAGGCAGCACCCCAAAGCCAGCCATGATTCCCTGGAAAGGGGAGAGTAAAGAGTGGCTGTGCCTCTGCTGTTGCTACATTTAGGAGAGAAACAGCTTCAGCGACTTGGTGTCAACGTGGTGCTTTTAGGAATTAGATGCCACATCTAAGGTTGGGCTGGGGTCATTTAAGGCTCAACTGAGGACTGGAGATACCGAATTTCCTACCTTTACCCAGCCGACCTTAGTGTCCGGTTACTACCTGAGCTGGTTTGGGGCATCTAAAATTGGCATGGGGTACCGGGCAGGCAGAAAGGTGGGTGAGAGCGGTGGCCGGGGGAAGTGAGGCTACGGCATAGCCATGAGGATGGAGGTCACTGGAGGGTGGTGGCATCATGATGAGCTGTGCTGTGCTCAGACCTCCTCTCTGGCCAGGCTGGTGAACGCCAGACCCACTGGACCCTGACACAACCATGGTGGATGCGCAAGGGAGGGCTCTTTCTTCGGCCTCAAAAGGCCATGTGCGTGTGTGCATCACTCTCCAGCTAAAACGACAACGACTCTTTGAAATGTTTTTCTGCATTTGCATTTACAAAAGCTGGATAAGCCTTTTTTAAAAAAAAATCTGATAAGTAGCAGGCAATTGAATTAACCACTGTTGACTGTATTGCTGTCTCTTAACAAACTCCATCTGTATGGTCTCCCTTTGTAGACACAATTTTATAACTTAATTTCCCTACCAAAACATCAGTGTTTACTTAGTAAGAAATCTGTTCTTTGTCAGCTTAAAACAGTGATTTCTTTATTACCACTCTGCGCAAGGAATGACAGCACAGAGTTGGCACTGGAGCAAGTCTGGTTGAGTCTACAGCGTTGTAATGGAAACGGGGTGAACCGAGGGTCAAGTATAATGGGATTTGTATACAGAAATGTGTCTGCATAAGGAATAGCTGCATGAGATAAGAGAATGAAAGATGAGGCCCGCAGGTCTCCCTTTGCATGGCGGTGGGAGGGAGGTGTCGCCGTAGGTATACTGTGCTGCTGACACGGGAGACGGCGTTACCTCTGCGCCAGCGTAGCAAAGATGCCTAAATCATGCTCCAGCACTAGCTGCCGTTGGTGGGTGTTGGATGGGTTGGGGCGGTAGTCGATGATTACTCTGAGAATGTCTCGCATGTAATTTTTATTGATTTTGGGAAGCATAGGGTCAATGAGGGGTTTTCAAGCTATTACAGTCTGTGGCCTCCCTAAAAATTTTCCAGCAGGGTTGTCAAACATGGTGTTTGGCATGAATTTGGCCTGAATAACAAGAGGCTTGCTGGGTTTTTTTGCTGTCTTTCACAGCACCTGAAGGAGTTTTTTGTGATTCCCAAGGGTTTTGCAAACCACAGGTTGAAAAGCACTAGTATAAACTTTCAGCAGTAAACAGCTGGGGAACATCAGATCCCTATTCCTTCCTTGATAAATATGTTATATTTTCCTGTGTCACTGGAAAACTGGAAGAATAGGAGAGCAGCTGTAGAGAATGACACCAACGGATCTGGGAGCAAAAGGGTTTTGGAAGGAAGGCTTTTTGGGTGGTACACGGATGATGAGATATAAAATACCTCATCCTTTCTTACCATGAGCTGATGATTTGGGGCGGGGGGGAGGCAGGGGGCAGCATTCTGGCTTTTTCAAAGTCTGTTGGAGTTGTACAGGGCCATAAGCAGTGCTGGGGTTTTACCATAGGGGTGGGCTTCTGTTTATTGCATTTAGTTTCTCCTGCTGTAGAGCCTTTCTCAGTCTTACACTGCAGACTAGAGCTGGTAGAGAAATGCCAGTTGTTTATTGCAGTCAATTGGAGAGAGATTCTGCTTCCTCTGGATTATTTGTGTTCATCTTTTCCCTATGGAAAATTAACTCCCAGCTGAATGTTGTCCAGATTTTAAAAACATCCGTGTTTCATTCTGGTTCACTTTCTTTCTAGTTCTAAAGAAAGAAAAGGAAAAAAAGTGATAGGTTAAAAAGAAGAAATTAAAATTCAAGCACTGACTTATTGTTAATTCTCTTATTTTGTACAGAAAACTCCAGACACTTCCAAGTGAAAAGCTTGTTTGGAATAAAAAGGTGGTTTTTTTTCCCTGCAGTCATATCAGTGAAAAAGTTTTACCTAGTTCTGCTCTTCACCCTATAATTGCTTGCTTTTCAACATACTTGTAGCAAAGGAAAGGATGGTTAGATCAGCCAGCCTGCTGGATCAGATCTTACATTACATCTTGAGCTCTTTGAGTGCCATTAGCATTTCCTTTTAGAAGTGAAGAAATATTGACAGTTTGGTAGGTTATCTCGCATTTTACTGCACGTTAGGGCACTTCAAAGTCTTTATGTAGTGATGGGAACTGTCATGAAGTAGATGTGAAAAGGGCCTTTGGTCCAACTAAACCTGTCAGCAAGAAGATTTAGGGCAGATGGTTATTATTAGAAATCAATGTATTTATTATATATTGTTCAGGAATATTTCCCTTTGGAGGTTACTGTGAGTGCTGTTGCTGTTTAAAATGTGTCAAATGCCAGTAAAATTAATTCCTGCAGAAAACCCAGGGAGCCCCGACCAAAAGCTTTGCTATTATAGGAATGCACGTCTTTTACTTCTTTGTGCTGTGATACACCAGAGGCAGGTACACACGCAGCATGCCAGCAGCGTACCTGGTGTGTGTGGACGTGTGTGTGTGAGATGTGTTTCTGTGCAACTATCACAATCACCTCTACATACAGAGCTCCTCTGACTGCTGTGTCTAGAAAGGCTCTGTAGAGATTTGTGCTGTACCTGTTCCCATTTCTTTTTATTCCCCTTTGTAAAACATGGTTTTCTGGTTACTTCCAGTTGGTTACAACAGCTTATTGCTGCTTAGAGCAAGCACAGTATCTTTCTAAAGCCTGAACACCAATGGTTTCCCCCTGTACTTCAGAAAAGAGAAGTAGGACATTTCAGGCTTTTTATAATTAGTTTGGTGTAGGTTTTTCTTCCTTGGTGTCCTGTTCAGTTACAGGGTTTAAGTTATAGGACCTTGGATTATGGGAAGAGGACATTCCCAGTAGAAAAGGAGCATATTAGCAGCAACATTAATGCTGGAAGTCGCTGTCCTGGAACAAAGATTCATTTTCCATTCACCCCGTGATTTACAGCACATTCCAACCAAGTGATTTGGCTATGGTCTTCTGGCATAACATTGTTTGCCCTTTCCCTGACATTTTGCATATAAAGAAAAGTTATGAGCTTCTTGGGCATTCAAGGTACCAGGAAATGCAGGACTCTACCTAATTTGTTAACATGAAATTATAGATGTCAGACATAGACTCTGTTAGTTAACATTGGTTAGAGTAATGCTGCAGCCAGTTGATTGTATTACAGTCATGATGAAGAGGAATGGTCCTTTTTTGCTTTTCTGGGATATGACGGGTATAGAGCCAAGGCAGATTTAAAGTGTAATGAATGAAGAAGCATTTTCTATGGTTTGCCTGACTCTTCCATGAGCTCCACTGCTGTGGTGTTGCTGCCACTGACTTGCCCTCTCCACAACAGGTTAGTGCTGGCCTAACATGGAAAGGGACTTTTCAGAAGTACTATAGGCATAGTCTTTTAAATGTTAAACTATTCTGTAGCACTTGAACGTTATTTCCTTTTGAGGGAGAAAAGCCCCCACCCAAAAGTTGCATGGCAAGAAGACACTAGGCAGGGATCAGAAACTCCGATTTCCTCCCCACACACATACACTTCCCATTTGTTTTCCCAAGCCCAGTGTCTTCACAGCTACAAGCAAAGTATTCGCTCCAAAGTGCTAATATCCTCAACATGTGTCCCAAGGGAAATCAATCAGATGTAGAGAAATGGCTGTGTCACATCCAACACATCTTCCCAACACCCATTTCCCACATGACCTCACCAGTGCTGAATCCTGTCAGATCTCCCTCAGCTTCCTACTCAGCTCTTCCGTCAGGATCTGGTCCATGGCTGCACCTCTTCCCGTCTCATTCCCCACCACTTCCCACCTTGCTTGCTCCCCCCGCACCCGCCATGCCGCTGCCCAGCCCTCATCCCCTCTCCGCCCTGACCCCACAGTGTTTTGACACCCCAGCTCTCAAATTTTGTGACTACTGCAATCAAGTTCTCATGCCTGGTGGTTTCAACCTGAAGTTCACGCGCCTCCAGGTTTGCACCGCTCCTTTGGTCTGTCGCTGAACTACTTTCATTGGCTCTCACACTTTTATCCATGCTTTCTTTCATGCCTTTTTCGCTCACTCTCCTTCCCTCTCTCCCCCTCAGCTACCTTCCTTGAAGTTCCCCTTCTTAAAATATGCTTCCTCTCTGAAGGCTTTCATCATTAATCTCTCAAGAAACTATCTTAGAGACTCATCTGCTGTGCTTTGATTTATTCGTTGTGGGGGTTTTTTGGCGGGTATCTCACAAGAACTGAGCTGGTCATCCTTCTACCTCCGTCGCTAAAGGAAAGCTTGTGTGAAAAGGTGGGCTTTCAGAACTTAAATTAAAAGATCATGTAAGTAAGATAATTGGATAAAAAAAGGATATTAGGATCTGAAACAGAATGTTTACTTGCTTTGATGTGCTTTGGGAACATATGTCTGCACAGTGGGCTGTGTGGCTGATTAAGTATAAAACAACCCAAGAAAAAATCACCACTATTAAGCTTAAATCAAAGATCTCTCCTAGAGACACTAATTTGATTTGGGTTTGAAGGTCCCGTATCAACTCTAATTTCTACTTTTGATGTCTTGCTTCTTTGTGTGCTGTATAATGGAGGGCAACCTTACTTATTAAAATTTTGCATTTTTCTTCCATTTTAAAAGCAAATATTGATATTGTTGTTGTTATTGTGTTGCAATTGTGCTTACAAGTGTCAGCCAAAACTAGACCTGCATTGTGGTAAACGCAGCATAAATGCAGTAAGACACAATATGTGGTTAGGAGAGTTTCTAATCTGAGGACCAATTTCTGCACTCATACTCCCAACTTTGCTCCCTCCAAACATCGCCCTGGTCCCCAGTAAGGCTGCCAACAACCTGTAAGCTTAAGAACGTTGTTAACTTCTGGTGGAACTTAGACGAAAAAAAGTTTCAAGCTCTAAACCAAAATACTATTGTTTTCATTGATAAAAATAATAATACTTTTGAATCGGGTGAAATTAATTCTTTTGTTCCATTTGTTCTTGGTTTTAGATACTTTAAGCTTAGGATTGAAGTCAGGTAGGTTTGAAAATGAAGTAGTCTTTTGAAAGGAAAAATGAAAGACGTTTACCTTTTTTTTCCAGTTTTGAAACAGAAAAATCCTTTTTCTTACCTGGAGCAAATATATTAAATTGACCTCATATGCTAGAAGTTGCATTAAGCCTTGAATATGTTTTTCGAAGGGATGGAAAAAAAAATTGTGCTAAGAAATTGTACCCACCTTAGATTATGATACTGTTTCCATGGTGTAGATGGAAAACGGAGGAACTGACACACTGGATACCTGTTCCTGTTGCTCCTGCCATCAGCAGCAGAGTTTCCTTTGACTTCAGTGGTGCAAGATTAGACTTTAAGGTGTGACTTTTAAAGGTATTTAGACAACTGCCATTGCCAATGGATGCAGAGTGGGATTTTTCATAGTGTCTGCCTAAATCATTCTCAGAGCAGTGCCCTAACCACAAATCCACAAATAAGGGATTTTACGTTCAGAGGTTTGTGTCTCTTAAGGCCCAAAGGAATTACCGCAGTTATCTGATCTGACATCTGTGACACTGGCCATAGGATTCCCCCCTTTAATTTCTACAGTGGGAGAAATTACTCTTTCCTACTATTAAAACTCCAAACCTTGCAGTACACTTAGAGCCCATCTTTTAGAAAAACATCTAGTTTTGCCATAAAGTCTTGCAACAGCACTGAATTTACCACTTCCTTCCATAAACCCATCTAATGGGAACTTGCCCTCGCTGTTAAAAAATCTTTTTTATTTTTCATTATTTCCATGCCTCAAAGCCATATTTGAGGGAAAAGAAGAAAACGGGAACTGCTTGAAACATGCCCATTAACTTTCTGCAGAGAAGCTGTTGCAATTTTTGTCCAGCTTCACAGTCTCCGTAACAGCTTCTTATAAGTGAGTGCATTAACTGCTGAATTAGCAAAGGTGGCTCTGATTTTCTACATATTCATCTTTGTGATTATGAAAAAAAAAGGTATTATTAACCCCATTTTAGAGCTGAGAAAATACAGGAAAAAGCAATAAAATTATTTGTGCTGAGCATCCCAGCAGGGGAGGGCTGGGAGTTAACAGTGATGTGTCTTGGGTCCCCATCCCAATCTCTTCCTAGTGCAACATGTAAGCTGGCATCTTCAAGCTGATAACCCTATATTCGAGCATCAGGTCACTTTACTGGATAATTATCAACTTGTTGCAGTGCTGGTAGAGCTGGGAAGCATGAGTGATTCCCCATCACCGTGCTCCCTGGCAGTGGCTGGGGTGAGAGGCAGCTGCAAGGCAGCTCCGCGCTGCAACTCGCAGCGCATCCTCCGCTCCCTGAGCCGAAAAAATGGGAAGGAGGGGGAAATCTTTGTGAATGATCAAATGCCTTGTGAATTCAATCGTTGTGGCCCAGGTTTGACCTCTGAAAGGTACCTTGTTTTGATGGACTTTGTGGGTTTTGATCCTGAGGGTACTGCACAAGTGTCGCGACCTATCGCCCTTCCTGTTGTAAGGGACTTTAAGTCAGAAATAAACAGAGGTGAAGTTGAGGGGCTGGCGAGAGCTGTTTAGACTGAATCGTTTAGCATGGATCCTGGAGCATTTTAGGTTTCCCGCTAGGTACAGCTTTGGCATTCTATATGCAGAGCGTCTGCCACAAGCACAGTCCATTTTTGGGGCATCCATATGTCTCTCCACCATCTCCTGCAGATGTTGGGTGGTGTTTTGGGTACACAGGACTTGCGAAAGCCAGGCCAGGGAGTTTTATTTAAAACAAAACAAAAGGAAGGATTTTTATGTGGGGCTTAGATGGGATTGTTGGCTTTAAAAGCTCTACCAGCCGATGATACCCCTCCCCGTGAGCAGCTCTGTTCCTAGCTTCCATCTCTGTGTAGCAGCTCTGCAGTCTTTTTATTGTACAGCAAAACAATTGACTGCAAGTGTCCATATTCCATTAAGCGTATGGAAAAGTATTCAGCCCTTTGTTTTCCACTGAATGAATTTACTTGGCATGTAAGTATTAATTTAGACTAGTCATGGGACATTAGTGCTGGTTAATTGTCCCCATTTTTCTGGGGTTTATTTAACTGATGGAGATTATTTCAGAAATGTACAACTTCTTTAACTGTTGCATTCTTTGCTGGATGCCCCTTGCAGAGGCTCCAGACTCACATGCAGCAGCGGGGAGATGGTGGCACATCTCTGCCATGCAAGATTTTGGGATTGCTGGTGTGTGACCACAGGGGGAGAGCATGATGAGAAAAAAGTCACCCCAAGGCCCTGTTCATAGCAGCCAGCACTGGTTTTGCCAGTCCCTCGGGGGGTTTCCTTTCCCAGGAGCCCAGCCCGGCTCCTCAGAGATGATGATGCTCATCCACTGTGGGACCATGAGGATCCTTTCTCAGCACTGCGTCCAGCTGCGACGGACCGAGCGCAGCGCACACACACCTCCTGTGAGCAGCGCCAGCGGAGACGAGCGCCTGCCAGGCTCCAAGGCACACGCAGGGACACGCTGGTCTGCCTCACTGAAAACCACAGGCTGAATTTTTTTGCCTTGCTTTGTAAAGAAAAACTACCAGCTCCTTCCCCCAGACTTTGGGATGAAACTGTGGAGCTTTGGACAAGCTGGGGCTCCTTTCAGCAAAACCCAGGTGGCAGGAAAATTAAGCAGAACTCTTTTCCCCGGTGAATGGCAGTTAAGGAGTGACCAGCTCCTGGGAAACCACCAAAAATCTGCTAGTGACCCACCGGCAGCATGTGTCACGTCTCGGGTGCTTGCAGCTCTCCTAGTGCTGGTCGTGCTCCTCTGCTGCTGTGTGTACCCGCTGCCCCGTGGTCCCGCTCTGCAGGCGGCTGGAGCCAGGTACAAAGTACAAGGATTTCTGCTCTCCAAGGGGAGTTATCCAGTGCACCGGTAAAGACCTGCTCTGTAAAGCCTTCAGCAGCGTGCATGCCCCCAGCATCACCACGAGGCCCTGCAGCCCTTGGATGGGATCAGGGAAAGTGTCCCCCACCTCAGTGTCTCCCTCTGTTAGGGAGCAGGGAAGGGACAGCCTCTCCTGGGTGGGGGAGGAAATGAATCCAGGCTCGCGTGCTTCGTCAGAGATGCAAATTGCTCTACAGGTCCTGAGCATTAATTATAGAGCCTGGGCTTCTCGCTAGAGCCGCGGGGAAAACAGGCCCCTGGCTCCCATTAAATTTAATGGCATTTGGACACCCAATTCCCTTAGCCTATTTGAAAACCAGAATCCCAGTTTCTTCAGAAATATATGTGGTCAGGTGAAATCCCTCATCCCGCTGCAGACAGTGAGATTTTTACAGTATTGGCTTCAGCAAAGCGGGCAACTCTCCCCCAGGCACTGGAGTGTTTTCCTCGTGCCATCTGCGGGATCCAGGGAAAGAGCAGGGACTGATGTACGGATAGCGGAGGTGTGGGCAGGGAGCTCTGCGGACACACTGAGAAACCCAGCTCTGGCACCACGGCACCATTGCACAGGCTGGTTCACGGCACCACGCTGGAGATTGTCCCGCTGCAGGGTTTGGGGCATGGGGATGGAAAGCCCTGCTTGCCCGGGAGGTGAGCAGGGCATGGGGCAGAGCCGCCTTCCCCCCGCACAATTTCATCTCTCATCCATTTAAGCCACTGCCTCTAAAACGTAGCAGCTAATTGTTCTCCTCTGCCAGGAGCAGACCTGTGAGGCTACGGCTGCCTCTCACTGTGTCTTTGCAGAGTGCCGATGAGATGGCACAATGTGGGACTTGGGGATTAGGTAAGAAATAATGCCAGTAGCGCAACTGGAAAAAAAGGGGGGGGAAAAATCAAACTTTTGGGGAGTTAGGAGCAGAGGATCCCTCTGGCCCGGTAAGCCGTTCCTGGTAGGCAGCTACTGGAAGCCACGTTATTTCGGGACGTGCTGCGCCGTGGGATGGTGCCTTGCTAGAATTGTAGGTGTACAACGGTGAGAGGTGATCCCTGCCTGGGAGGGCTTACAGGAGCCAGACCTGGCTGAGAGTACGGCGATCCCAGTCCACAGAAGGAGAGATACGGTAAGGAGAAGCCTGCTCTCCACTCCAACCGGTCTTTATGCACAGGGCCAGCCTCGTATTGAAACACCACCCGGGGCTCCAGCTGCATGCATTTTGGGTGAATTCTTGATCTTTTTCCCAGTGTTACCTTTTTGGCCAGGGTGGAGTTTTCCTGTTCTGAGGGACTCCAGCGTTTCTGCCCAATTTAGCACGGAGAAAATGAACAGCAAACCCTTCATATTGTTATACACGTTTTAGATGTCGGCCTCACAGTTTGATCAGCGGAGGCTCCGAAGGCTCGTAAACCTGGTAATACATAGTTTCAAGCCTGCATCAAAGAAGTTCACAACCCTTTTGGGAGAAGCTGTGAGTACTGATGAAAGAGGGAACTTATTGTATATGTAAGAAAACTTCTTTCATGGCTTATGTATTAAGGCAGGCTCTGTGGCCCAGGGAAGATTGGGGCTGCTTTTAATTTACATCCCCCCTCACTTATATTAAGTCTTCGTCAGAAGAAAAATTAGTCAGATGTTTTCTTAATGACATCATTTTTTTTAATCCTGTTTCATTTTTTCCAGATGAGGCGGTGGAGATTATTAGAAATGAATTGAAACTAAATCTGGAACAGAGACTTTGATTCACTTCTCCCTCCTCCCCGGTAGAAATAAATTGGTCAGCTCCGTGCTCAGCCGCCTTTATTAGCAGCCTCGACAAAAAACAGCCCCGGCAGCCTCGGCTGCAGCTTTCCCGAGCTTGCCGCCGTCGCAGCTGACGTCACGGCGAGAGGCACCGGAGAGTGGCTCAGAGAGGGACTTTGGTCGCCCCATAATTTTGGTAACGAAAGGCCATGGTGACACAGGTGGGGAGGTTATGAGGTTTGAAATAGCCATGCCATTATAAGTTTGTTTTTCAGTGCTGTAAAAGAAAACAGGCTTGATGCTGGTGGGTGTTCCTCTAGCAAAACCCCAGCCTGGGTCCGACGAGAGCGTGTGCGTCCGTGGCTGTGCATCTCTGCAAGTCCCTTATATCTGATAGGTTTTCACTGTCTTGTATTTCACACCAGTGAGCCATGAAGAGTATTGCTACAGGAAAGTACTTTGAACTATAAATATTTTAAAAGGCATTTAATTTACTACCTATCAGCAGAAAGTGTTGAAAAAGCCACAAGGTTTACTAATTTATCAGAAAGACAGAGAAACACGCAGAAGATCAAACAAAGACAAACATGCTTGTAAACTGCTGAATAAGTCTGCAAAGCTTATATTACATTTCTTTGTGGTTTTGTTGATATGAAGGTAATACAAATAAATTAAAATGCACCTGAACCGTTGATAAGGCAGGGTGGGACCAAGATCCTGAGGTGCAGGTGGCATGTGGAAACTGCTCAGACCCTTGTGTTTGTGGTTGTCTGTGCATGGAGAGACAGATCTTAGATGCACTCGCTAGTGGCGTATTTGGATATTGTTAGGCAAGGACCTTTGTTACACCGTCCCTTAGCTCAGCCCACGTCCCAGATCCCTGACCTCCGAAACCCCAAATCCCCATGGTCTCCCATGCCTGGGGTGCAGCCCCAAGGGGTGCACATCCATCTCCCTCAGCTTTGCCAAAGCACCAGGCCAGGGACGAATGCCGTCCCTGCCGTGACCTGCATCTCTGCACCATCTCCACTTCCAGCAGTCTGTCAGTACAGAGAGAGCTAATGCAAAGCAGATTTTGCTCTTTCATTTTGCCTAATGGCAGTTCTGCCTCTTTTGGTGTTTAGCTCAGATTTTCTGCTTCTCGGGTCAGGGCATGTAACTTTTTCTCCCCTCCTTGCGCCTTCTGCCGTTTGGCTAAGAGGCTAGAGGGTACAGTAGAAGATGTGTCTGGGAGATGTCTGCACACTTTCTCTTCCATCCTTGCTCACCCTGCAAAAACTGCTCGAGTGCCAAAACATGCCTGTGCCTTTCTTTTTGTTACCTGCTGAATCCCTCAGCATTTACTGACTTCTTTCTCAGGTAACACTTGGCCTGGGGAAGATCTGAGGGATTTAACAGAGGTGGCCCCCAGAAAGCATGCAATAAAACCTCTCATGAACTTTTGCCCTCTGAACCGTACCACCGACCTGTCAAGGAGGTTTGTGCAAGCCGTGATGGACGCAGGCAGGGAGGGCTGCTCCACCGGCACTGGCCGAGCCACGCACGCTGGGCCAAGCAAAGCACGGCTCTCCTCAACATTGTATAACTACTACTTGCGCCGTTTGCATCCTTTCACACGCAGTCCCGTCTGGGGCTTTGTCCGCGCATGGCAGCACTAAACATCTGGATACCCAGGGGCAGTGAGGAGCTCACAAACCCCAGGTTTGCCTCGAATGTCTTCATGTAGCCAGCCTCCCTGTGCAAGGAGATGGAGCGAGATCTCCAGCACGGAGCGTGCTCCACGCAGCCTACACGTGCAGGCACTGCCAGAAGCAGCTCATGCCCCTTTTCACAGCAGCCCAGCTGGGGTGAGCCACCTTGCACAAATATGTGTTTAGTGCAATGCGAGTGCAGGTCTGCAGGAAGCTTGCACCGGCTTCAGGCTCCCGTATATGCCAAGAGGGGAGGTTTTTCCCACCATGTGCTCGAAATCCTCCCTCATGGGCGAAGGCAGTGGGGTGGGAGGGAGAAGTGTGGCGGGTGGCCGTGCCCACCCCAGGTGGCTGTGAGTGATGGCGTGTCTCTGTTTCCTTCCCAGGCCTCCTCCTCTGAGCGGCAGCCCCGTCATCTCCGACATCTCCCTCATCCGCCTGTCTCCGCACCCTGCCGGGCCTGGAGAGTCACCCTTCAGCCCGCCGCACCCTTACGTGGCACCCCACATGGAGCACTACCTCCGCTCCGTCCACAGCAGCCCCACGCTCTCCGTCATCTCTGCTGCCAGGGGCCTCAGCCCTGCTGACGGTAAGACGCTGTGCTGTTGGTACTGCAATGATTTTGTAGCTCACCAGCACTGAAATTCCCTAAAATCCAGGGATTTGCAGCTGCAAAGGCTCCGCAGCTGCTCTCTGAAGTGGGAGAGCTGTCTCTTTTTCTTTTCGGGTTTTTTTTCCCCCCCGTTAACTACACATTTGTTTTGCATCATTGCACTGAGAAAGCAGAGCGTGAGAATAGCTATTACCGCTGGATCATATTATAAATATTTTGCTTAAAGTACGTTCCTTTCTGCAGCGCTCTCGGCTCTCTTACGAGCTTCCCCACTCTTATGTCTCTACTGGGAGCCCTGCTTCCCCCAAAGACGGTCACGGTCGCTCCGGCTGCCTGGCCTGGCTGGGACTGACGTTGCAGAGATGAGGCAACGCCGGCTGGGTTATCCCCCTGTTGGCTTTGTGTCTCGGGGCAGGATGGCTCCCGGGTGAAGGAGAAGGGCCATACTTTCCTCCTCCTTACTCCTGAGCTGCCCTGCAGCAGCTTTCGGTGAAGGCGAGGGCGCGTGGGGAGCTGGCACTGGATGCGCGCAGAGGTGGTGATGTTCTCCGAGCCCCAGCAGACCCTGTGTCAGGGAGCTGGGGACAAAAATGGCTAAGCAGGGAAAGGGGAAAATGCACGATTCTGCTTTCACTTGGGGAGGTGCAAGTCATGCCCTATTTTGTCAGAAGGGCTTCATTACACGGTTGCAGGCAGCTGGCTCAGTGCCCGTGGAGCAGCAGGGGTTTGGGGTCTCAGCACACCCAGCAAACCCAGCATCTCTTGGCTCCCAAGCTGCTGCAGGGGCAAGCGACCCTTCTCCGCCACAGAGCAAAGCACACCAGAGAGCAACAAGGCCCCAGCTTAGTGTCTCGCAGCATAAAACTGTCTTCTCTGGCTAAAAAAAACATCGCTAGGGTGATCGGGAGATGGATGCGTCTTCTTCCCTCCCCCAAAACGTCATCCAAACTCCCAGCTGCCCGCCACGGAGAGGTCTGATGGCTGGTACGCGTGTGCTCTGCCCCGTCCTCTCCTTCCAAAGCCAGTTTTGTTGTTTGCTGTGAAAAAAAGGCATTGTGTTTTGGTTGCTTTTCTTCTCCTTTTATTCTTTTTCTTTTTTTTTTTTTAAGGCAGTGGTAAATAAGTTAATAGGGCAAGCGGGTGGGGAGGCAGGTTTGAAAAATTACAGCTGGGAGAAAGTGAGCGTAATTGGCTTTGGCAGCCAAAATGGTTTTATGCTGCCAGACACTAAACCTAGCTCTATGCATTAGACCTTGGCTTTAATTTCCTCGCCCTGCTATCGGGAACTGGGCTGCATTTGTCTTTCCTTCCTAATAGGCAGGGATGTTAATGCTGACAGGGTTACTGCTGCCGGCAGGCTGGGCCCTCTCCCCCCTCCCCGGGGTGCTGGCTGCGTCCGAACGGGAGGATTATTAGAAGGGGGAACGAGAGATTGTTTATAAATTTGCGGAAATGGAGGAATGCAGAGGCCCCAGCTTAGTTTCTTTTGTCCGCAGAAGCACGCCCAAGCGCACGTCACGAGAGCCCTACGCGGAGCCGCGCGGCCGGGGCTGGCGGGGGGCGCGGGGGGGAGACGGGGCCGCCAACGTCAGCGCCGAGGTCTAACGTTGCGGTGGGAACCTTCTCCCCATGTTTTTCTCCTCACCCGTGGCGCCGGCAGTGGCTCACGAGCACCTGAAGGAGCGAGGTCTCTTCGGGCTGCCCCCGCCGCCGCCGGGAGCCAACCCCGCCGACTACTACCACCAAATGACGCTGATGGCCAGCCACCCGAACCCCTACGGGGACCTCCTGATGCAGAGCGGGGGAGCAGCCAGCACAGCCCACCTCCATGATTACCTCAGCCCTGTCGACGGTGAGTAGCGGTCCGGGTCCTCCCCAGCACAGCTGAAATTTTGGGGCAGATGGATGGGACTGTCCTCCAGGTGGAGGTTGCTACACGTGGTTACTCTGCCCTGCCGAAACCCACAGGTGCTGCGCTATAATTCTCAGCTCAAAAGGTTGCCTTGTTCCATATATATGTATAAAACATCCGTCATTTAAAATATCTGCGTTGTGGCCTCTTTGGGAGGATGGCGTGGCTGCTGCACGGGTAGGAGACGCGCTGGTCCAGTGGGCAGGGCATTGCCGCCGTCCTGCTGCTTTGGCCGTGGGTGACCACAGCGTGCCTGGGGGCAAGCTCCAGCTCACCATCCGACCCCATGTTTAGCCTGGTTGGTGTCTGGGACAAAGGTTGGCCTTTTCCTGGCATAGCTGGGCTCAGCATGATGGACCTCTCGTCTTGGTGGAGACCTCTCGGGTCCCCAAGGAGAAAAAATATGTTAACGGGGAGCAGTGGTGGAGAGGATATGTTAGTGCTTTGTGGGAGGAAAAAAAATGCAGGAATGTGGTATTTACGCTAGTATCAGGCATTATAAACCCAGAAAGTTCTCGCTCCTGGCTAAATGCAGAAGAAATAAAATCATGTTAGGCGCTGCGGTGCTGAGTCACTGCTGCAGCCTGACCGCTGCCCTGGTGAGATGGGTAAAGCCTATCTGGAAGCGTATCTGAGATCCAAATGATTTTTTTGAGCTGTTAGAAATTTCTTTCCTTTCACTTTATGCTACGTCTTGCAAGAACTGGGGTTGCGCAGATATTACAGAGGACAGTTTGGGGATTATTTCTGTGGCAAGAAAGAGAAGTCTCTGCCCAACTTTCAGATCCTGGCTTCTGTTTCCTGGGCTGCCTTCAGATTTGCCTGTGGACCATTATAATTTTTGGAGTGGAGATCTGCATCGTTTCATTACCGCTTCAAAGTTTCTGTTGTTGAGCTTTTAAGATGAAAGACTTTGCAGTCTTGCTGCTTCGTAAAGTGACTGGTTTGGAATGATAAAAGCTGTTCTGGCTGTTCAGCGATGGGGGCTTATAGATATTTCTAACGAAAAAAACAATTTCTTGGCTGCAGCTGCTGCGGAAGTTTTACCTGAATAGTCATTTTCTGCTGCCTGTTCCTAGATTAATCAGGAACCTGGATCCCAGTCTGAAAGGGAGAGCACATGCTCCTTGGTACCATCCTGCCTCTAACACCCAAAATACCTTCCGGGCTTCTCTGCTACAAAGCAGCTGGTCAGTAAGACCTCTCTGTCTTCCCTCCAAAGGGTTAATGTCTGTGGTTATAACAGATGGGTGCAAACCAGCCCTGCCAAGTTCTCCTCGGGCTCATGAACAAGACTCCTTCCTCCTTGCCTCCTTATTAGTCCATCTCTGACCAGCAGTGCCTCACTGATGTGCCAGATAAACAGCCAGCGAGGGAAGAAAACACCGCTGTTTTCATGCTAGCGCAGGCTGACTCTTGGTACACCAAGATGCTCGTCCTCTGGTTTGCCGAAGATCAGTCTTTATATCTAAAGTTGTCTGAGATACTGCCCTCAGCAGAAGACTCTCTTACTGCTTGCCTTCTCCTCAAAACAGCTCTAGAGTGAATCACGTATCAAAGGTCCCAGTTTCATGCAGTCAAGTTCATAACCATTATTCACTGCAAAGCCAGGGCTCACCAAGCATTTGTTTTGATCTTTCAGTAAAGCTTTGTTGATGAGTAACTGGAAAGCCCTTTCTGGGCCTTCACATGCTCTATGTGAGATGAAAACTTTCAAATGTCATGAGGATGTGATGTGAGACACCAGAAGGCTACTTTTTAAGAATGTGAAAAGGAGCAGCAGCCCAGTGCCAGTCTCTGTTCTACAGGTTTAGGTTTATCCATCAGCCAGAGAGAAGAGAGAATTCTGCATTATCAAGGCGGAGACTAAAATGGATGGCTCTGAAACACTGGCTGAGGAACCAGAGTCTCCCTCTCTTTTTAGAAAGTTATTTCAAAAATCTAAATCAGCGGGGCCTAAGTAAATAGTGGAACCAATAATTTAATGAAGCATCCTCTTATGGTGCTTTTCTGAGACAAGAATATCAATAGCATGCATAAAACCTTAATGAGTCACCACCTCACAGCATCTGTCATTCAGAGAGCCCTTTTCTTCCCAGAGAGCCCCAGAACATAAGAACTTTACAAGAATTAGTTTGCTGAAAATGCAGGTAGCTCCTGGTAAACCACATGCAGCACCATCACACATCTGTGATAACACTGGCACCTGTAAAAGAAAAAGCAGCAGATAAACATATATTAAAACTGGCCTATTCAGTGTCACGTCACCTCCAAACACCTGCAGGTCCATGGGAGCCCTAGACACTGGGTATGGTAGTTCTTCCACAGACACATACCTGGGCCCTTCTTGTTGCTGTAATTGCATTTCTTGGAGAATTTCTTAATGTGTCCTTGTTTGTTGGTGGTTTTTCATCCCATCAGGTGTCTAGGGTCAGGAAAAGTAATAGGACATAAGTGTCGGCTGGAGCGTGTTGCTACCAACCTTGTGGCAGGTCTGCTGAGTGTTTAAATGGTAACAGAGCTAGGGTGCCCCAGAGCTGCATGTGTTTAGCAGGGTTTTCACTGTGCAGCTAGAAGTAGTTAAGCCACTAAAGTAGACCAAATTTAAGTTTTATGCACCGGATTGCTGGGGTCTTCAGGCCAGTTCCAGTGGAGACTAAACAACCCTTCAGTTATCTGTCCTGTTTCATTCTGTTGTCCAAACAGGGACTCTAAATCCAAGAGTGGAGTTTGAATCCAGGCTTAAATCCATTTTCTGGAAAGCTTACACTTTCAAATCAAAAGTTAATAGCTTTCCAATGTCACAACATTGCTGGTGGGGCACTTTTGAGACTAATTTACAGGATCTATTCACCAGATCAAAACAATCTTTCACATTTCTATTCTAGAAGTGGGTGCCACATGGTGACAGAGTGGTTGCACAAGAACATCCCTGGGGCAGTAAAGACTGGTGGGGAGCACAGATGAACCTGGAGATGACTACAACTTTCTGAGCATGTTTAGTACATCCAACTTTTTTTTTCCTAAACACAAAGGCTCCTGTGATTACCCTCAGCCCTTCAGGACATGTCATTTGCTCTCAGGAGGAGCGTATCCAGACTGACTCGATGCTTTTACTGTTATAGCCCTGTACATCAGAAGATCTCAAAGTACTGTACAAAGCAAAGCTACATCATCACTGGAGACCCCAAAGAGAAAGGAGATAAAATGATCAGTGAGAAGAGCAGCAGCAGCTCTAGGAACAAGATCCAGATCTTTGGAATAAGACTCTTATGGCCAGGGTGGGAAGCAGAGATCATCTTTAAATCCACCACTTCTGTTTGCACAGTGTCAAAAGTGTGATTGGGTTGTCCACACTGAGTCAGGGAATGGGGGAAAAATATCTTGAGTTCAACTTGCGTCCAAGCAGCGCTGCAAAGAGTAGTCACTCAGGTCAGGAGGGCTACATAGATGTGTTTGTGCAACCTTACAGTTACCAACAGCAGGAATGACCCTGCAGTACTGTCATGGCATTTCATCCAGTTCTGGAGCTAGAGCGGGGATCCCTGCCCTCTTTCTTTCTGCCTGGTGCATGGCAGTCATGAATGTCTTGACTCACAACCAGCAGTTTGACTGGAAAAAGGCTCTGTCCAGCCCAGCATAGCCAACAAGCCAACGGCTGGCGCAGTTGCCTGGGTCGTGGGCAAATCATCAAGCAGGACTTTATTTGCCCAAATCAAACAGTGATTCAACTTCACTGGCCTCTTTCAGTCAGTGTTGTTGGAGCCTTTCTACCTCAAGTAAATGATTTAATAGCCATCAAGGTAAGGAGCAGGGCTGGCAGTGCAGCCCAGTGGTTACTGCAGTCAGCAGGCATGTGTCTGTGAGAGGTGAGCTCAGGACTCTCTTCCAGCAGGTTTATGTGAAGTGACTGCTCCCTCAGGATGGATGGAGAGAGCCCAGCCTCACAGCGACCTAGGAAAGAAGTGCCTCACCTGGGGCTTGGGAGACCAGCAGCTCGGGGTTTGCAGGCTGGATATGCTGGATCTCGGATGACTTCTCAAACAAGCCAGCTGTTGGCTACTCTGGGCAGACGGCGCGCCCTGTAGTCGCTTCCTTAAAAACTCTGAAAGATCCTTTTGTTTTGTTTTGTTTTCTTTGTCCCAGCACAGAATGGAAACTTGCTGAAATCTCAGAAAAGGTTCAGAGAATGGGAAACGATTTCCCACCCATTTCTAGCCAGCAATGCTGTTTTCCTCCCCAGAAAAATATGTGCAGAAGAGAGAAAAAGTCCCAGAGCATCCCATAAGCGCTCTGTCTGGAATCCTGCTGCACTCTGGTTTCTAAAGAATTCAATTTACATATGCAAGTTGGGTCGTCTAAACAGTTACCTTGTGGATTGGGAGTAGAAGAATGCAGCCTTGTCTTTCAGCGAGGATTTGAGGGAAGCATTAGTATTCCTTGAACTGCAAAGTTGATCAGCCCGGGGAGGGCAGAAAGAAGGGTCCCAGGACAGCATCTGGTGCCAGAACAAATGTCCAGCATCTGCTGCAGTCTAAGTAAGACGTGTGTTGCCGCTGCAGAAGGGCAGAGGGGAATAAGGATCTGGTTATACGAGGAGTGTTTGTAGTTTATTGCTGCTGCTTATTGATTAAGGGATCATCCTGGGTTTTTAAGCTGCCCTTGGATTTAATTTGATGGTGGGAGGAGGGGGATATTTCTGTATGCTTTGGGTGGAGCTTTCTTGGTGAGTGGCCAGGAAGACGGACCATTTTGATAACGCTGTATTTATCCCGTGTCTTGGTCAGGGGGTGCAGGGGAAGCCGTGGCTCTGGCCGTGTTTCGGTGAGGAGAGGGAGTGAGCCATCTGCAGCCCATGTGCCTTAAGGGCTTGGCCATTTGGAAGCAGATTCCCCCGACGTCCCTCTGCAGTCGAGATCACAGCAACATGCCTGTCTGTAAAGAGATGCCTGAGATTTCCTTGCCCCGAAGGAGCCTCCGAGGAGCTCCCACTGAGTGCCTGGCGTTTCGTTTCAGGAGGGTTTTGCTGCCACTATTTCTAGTGTGATACGAGGTCTGAAATCTCCCTCCAGGAAAACCATGTCTTGTAATGTCCCTCTGACGGCTCACAGCCATGGCGAGTGGTCGGAGCAGGAACCTCTGCTCCCGCCTCCCACGTGAGCCGGGGTCTGATCCTGCCCTTCGGCACAACAGCACTGGGAAGAGCCGTGGGAGTCAGACCACAAGCCACCATATGTGTAAAAGCTGACCATTTGGCTCATCACTGGCCCGTTGTGGATAAATCTAAATTTGGGAAGAACATCCCAGTTTCTGAGCAACCCGTGGCTGTGATAATTCATAGACACTGTAGGAAACTGCCAGGAAAACTTTTACCTTTTTACCAAGAAATCTGGACTTTCCTCCCAGCTCTAGGCTGGCTGGAGGACCGGGCTGGGACATTTGGCAGACGTGGGCAGTGTCACTTGAAAATTCATCCTTGAATTCTTGTTAGTTTAGAAATGGGATATTTAAACCCCGCCCCAAGAGAGAAATGGATTTCAGTTGTGAGCTGTGGTGTTTACATTTACCCTGCAAAGATAATGCTGCTGTAAAGTCAAGCTTTTTTCTGCTAAAAAAGTTGTTCCAGGAAGTTTTAAAAGGTTTCTTAAAATACGTGGGTTATATTTATTCTCTAGCATGTAGAGCTGAGCCTGTGACAGTCAGTGTATCTGGGTCTATGTATGAAACAGTATGGAAAGGCCAGTGCACACCAGTTAAAACACTGTAAAATGTATCCAGAATTTACTTCTTGTAAGATGAGGCAGCAGGGGGCAAAGGCCTATGGTAAGTTTTTTATTGACCATGGGCAGCCATCCACAACGCTATCACCAATGTCCAGAGCTTTGGCTCAACCTTTACTGCACCCTTCCTTTCACCAGTTCACATCTCCATTTTAATCTCCTCCTAACTCTGAGAGAGAAGGGGATGGTCTTTTGGCTTAAAATTTCCTGTGTCTCACTTTAGGCCAGAGGACATTTTTGTTGTTGCTTGAAATCTGAAGCAGTTTTGAATTCTAAGAAGGTATCTTTACCTTTTTGTAAAAAACAAACAAAAAAAAGCATCAGGTTTCTTCCATTCAGAGCTAATTCATTTAATATACACTGAATAAATAAAACCCAAGTTGTTAGTATGTCCAAAAAATGACTGCATAAACATAGCATTTTTTTCCAAGTGGGAGAGAATTAGTTTGAAAGTAAAGATGAGATATTTCAAATAGGGGTGTCTCTACGTCAGCTTTTAAATTCACATTTATTCTGTGCTCCAAAGTCCATGGAAGTCAGTGGAAAGCATCTGCTGGCTTTAACAGGTGTTCGTTCAAGATGAGAGGTAGAAGTAGCAGAGCAAATTGATACAGGAACAGCCACCACCCATCCTGGGCGTGCTGTGAATGTATTTGGCTGGAAATGTTATCAAACACCAGAGGAGGCAAGGATACAGGTATCTCGTGGAGTTGTCTTGTTTCTTGTTTTGCTGTGTGGACTTTGGCCCATCACTTCTTTCTGGACCTGGGTGAGAAAGAGTGTTACCATCTCTTAGTAGTATTCAAGGGAAAGAAACTGAAGGTAAAAAAGGTCTCCATCTCAGGTAGAGAGGCATAGAGAAATTAATTTTAAAAACTGAAATGCTGCTAGATGAATGGAATTAATTTTAAAATAATTTCCTACTTTTATTTCAGTGTGTGACTTTTTAAAATTCATTTTAACCTGTAATGATTTTAGGTTTCTGAACAAAACATCTTTTAGAACAACAACGGAAAAATACCAGATATTTTTCTTCTGATAGCGTTGAAGGGGGTACTCTGACAGTTTGGAAACTTCCCCCAACATATTTCTAAACATTGAAAAAGTCCTGAAACGCACCCTGTTCATTTTGATAAGTCAGCATTTTTGAAGGGATGATCAGTGAGGGAGCACTAGCGATAAATCCTCCCGAGGCTCTCCGTCTCTGGGTCTGAAAAATGGATCCTGCCTTCATTTACTTCTCTGGGCACAGACACTGCTGAAGAAGTTGTATGTGGTTTTTCCTTTGAAACATCACTGGACCTCAGGCAACAGAGGATTTTGCTTACATATTTGAGTGGCTGTCAGTCAGCTCATATTGAACACCTTGCCTATGCGTACGACTACACTAATGCTTATCTTCGCTGCTGCCTGGTATCATTGAACGTTCATGCTCAGTGTCCTCAGATCAGGGGATTAGGTCAGGCCAATTTTATTATTAAGAACAATCCCAGTGCTGCTAATCTGCTTTTGAATAATAATTTTGAAAAGATTCCCCCTTCCTAAATGCACTGATGAGCACTTCTTCATTTGGTTAAACTCCTTTTCCGTTTCCCAGACGCTTCTCTTCCCAGGTACCTTGGGCAGGCTGTCATTGAGAAGAGAGGAATTTTTCATCCATAGCATGATTTTAGGTTACAGCTCTCCCTGGAAGCCCGCAAGACCTAAGAGACTTTTGTGTAAAGCATGAGCCCAACATATTGGATCTGCTATCAAACATGTTAGATATCCCACAGTACTCGCAAGATCTAAATTAGAGCGGACGCTAACGTAATGCATATTACTGGGTTTGGGCTGGAGAATTCCCAGGCCAGCTTGCAAATCTGACAGCTTCCAGCAGAGTTTTACATCGGGAAAAAATGACGTACCTGTGTGCAGCAGGGAGGGGTGCCCACGTTGGTTGCACTGCCAAAACCCAGGTTTCTGTTGGACATCGGGACTTCTTTCCTCTGAAAATTAATGGCAACCAATGGCTGAACCAGCACTGTGGACATAAATCATGGGAAGGAGCAGCGAGAAATGAGTACAAGGCTTTTCTTTCTATTTAGTAATTTATCAAGGGAAGTGGCACATTAATAAACAGATCTCCCTTGAGGTGTGGGAGTAACAGAGATAAATATGACTGTCAAATCTGGCCTGCTTCCTTCTGTTAGAGAAGGAGGAGACTGCGGGAATGCAAATGCAGAAAACAATATCTGTATCTGGAAAGACGCATATTATTTGTAGGACAGAAACACTGACAACTCAGCTGAGATGGAGCCCCATCGCACTTGGTGCAATACATACAGTATAAAACACAAACCCTATCTAAAGGAGCTCATCTAAATAGATGACACTAGGAAATAGGGACACGGAAAGAAGCAGCAACTTGCTCAAGGAGGTATGGCTGGGGAAGACTTGCAACAACACCCAGGTCTTTCCAGGTTGTGGCCCATGTATTGAATCAAGATGTCGTTTGGCCGGGGCTGGGGGGGAAGTTTAATTAGTTCAAATCAATTACATTACATTAATATGTTGTGGACAGAGCACAGTTTTGACTATTATGATCTAGACCCAAGCAACCCTCATGTTGCTTGGTCCAGGGCTCTGGCAGGGCCCAGATTTCATGAACCAGATGTGAAGTTTGGGAATGCTCCACTCCAGCATTTAGGTAGGGCCAGCCTTTGCTGAGGGAAGTTCATTTGCTCATTTTGGCTTTGTGTCCATCATGCCTCTACAAACCAGCTGCTACTTTTCCAGCTCCCAAGGTAAGTGCCACTCACCACAGCAGAACAGGGCTGGAGTCTGCCAGCTGCAAACGTTAGGAAAGTTTGAGTCTGGTCCCTCCAAATCATGGGACAGCTTTAACCTCAGGAGGTTATTTTTATGGACCGCTGCTGCTCTTTCTGTTTGCTACCTGATCCTTGAGTCACATTTTCTAGCATCTCCCTGCCTTGTGAGGGTGCAAAATGTAGTTATACAAAAGAAGGTGTTCAGCATATATGCAACAACCTGATTTTTAGGAGAAATTCCCAATATTGTCAGTATTGCAGTAAAGGCATTGCAGCTAGCAACCCCTGAAGCTTCTTAGGTGTGGGACAAAAGTCACAAAAGTGCTTGGTTCAAGTACTAACTTAGCCTTGGACTTCCAGTGGGACCTTGGGCAAGTCATTTGTCTTGTGCAACAGGGGACATTATGGGTAATAAGGGGATGGTGGTGCTAAAACCCGTCGATTACACAGCACCCAGGCATGGTAATGACAGAGCCACTTAGGTACACGGGTGAGTCACGAGGAGACTAGGAGACTGCAACCCAGCCACTGGTCTCAGGGAAATGTTGACACAAACTTCTGTGAGCCAGCGCAAATCAACCATTTGGTCATGCTGGCAGGATATATTTTACCTCCTTGTACATCCCATTCACCCTCTCACATACCAGCACTGTCGTCAGGACAGAAAGTTTATGCTCTTGCAAAGTGCTGGGCTTGTGTTTGGTGATATGCAACCAAAATCAGTCCCTCCAACCAACTAGAGGAATATAGCTCGTATTGCCTGTCTGGGCAAGTTACTGTTTTATTCACCATGTTTAATAGGATATACCCCCAGCAAGCTTTCTGGGGAGACCACTGCTGGAAAAGCCGGGTAGTAGTACAGTGCTGCACTCATCGAGGGAAGGAGCTGGAGCAGCTGAGCCTTCCTGCCCCCCTGGGTGGATTACAGGGATTACCAGCCAGACCCCATGGCTGAGGGGCATATTTTACCGTTAGAAATCTTTTTTTCAAAAATAAGTGACCTAAACGCTGCTCTCATTGCTTTGGAGGGATGAGCCATTCCAGCCAGGGCTAGGGCTCAGGCAGGCTTTGGATCTGGTGCCCCGGTATCAGGGAATGTTGTGATATGGCCCATCCCCAGCTCCCGTCCATGCCACCTCGGAGAGTTGCAGGTGGGTCGGGCCTGGACAGAGTTTCCTCTTGATGAAGTCAGTCGTTCCAGTTAGCAGTGCCGAAATGCTGGCGGAAGCCAAATTCATACAGTAGTAACTCTCCATGAATCGCAGATCCACAAACGGGACTGGCAGGGTTGGAAATGACTTCATGCCCGAATGATTGACAATTGCTAATAGGGTCCAGGCACTGGCAGGTCCCCTCGGAGGGGGAGAGCTTGAACTTTGTGCCTAGGCTGCCAAATTGGTTTTCTTAAAACTCTTAATTTACTTTCGGGGCTCCTGGAGCCTCGCCTCCTTCGTTAATTGGATGGTCAGCATTGTGCTCGCCCTCGTTTGGTTTCCGCTCCCTCCGCACTCAAGCACACACGCCATTTCCAAGGGTTGCCCCGGCTCTGACGTGCGGCTCTTCTGGCCCGCTGCTCCTGCCACCGCGTCAACGGGGACGGCTGCGCTCATGGAAGCCTTGCGGGGCCTTTTCCCTTTTAATTTTAAGTTAATTTAGTGCCAGTGAAAGGGGGTGATGGACAAGCTTCTGTTTATTCCCCAAGGAGGGTGAAGCAAGCGGGCATTGGTGGTGTTGCCTGACCCCTGTCACTCAGCACCCAGCAGAGGGGAAACCTCCTGTCAAAGTGCAGCTGGTCCCCGCGCTGCTCCTGGCTCCTGAACGTTCCACAGCAGTCACGAGTGCAGCGGGTCTCAGCGTCTCCTGCCCCCCCGAAGGAAGGGAGCAGCCCGCTGGTTTTGTCTGACAAAGTCTCTCTTTCCTCCAGTGTCCCGGTTTTCGAGCCCGCGGGTGACTCCGAGATTAAGCCGAAAACGAGCCCTGTCTATCTCCCCGCTGTCTGATGCCAGCATTGATCTCCAGACGATGATCAGGACCTCCCCAAACTCTCTTGTGGCGTATATCAACAACTCCAGAAGCAGTTCAGCGGCGAGTGGCTCCTATGGCCATTTATCTGCCGGGACAATCAGGTAAAGCTCTGGGACCGGCTCCATTCAGCTGCATAACCATCCCCGCGAAAGGAGGGGGGATCCTCCAGCAAGGGGGACCTTCCCTTCCTTGCAACCTCTGCTTTCGTGCTTTGGGGCTGTGTAGTGTATTAAATCAAAGCCCCCATCTGGTTTTGCATGTGGAAGGGTACTTTGTGGCATAGGCGGGGCGGGAGGTTGCTGGATTGGGATTATTGGTTACCAGTTTCCAGTACTTACAGTATGATCGTGCCTCCCTGCAAGCAGAAACAGAGAATAAATTCATCTAACAAAATGCTCATTGTGAGCAGTTGGACTGGTTAAGAAACCCTCTGATTTAAGAGATTGCCCCAAAGTATTCTCCAATTATTGGCCTACATTCTTAAAAAAAAAGTTATCTGGGCGGATTGAAGAGCTTAATTCTAAAAACATATTTAAAACAAATCTAAGCCCTTGAGTAAAGTTTTGTTCAAATCTTAATTAAAAAGCACTTACACTAGGCAGCTCACTGTTGCCAATTCCTGCCGTGATTGCTTCACCCAAGTTTCACAATGTTATTATTCTTTTTATTACTTAACTGTTAAAAATGTTAGCTCTAATTAACACTGATGTTGCAAAGCGAGGGTTTATAAAGATCACGCACTCCTAAAATTTGTAGGGAGAAAAACAGAGATATTGCCATTAGTAACTATAACATTAATTTTATAAGTTACTTTATCTGGCAGCATCATTTAGAAATTGACTGTAAAATCAAACATAATGCTTACTTAAACAAATTGCAACTCCTTGTCTGGGAATCATATTTTTCTAGTCTTTTCATCTGTTGTCATTAACTGGGCATACCTGTAGCATCTCATCTTGTACTCAGATTTTAAGTTTTTCAGGGTAACATCTGGTATTTTCAACAAATCAAGTAGAGTGCAGTCAGGCCCAATGGTCAGTTGTTGGCCTCCAAGGGAATGATCAAGTAATAATAAAGAATTTGAAACTCTTCTTAGTGTTCTAAAGGTGTATCTTAAATGTCAGGAATTGTAAAATGGGTTACATATGTAACAGGATAACTGTCAGCAATTTGGGGTGAAAAGACTTTTTTGTTACTATTTTAACAATGTCTTAGTGACAGGAATGAAATCCTTTCTCACCCGCTCAGACCCAGATCCTAGTAGCGCTTCAGAAAGTCATTTTTGGACTTTGCTGTAACATAACAAAGCTGTGCAGCAGCCTGCCATCACACCTCATTTGCTGCAGCACGTATTTAACTCCCAGACCTCTTTTACACTGTAGTGATTTTTACCCTTTATTCTTTTGGTCAAGTTGTCATTAATTGGTTTGGAACAGAAATACTAATTCTATGGTCACCAGCAATAAGTATTTTCTCTAAAAGCAAAATCGGAAATGAAGCATGTTGCTAATTATGGCCCTGCTCTCTGAGCACTCACACCGTGGGCAGTTTTAGTAATATGAGAGAAAATACCATGAGGGTAAAGGTTGAGGGAGACCACCTCTTAAAGGTGGGAAATAATCAATTTGGGGGCTGAGAGTCTATGGTTTGTGCATCACCCACCCAGAGTAGAGGGAGCAGAGCAGCTCCCATGCTTCTCCATCTCTGCCAAGAGGACTCACCCCAGGAGTGAACCCATTCTTTCCAAAAGCAGAGCTTTGTTTTTAATGCTGTCGACTGCTGCATCCTGGCTCAGACCTGTTGCTCGCAAGCAGCCAGGAGCTGGTGGTGTTTCTGGTCACGGCCGACCTAGATTGGAGCTGAACCAGTGACCTACATATGAAGGGTCACATACTGCAGCAGTCCCCTGAGCCAGCACTCCCCTCACCTGAATGCAGAGTAAATTACATGGGTTTGGAGTATGTTAAATGGATAGTTATTCATCCCCCCTGTAATCTGTGCCAGGTCAGCCAGGTGATGCTGTTTTTTTATATCCAGGGTAGCATAACCCCAAGGTGGCGAGTCTGCAGAATAGGTCTGCCTGGGAAAACCTGGGAGCCTCAGGGGCTGCAAAGCCAGATGTGTCCATGTCCCATCCTTTTCTGTGCTCTCTGCCAAGGGCTTTGGCTGTTTTTAAACATAGGAAGCAGAGGCACACACGAGATGAATCTGTCCTTGCAGTAAAGCAGGCTGTCAGGCTTATCGTGGCATTGAAAGCATCAAGCTGGGGCATTGCAACCTGTGTCCTGGAGTCTCCAGGAAGCCAAACTTGAATCAGTCGCAAGCTAATGTGATAAATATTGTTTAAAATAACCCCTCATCATTTTTCCTCCTCCTATTGCTGCAGTCCGGCGTTCAGCTTCCCCCACCCCATTAACCCCGTGACGTACCAGCAGATCCTGACCCAGCAGAGAGGCCTGAGCTCAGCCTTCGGACACACTCCTCCCCTGATACAGCCGTCCCCAACCTTCCCCCCGCGTCAGCATATGGCGGTCATCTCCGTCAACCCACCGCCGGCACAGATCAGCAGCAACAGCAACTGCATCTCTGACTCCAGCCAGGTAGGGACGGCCATCCTGGCTCTCTCCATGCGTGGCACACAGGGAAATGGAGGCACGTTCTCCATGGGGTGAGCACTGCCCTTCGTGGTGGCTGTGGGAGTTTTACTTGCTCTCTTTTTACTCACTCTCTCCTTTTACGTTGCTTTTTCTTCCTCCTGGCAAAGCTTTTCTGGACTAGTCACAGGCAAATTTTGTGCCCTCCCTTCCTTGCACGCACACACATACCTACCCATGCAGGAACCAAAGGCCTTGGTCCATCAAAGCATTGCACATGATACGCAGGGTCATCTCAGGCAGCAAATCTCCTTGAACATGTGTTATGTGCTATTGAAATCAAGGGAATTCAGCACATGCTGGAGTGTTTTGCCAGATAAACACCCGAGCACTGTGAACCAAGCTTGATCAGTTCCTTCACAAATCCCTCCTTCCTTTCTTCTACTGGCATGAACCAATGGTCTTAAAACACCTTATTCCTTTCCCCTTTAACAAATAAGTGCATCTTACCTAGGACCTCTAGCCATTTTACTTATAGTTCCATCTTTTTCAGTAGCTACTCCCTCAGGGTATCCCTGCTGTTGATTTTTACTGTTAAGGTTTGCGAAACCAAGGGCCAGATTTTGAAAACTGGGAATGCCATGATATGTATGAAATCCCACACCTCAAATGTGTCCTTGCAAATACCTGTGAGTTCACACACACATGTGCATGTATGCACAAGCCCTCCACATGCACGGGGTTAGTGAATATGTCTAGCACATTTTTAATCATTTTTCCTTCCCATTTTCATTCCTTGGAAGTTTAAATTGCAGTTGCTTTTCTCCCCAAAGACTTATTTCACCTCATTTCACACCCATTTCAAATTGTTGTTTTAGTTGTATCATACTGAACTTTTCAGACTGGTTTATTGTTTTAGGGTTTCTCATGGCTGCTGCACTGCAAACTCTGTTTGTTATTGAAGGTTATTTGATTGATTGGTTTTGTTTTCTTCTTACAAACTGGCTACCAAAATAATGTGGCTGGCAGGAGTTATGCCCCTGTTTAATAACTTGCAGGACCAATCTTGAGCAATTAGCAAGAGTGTATTTAAAACGTTAATATTCCAACTTTATGCACATACAATGGGATGGTTTTTCTCATGAAGTTGTTCTCATTTTTTAAGAGCTTAGCAAAATATACACATAACCTTTCATGCACCCAGCATGCCAGAGCCTTCGCATGTAACCAGAGCCCCCCACTCCCCCCAGGAATTCATTTTCTCAACAAATCATTTCATCGCATTGAGAAATAAAATCGTGGCTTGGGTGGGGGTTGCATAAGGTTTTGATGGCTTTGACAGCGACTGGATCACTCTGAAACGTAGCAGCAGCAACAAGGCCAATCTCACTGGTGAGCCTGCAGAAGCTGATGCTGCCCTTGATTCTTCCCTCTCTCCCATCTCTCTGCCTTGCACAAACCCACACAGACTAGTTTTCATGTGAAACCCGGGCCAGCAGCCCAATAGCCTGTTGTCCCCAGCCACTCCTGTAGTTCAACCTTGACTGATTTTTAAGTTAATTTTTAATAAGGAGGTGGGCTGAAGTCTGCCTCTCCTCCCAAACCCCGGTGCCATGTCTTGCCTGGTTTTCTTTCCTAGAGCAAGCAGAGCAGTGAGTCGGCCGTGAGCAGCACAGTCAATCCAGTAATTAACAAGCGCAGCAAAGTCAAGACTGAAGTCGAGGGCTTGCCCCCAGCGTCCCCAACCACACAGGTAACCTTCCTGGTGCAAGACGTCTTGTGGGGCCAAGGCAGCGAGCTGCTGGGTCTCGTTGTCTCTGGGAACGATACTCTTGGCACCTTTTGCTGCAGCTGGGAGCAAGGCATCAGAGTCTGCCAGGCAGGCGGGTGTCTTTCGGAGCATGAAGCCTGGCGAGGTACAGGGCAGAGCTGCAGTGACTGAGTGAAGCATTCGATGGGTGCTTGGGGCTCAGCTTGCTGTTGCTGTGCTTGGATAGAAAAAAAGGAGGGAGGGAATATTTCAAGTGTGATAATTTTAAAATGATGTCTGAGTTTTCTGTGCTGATAAGGAAGCAGCATTAGTGTCTCAGAGCAAACATAGATTATGAGGGAATCTTGCATGTAGGTAGAAAACTTGCAAAAAAGGACGACGTCTTGATTCAACAAGGAATTGCTCCTAGAAACATCCTTTACACTGGTGACACAACATTTGAAACCAAGAAGGGCCCAAAGGCCTTTGCTTTCTTTCCGGAGCTCTGTGATTGCAAACTGTTTAATGGCTGACAGTATCCATCTGACCGTCCTTTATCACAACTGTAAACTATCAGGAGTGCTCTGGGCACTTCATTTTCATGAAATATTAGGCCGTGTTATTGTCAAGCAAATGGAAGAGTTGATGACAAATTTCTCCTTCTGCCCTGGTTCAGGAGCAGGTCTCAGCATGATGCATGGGGACAGCAACGTGTGCAGTCATCAGGGGACTGGTAAAATTGATGAAGATAGCATATCAGGGAAAGATAAACATGCTGTAGTCAGCACGATTAGGGCAAAGAGGCACCTCTCTGGAGCTTTGAGTTTAGGACTGCATCTACACACTGCTGCAAAAGCACATGCCCTGAAAAACCAATCTGGCCACCACCTGGCCTAATAAGGCCACGTGTTTATTTCTTGCAGCAAATGAAAAAAGATTTGAAAGCCATCACCTGTTTTCTCAAAGTATCTGTAGCAGAGGAACTGTGGGACAGACAGCTGCTTGCTCAATGGCTATCATCCTCCGGTCTCTGCTCCAAGGTGAAGAGGCGTGCACCCAGTCGCAGGCAGTGCTTGGATAGCATCAGCCTGGCTTACCCCTGCAGTCCTGCCCCGGAGTTTCGTCCACTGGTCTTATGTGAAATAAGCACTGAAAGAAGTGGGGGAGTAGTTTAAAGCAGTGCAAGAAGGTTTGATTAGAATAGCTAGGTGAAATTAAGAGAAGCAAAACGCACGCTGGTCGTCTAGTAGTTCCTAATGAGGAGATCTGTGAAGTAATACCCCAAGGGAAATGTAGGTTTCACATCTCACAGCATTTCAGTATTGACTGGGAAATTAGTGGAAAGTACCTTGTAAGAGACAGCCCATTCTTGGCAAGGAGGACAGGTTAAAAGACTAAATGTAGCGGGTGTCTCCTCTTCAGTTGGTCTAAGCAACAGCAACTTCTTAAATTTGGGGATTCCTGTTCTGCAGGAGACTGTGCTGAAAAGTTGAGTTACAGTCAGTTAATTATTGACTGATACATTTTTTTGCAGAGTATGAAGCTCATCCATCCCAAAAAAAGCATGCATGTGTGTGTTTTGTTTTGGAAATGCTGTTCTGGAAACGCCTCATGTGAGTTGTGGTTTGGGTGTTTAAAATCCTTGGCCAGACAGTGTCTCCCACGATGGTTTGTGCTATAAAAAACACAATCCAGACAAGATTTGTGGGGCACAGTGGAGCACTAGGCATGAGGGACCTGAGTTACTGTACCCTTACGATACCACAATAGCTCCAGTAGAGATTCAGATTAACATTGAACTAGCCAGAAATGAAACAAGTCAATCCTCTTCAACAATTTAAAATGGTTTCAATTCCATTTTTTCCAACAGAAATTATAAAAATTTTGGCAAAATAAGATTTTTAGTAGAAAATTTCACTTTTCCAGAGACCACAGTGTGCACGGAGAGAAATGTTTCAACAAGAATAATGTTCACAGCTCAACCAAATAGGAATTGCAGGAAAAAGAAGCTGCTGTTTGAACTTTCTCAGATTATTGCTCTGGGCTCTGATATAGTTTGAATCTCCAGTAGTCTTTCCGTAAATTACTACAGTTTCCTGTCCCAAGAGCCACCTTACAATATTTTTTTTTTAAATTAAGGGCTAATTAAAACAAATCTCTTCCTCTCCATATCTAAATTTTTGAATTGAAAAGTCACAGCTGGCATGTATGTCATGAGCTAGTTAATGAAAATTGTTGAACTTTCATATAGTACATCGCACTTTGCAAGTCATATAATGCCGTTAAGTCATTAATCATTGCAGCCCCTCAGTAGGCATTGGGAAGATGTTGGTGGGGAAGGAGATGGCAGCTAGATAGGTCCATTTGGGCAGGTCAGAGGCAGTTTGAGATGGGTCTGGCTGTGTCTACACACTTATGGGGCCAACTGGAGCACCAGATCATGAGGAACAGTGTCTCATGTGGTCAGTCACCCCAGACGCTCCTGTCTAAAGCTGCCCTGGAGGCGGGATGCTCTGCACTGGGCAGTAGTAGTAATTGGGAGGAAAGGGAATGAAGGGGGTCAAAACCTGCAGGGTTCTGTATTGTTAAATTCCCAAGCCAATATTGGCTGCTGATTGCCCTGTCTGTAGTGCAAGTGTCTGACGCACGCAGAGCCAACAGTTGTCCTTACCTCTAAATTGTACTAATTATGTTGTATGTTACACTATTGAGTAGGTGCCGATGTTTTAATCCTCATAGCAGCCATAACAAAAATCTTCTGTGCTTCATTTAGCACTGAGGAGCTGGCTAGACAGAGAAGTTAAGGAGAGAGCTCACAGCGTGCCCAGCATTAAAGTAACTCATTTATGAGTCTGGAGCCCCTAGAGCTCTGCTCTGCAACCCACTCATCACCGGGTCTTGCTCAATCTTCCCAAATTTTTCTATCTCAGAGGAGTGCTTTGAGGGCTTACCACTCTTTCCTTGTGGAGTATCCTGCAGGCATAAATCTTTGGGTAAGGGTTAGGTATAATTTTCTCATCTCTTGAAAGACGCAGAAAACAGGACACCCCCCCCCCCCCAACCCATGTCAGGTGAGTGTGGTAATCACTAGCCTCTGACTGCTCTGTGGTTTCTTCATGCTCTCCACTCCCCCCAGATCAGAACTTTTTCTCCAGCAAAGAACACAACTGAAGGTCAAAAGCCAGCCTTTTCCTTTCTCCAGCCTTTCCCGGGACTGCCCACAACCTGGCTGGAGCCAGGCATTGCTGTGACCATGGCTTCGAGGTGTTTTGTGTCTTGTGATTAACTCTGATCCATTTTGACCAAAACTCTGTAACTCATTATTTCACAGTAATCAAGGATGTTATGTTGCCGCAATGAGCATGGGTTTGTGATCAGTTGATACCTGCCCTGTAATCTATGAGTGACGGAGGAATTCAGATGAAAGAAGTTCACCTTATACAATGTACCGTTGTGTGTTGCAGGAGCATCTGACAGACCTGAAAGAAGATCTAGATAAGGATGAATGTAAACAGGAGCCTGAGGTTATTTATGAGACGAACTGTCACTGGGAAGGGTGCACAAAGGAATATGACACTCAAGAGCAGCTCGTCCATGTGAGTAATGGTTGGGAGGAAACCCCAGCGATAAATTTGGGTTTCTGTGCACTTGTCCTCATTTTTTATTACTAGCTGCTGTACAGCTAGAGCTCACTCTGGGAGCTACTAAAGGTGCAAATCAGAGATACGGTGTGTAAACACTGCCAAAGCAGGTCGCTGCTCCCCAAGGAGTTCAGCTGCAAGAAGCTTCTCATAGATTATTTGATGTTGCTCTCTTCTCAGCTGCTGAGGCTGCAGTTTTGGTCTCCCTTGTGCACAACCCAATGACAGAAGGCTCTGTGCAGAGGACCTGAGCAGAAAATGGGGAAGGGGGCTGAGCCCTTCCCTCTTTGCTGGCTGTATTTGCTGAGCCTCCCCACGCACCTACACCAGCTATGGGATCACCCATAATGTCCCCAGTCCTTGTCCAGGCCGTGAAAGCCTTTAATGCTGCTGCGACATGAGCTGTGGTGCCATATCACTTAGAGGCTGTTGACCTGCTCAGCATATCCCTCCCACAGAAACAGAGTGCTGCCAGAGTTTGGAGACATGCTCCACTGTCTCCATCAGGGCCCGAAATACAGGAAGCGAATTGATTTTTTAAAAATTGGGAAATAGGGCTTCCATAATCACAGTGATGTCCCCAAACCAATGTCAAAACTGCTCTCTGAAGCTTCCCCAAACCAAGTCACTAGTCAGATTTTCAGTTCTAATTAATTCCAAGAGCCTTTCATGTGCTTTGCTTCACCTGGGAATCCACCTTTTGGTTTCCTTTGGCTTCTTGGGTCAACAAATCCCTCAAACTCAGAGTGAGTGCCTGTGAAATCAGACATGATCTGTGTCTGAGGCCCATCCTGCCCCAAGCCCAGCACCCTCCCAGGCCTCACTTTGGGTCTGTGGTGCGAGCCCCATTTGTTTGAAGCCAGCCCAGAGCTGCTGGGACTTCACCAGCCCCAGCAACCCTCCTGCTTGCAGCAAAATGTTGGATTGAGCAAATTTTGTGACAGGACCCTCTGTCTTATCCTTTCCCTTCAGCCTTTTGCTGCTTGCCTCAGCCGGGCTCCGAGCCTGCCAGGGGCCACCCTTGTGCGACTCACATGTAGCCCTCTTCCTGAGGGCTCATGTCTACTCTCACCCTTTTTTATATCTTCATTTTAGTCATCTTTAGGCACCACCAAGTAGGCATTAGTCTCCATTTCCCCAGGCTCCGCACGCAAACATTATCTTAGCCCAGAGGGACCACACTCTAAATGATAATTTGGGGCATGTGCTCTTCTTCCATCTAAGGCTAGGACCTGCCCACCTCTGCCAGAAGTCACTGGTTCAGTGCAACAAGTCCTTGAGTAGAGACAGATTTGGAAATAGTTTTCAGGGCCAATTGAGTGATAAGGTTTTAATGGGTTGCACATTGCATGCCACGGGGCGTTGCTTTTGTGGGGTTAAACCACAGCAGCCCTGTCAGATGGGCTGGGCTCACATTTGTCCAGCAGTATTTGTGCGTTTCCTTCTCAGATGTAAGAAAAACTCTTTAACTCTGCCCAGAGCAAAGTGCAGGGCAGATCCAGGCAGCTCAGCACAATTTATTTCCAGAGAAAACCCAAAGAAAAATATTTGATGGAATGTCCAAGATTTTCCTAAATTTGGAATGTTATAAAAATGGAGGCTTCTGTACTACGATTACTAGCAACATGGGGTTGTGGATTTGGGATGCCTAAAATACACATGCAAATGAAATACAGATGTTGTGGGCCAACTTCTGAGAAGGTGGCATCCCACCATGCACGGAAAAACTCTAGTTTGTGTGCAGAGCAAAGTACCTGGGCGTGCAGTATCCGTTCTCCATACACAGTGGGCAATGTACTTGTGGGAGAAGTGCGTGTCAACGGTGAGCAGCAGGAGTGAGGACATAGTTTTGCAAGCACCACTGCTGCTCCCAGCCTCGAAGGTCACACTCAATTTGAGAGAAGCCCAAGCAAAGCCTCCAGCCAGGTGGGGTTTTGATGGGACTATGGAGCCATAGCTGGAGTGTGGTGAGTTGTGCAACTGCTCCTCCACCGTGTGATGGGAAGCAGATGTTGCCCAGACAGTGAGTTAATAAGCCTAAAGGGGGTTATAGTCCCCCTCCCATAAACCTATCTTCCTCTGGCCCAAGCAAGACCGAAAGGGCAAGCCTGTGCACTCCCCCACTCCTAGCACTGCCGTGTGTAGTCTTGGTTGCAAGTCAGACTCCCACACAAACAGAGCCAGGAGACATATCTTCCCAGTCTGGTTTGGATGTGGTTTAGCGTGTCCATGGGTCTCCTGGGGGGTTCACCAGATTTCCACCATCTGAGGCTAAAATCTCACTCTGATGCCATGTTATAAAACCAGAACTGTAAGCTGCTGAGCTCCAAACCCATATGAAACCTCTCCCAAACTCAGCCGCCCCCAACCCTCCCAGCATGCAGCTTTGGGTCTCGGTGTTTACCCGCGGTGCCCAAGGGATGAGCTGAGGACCATGCACCTCCTCTTGCCCTTGGGTAGACCTGGTGCCCCAAGCAGCAGGTCCCTGTCCCCAGGATTGGGCCACAGCACACAGAATGCTGGGGCTGGATTCAGCTAGGACTGTGAAGGTCAGTGATTCTGTCTTAATGCATTTTTGTGTCCTCGTGCTGCCTCACCACCCCAAGAAAGTCTCAGCCAGAGCCGCAACATGCGTGCCTGGCCTTGGACAAGGGGACGAAGGCGGGGGCTGGATAAAAATCTCAGCACAAAAAAAACAAAACCCAAACCCAAAGTGGTTTATTTTAGGATTTCCTGTCAGTGAATGTCTGCTGAAAAACACAGGAGCGAGGACAGGCATTATTTTTGGCAGTGAGACCCCATTCAGAGAGACAAGGCCGCCGCGGGAACAGCGCTGCCGATGGGCTGGTCTCTGGCTCTGTTTATTTTCGGCAGGGCTTCATCTGCCCTGGGCTGGGAAAAAGCAACCCTCATCTTCCTCCCAGGGTGGACAAAGGCACCGTTCTGGGTCTGGCTTTTCAACACCCCGGCACAGGATTTCACGGACCCGAGTAATTAGCAGTAATTGAGGCCACCGAGCTTTCCTTGGCGCATAGCTCGCAGATGCTGTCATTTCCTGCCAGCCGCCAGCACTGGACAGCAGGTGGATGTCTTAGGGCCAGTGTACGGGCTGGCGCGCAAGTAGGCTTAGAATCATAGAATCATGGAAACGTCGAGGTTGGAAAAGACCTTTAAGATCATCGAGTCCAACCGAGGCTTGTCTCCTCCTCTCCCCCAACCTCCAGCAGCACCCCAGGAAAGGGTCACAGCTGCGTAAATGCAGCACAGGAGGGTTCAGCAGAGACAAGTGGGCTTATTGCAAACCTCCAGTTTATAGCTGCTTTGGACCCAGCACCCGGTGTGCTGGGTGCTGTGCACTTTCTCCCGCAGGACACACCAGACCACAGAGCTGGGTCCCGTGTCCCTGGTGTTATCTGTGCACCTGGGACCCAGGTGCAGTGCCTGACCGCAAGCACTGGGGAGGGAACGGCTGGCTTTCGGAGCACCACACGTGCTTCGCTGGCATCAGCTTTTCCAGGAGTGACCTGCTTCTCCCTTCTCTCCTACCAGCACATCAACAACGATCACATCCATGGGGAGAAGAAGGAATTTGTCTGCCGCTGGCAGGACTGCACACGGGAGCAGAAGCCCTTCAAGGCTCAATACATGTTGGTGGTGCACATGCGAAGGCACACTGGAGAGAAGCCACACAAGTGCACGGTGAGCATGGTGCATCTCAGCTTGGCAAGTGGGACTGGACTTTGGTGGTCACAAAAATGCATGTGCAGACACAGGCCTATGGCTTCAAGCAGGGCTCTCCCAGGGTACCTGCTGGCACCCAGCTCTGGGCCAGTCCAGCTCTGTGTCCAGGTTATAGCTACTTGCAGGTGACAGCCTGGGGACAGGGCAAGTGGTCAAGGAGGGTGTTCAAGGTGTTAGTGGGCAAAACTACATTTCCTTGGGGAAAATGGGTTCAGCTCTACCACAGAGAGCCAGAGTGACTCAGGACAAGTCACTTAAGGTAGAGAACCAAGCAATTTAGTTGCTTACATCCAAAAAGGAAATCCAGTAACCCCACACTGGGGAACCACGTAACCCTGGTCGTGTGTAACTCAGCATCATCCAGTACTGCTGCTGGGACTGGAATTTTCCCTCACTCACGCACCTGAGTGTGCAGACAAGCCTCCTTCCAGCCTGGGGAGCTGGGCCAACATCTCCTGCCTCTGCTCTCTTAATCCAGAGGTGAGGTCAACCCCTGGGTGCTTAAACCCCAAGAGGAGCTCAGTCCCTGGACCTTCTGCATGCAAGCAGCACTGTGCCTAGTGTTAAACGCTGCCTGAGGAAGAGCATGGGCTGCTATTTTGTATCTCAGCCCTGTGGGGTACAGGCTCCTCTAGCACATGGGAGAGCTAGGCTCACCTCCTCCTCAACCTCGAGATATTAAAGCCTATATCTGCCCTCACACATGGAGTCTCCCAACGCACCACTGACTGATGGGCAGACAAGGATGCCTGATAGGGGGCATGAGAGAAGCGAGCTGTGTAGTTTAGTGGCTGTGGCCAACTGGTAGGAGAGGAGAGGTGTTCACCATCTCTTTCCACATATGCTTCAGCCCTTTTTCCTCCTGAAGGTCCATCCCTGTCTTTTGATATCTTCTGCTCCCTGCCTTCTCCTCCTGGCAGTTTTTCCTACCTCCTCCGCTGTCAGCATTATGCTGTTCCTCTCCCCAGAGTCTCGGAGATGAGTCTCGCTTTCTGCTTGGCAGATGTCTGAGCCCTCCTCCCATATCTTCCTTCTCTTAGTCACTTCCAGCCCTGCTCCCTCCCTGGCTCTGCCCCAGCTCCTGCTTACAAATATTAGGATATGTATGATTTGCTTGCTGCATGACTCCTTTATCAATCTTCCAGCCCTGTGTTCATTTAATTTAGAGCATAAGCTCCCCGGGGCACAGGGCCATGTCCTTTGTTTTAATCTTCTAAAGCACTTTGCCCAGTTCTAGTGCTTTACCAATCTTCCTTAAAAGTATCAAGGAATATTGATCGTCGGTGTGCTACAAAGTGAGCAGTGAGGGAAAGTCTAGACCTGCCCTTGCAGGTAGAGGTACTCAGAAGACAAAAAGCAGCAGGGACTGCATCCTCTTCAGCGCTGTAATGGAGCAGGAAAAAGCACCATTGCACAATCCTGCCTCTTTCAAGCCTCGTTTGTGTCGCACTGGAGCAATAGCAAGGCTGGGTGTGTTTGAGTCTCAAGTCATCCTCTGCCTCCTGGAGAAATGCAGTTTCTCCATGTTGCAATATGTCACAGCGACTATCCCCAAGCTGGAGTACCACTGGTTTCCAATTGCCTGGGATACATGGCAGTTCTGCAGCCCTTCTGTGGCAGAGCATTCCTTGTCCAAGCCTGGCAGTGATTTTTCAAAGCACCATTTGTTTCAGACAAGAAGTTTGTGGTGTACATAAAGCTACAGATGAGCCTAATTGCAGCCTGGGATTTGGTCAAGGATTATTTCAACAGATGACAGCCAGAACTCCCACTGACATAATCAAATCCACGCATAAGAGTGGGAACAACTGCTTTGAACATGCACAGGCTGCTTTGCTGAGGAGCTCTTATTTGAAAATGTGGCCTTAGTACTTTTGCTCTTAATAACTGCATTTTTGTGTCAGTATCCAGCAAAACCAGAATGGACACATGAGTTGCCTCGTGCTGAGTTCCCTTTGTTTTCCAGCAAGTGGAATGATGTATTTCAGTGACTGTAAGCAACTTGAGTTGAAAAGGACTCTTTGCACAGGGCAGGAGAAAAAAGGGATATACTGTGCTACCTCAAAGCTGTGGCATGTTCTGTGGGCCACATGGGCTAATGAAAGTTGTCTGAGGCGGGGGAACTGGATCTATCCCACCTCAACAAAGCCGTGGAAGGAATCAGCTCTTGCAGGATGCTGCTACTGTCCTTGAGGAGATCTGGATATCTCAAGAGACCAGAGCAAGTTTGCCTTATGTCCACCATGCCTATGCTAGACCTTAAAGGGAAGCTTAAGTAACCCTACTTCTTTTCCAGCATAACAAAGTTATATGGGATCAACCTGTGCCTAGGTGCTTCACGGGTTTCGTGGGCTGCATGTTTGCCTCACTCCTTAGCAGTGCAGGTGAGTCCTATGCCTGCGGAGCACAAGGAGACAGGTACCGTTGCTATTGCATACAGCTGCCTTTGGCCTCTGCCCAAAAGGGGCAGATCTCTGGACACGTAGGGCCATTCAGCTGCCCACAGGGAAATCAGATACTGAGCTGTGGCATGACCTATCCTGCTATGACACTGGTTTCTTCACTGGCCAAGATTCAAACATAGCAATGTGAAATGCTGTCACATCTGGGCTGAACTTGTAGACACGTTTGAGTGATCTGACTAAAATATAGCACTCTGTGGCTTGCATACATTACAACAGGAGGGGCCGCTTATTGAAACTTAAAGTCAGTTTTAAGGTGCTTGCATAGGAAGTGCAGCACGGGCTTTTCAATGCTCCCAGCTGAACAGCGAGTGCAGCATGTAGCTAGAATTTGGAAGGGAGCCTCGCATTTCTTAAAACCTCTTCCAGTGTTTGTAAGTTCCCACTTGTTTCGTCAAAGAGCATTTAAGACGGCCTCCCTGGTTGGAGGTGAAATGCTCCAATGCTGCAGTCAGGGCAGGTGCAGGGAGAAGCCTCCAGCCCAGGCAGAGTGGAGGGTGGCAGGACCCGAAGCCCCACCATCTCTCCCAAGCTGCTCCTTCTCGTTGTGTGGGCAGCTGGTTTCCTTCCAGGAGGAAGGTTCCTGGCCTGTTTTGTCATCCAAAAATCCATCTGTCTTCAAGATTGAGAGTCTTGTTTTTTAAACTCGTAATGTCAGACAGCCTGACCACAGCATCCTCTGAGAGTAGACCCAAGCTGCAATTTGGGAAACTTCAAAGCTTGCTAGATTTCTGCTTGTGTGTTAGAGAATGGTCTGGGCTTTCCAGCACTGGTGCTAGTGAAGTTGCAAGGCTGGCCAAACTGTCAAGAAGCCGTCAGTTCTCTGGGTGGGAAGGAGAGGGCCTCTGTTTCTGAGTGTGTTAGCTGCAGAGAGATGGCAGGAGGGGCTAAGAGAGCCCTGGGAGGAGCGGAGGGGTGTTCAATCCTGCTGGAAAAAAGAGTCTCTTGTTGAAATGTCAGGTGGGTACCCAACAAGGAGCAGCACCTTAAATATGACTCACTGCTGAAACTCTCAGCCTGCCTAGCGAAGCAAATTCTCCCAACAAAGTGGATGTTGTTCCCTAAAACACAAGCCCTTTAAAGGGAAGAAAAAAAGAAAGAATGAGAAACAGATGAGAAGGGCTTAGGCAGGGGGAAAATCAAATTTTTCTGGTTAATTAATCACTCCTCTTGTGTTTTTTTATTTTAGTTTGAGGGTTGCTCCAAAGCTTATTCCCGCTTGGAGAACTTAAAGACACACCTGAGGTCTCACACTGGAGAAAAACCCTATGTCTGTGAACACGAAGGCTGCAATAAAGCTTTTTCCAATGCCTCGGACAGAGCCAAGCACCAGAACAGGACGCATTCCAATGAGGTAAGCCTGGGCTCACAGCAGCTCAATGGAGGGATTTTTTTTTTTTCATTTCGCTGACAATAAACATACACTTTACATGCTGGACTCATGTAAAAAGAAACCTACTGTAATGAGAGGTTTTTCTTATTTTTAATGGGATTTATTTTGCTGGAGAGCCAGACCACATTAGCTTTATATTTATGAAAGCCATGTTTGAAATCATAAACAGATGTTAAAGTATGCAAACTTTTTAATCAGCTTTGGAAATTAAAGCAAGCATTTTCCAAATTTCTAATTTTTAATAGCACAAATAGGATTGTACAGTTGTGCATGTGGTGTTTAATATTACTGTGGAGCAGACTTGCAGTAGTATAACAGCTACCCTGGATCCTGACGCTCTGGAAATAATACTCCCTCCATCGTTTGATGTACAATGATAAAGCACAATGCAATGCTTTGTTAACCTTGGCTAATTAAGACCCACTATTAGTAGTTGGGGAGCAGAGGAAATTGCCTTTATTGTAACGCATGTGATGGTCTGTTGCAATCAACCACGGCCGACGATTGAAATTTATATTACCACTAATTAGCTGACAGGGGAAGAAAAAACAACACTCCAAAGTTCTAATAGTGTTTGCAGCCATGAAGAATTCAGTCTGTAGCCTAATTTGCAACAGTTAAATATAGACTATTGGAGAATGGAACACAATTGCCACGGATGACAGCTTTTTAAAGCGATGCTGTGTCTACAAAGGGCTTGTTGGGAGTATTTGTATCTCTGGCATAATATCAGTCAGTGATAACCAAAGCTCTGCAGGTTTCAGAGATTCTGTTGGAGTCAGAATAAGGACTCAAAGTCTAGGATGCCCTTCCATGCTGTGTGATGCTGAGATGGACCCAATGAATGACCTGGATCCCTGTGTTATTTGAATTGGTTTGGGTATGAACCCAAACGTCAGGATTCTCCTTCACCAGTGAGCCACTTCCCCAGCAGGACACAGGTTAAAATTAACCCATACCCGCACTGGCACTGGGTAGTTTGGGGTTGGTTTAAGGCTACACCAACCCTGAGGCCAGGAGGGACCAACAAGACATGCAACCTCTCATCTGCTCAGCAACCTGTATTCCCAGTACCTGGTGTTTGACTAAGACATAATTTTCTCTCTGCTAAAGCTTCTTCCCCTGAAAGGCAGGCAGTCATGATTTAATCTCACATTTCAGGTATTAGAAATGGCTTGTTTCTGAGCCCCAGATGCTTTCTCTGCCTTCCTCCAGTGCTGGATCCAATGTCCCTTTCATTGTTGCTATTTCCACCTCACAACACTACAGTGTTAAGTCACTTTCCATCTTCTTATAAGCTAAATAAGTCAATCAAGCCACTGAAGATTCTCATTACTGCAGCATTTTTTCCTGTCCTTAATCAGTTTTGCACCTCTCTTCCATCCCTAAGGATTCTCATGTGGATGGATCAAGACTGCTGGTACAACTTTTAGTGCTGGATACAGACTCAGTCTGCCCAGTTTGTGCACACTGAAGCAGTATGTGAGCTACTTTTTGCCCATAGATCAGTTGAGGTCTGATCCCTAGAGCTTTTCCAGGATTCTTCCTAGGCAGGCCAGAGTTTCCCTTCTGTTGGGCCAGCTTGTGTCCCATGTTCCTACATGTGGAATTTTGGCCTTGTCTGTATTATTAAATGTCATTTCTTTGATGGGTTCATTTTCCCAATTGATCCAGATCAGGAGCTGCACTGGATGTGGGATGACTCCTCACTTTGTCTGAGCAGAGCTTAGACACACTTGAAGGTCTGTTTGTTTGGGTTCCCACTGTGCAAGAACGTGAGGCTGTAGGGCAGGAGCATCCAACTCCTTGTCTATGGTGGACCCCGATCTAATATGCTGACACTTGGCACAGGCTGCATCCAACAACACAAATTAAAGACTCAGATAACAGATAGGGATTTTACCCTGTGCTGTTGCTTCCCCTGGAGGATGCCAAAGCCTTCTCAGGTGCAGAAACAGAACAGCCACTAGTAGAGGATTTGTACCAGACCAGCTGAGCCTTATCATGGGAACTACACTGCACTGCATGATCTTACATTTTGCGATCACGCTCGCTCCTGAACTGCTGTTCAACCCTCCTTGATGCAACACAGGCGTGCCCTAAGAATTGTGGGAGATCTGTAGGCTACTTATAATGGCTCTCTGAGCCATATATTTGACACCCTCTTTTTGAGGAACATATAACATGATCCTTTGCAACAGATGACATTCCTCATGGCAAAGCTCATTGCATCGGGCAGCAGGCCCAGGTGACGGTCCTGCAACCAGCTGTGGCCATGACCAGTGGGTTAGCAAACTGCACTGAGACCTTGGCTCAGAAAACCACATGGATGCAAAGCAGGAGTCTGTGGCCGTGAATATTTCCCATTACCCATTGGTAACTCTGTTGTGGTTCCTAGCTACCTACTAAATATTTTCCTCTGCTTGCAGTGTTTACTTGGGATACACCACAGTTTCAGAGTTAAGTCATCCATGTCTCCTCTAAGGGGGAAGTTCCAGGTTCCCTGTATTTGCCTCCGTCATTGTGTGACAGGATGTAGTGTATGGTTCAAACATGCCAAAGTTCAAGGCTGGGCATATATTAGCACACTGGCTTTTTTTTTTATTGTTGAAGTGTCACATACACTATTTCATTTTAAACTTTCAGTGACTATTTGAATCCCTTCAGGGGATCCCAGTTACTCCTGGGAAAAGAGCTTTCATCCCGTGACCACTCTCCAGTGCATACACAAAAAAGTGGCATGAGTTCATGACCAGCCAAAGGCTTGGAGTGACATTTTCTCCAATTCAAGCTAAACAAGGGTAAAATGCAGAAATACAGTTCTGCTGAGTGCCTGGGGACTTCTTTAGTTCTCCCACCCTAAGGAGTATCATGCTGTATGTGTATGGGAGTAGGAGGGAGGCGTCTGAGATATCTAAATTGTTGACTTCACTAGGCCATACACTGCTTTAGATGTCAGAATCTGAATAACCCAGGGGATTATACGAAGGCATGCCAACAAAACAGCAGTTGTGCCTAGTTCAGTTGCAGGAGGTATGGCCTGATGAAGAGGATGGTTGCACCCCATTAGGCAGAGTGTCTGCTGTCCAAGCAACAGTGATCATGTTACCCTAATTACTGGAGTCTGAAAAATCAGAACTATTGGGCCTAAAGGATCTTTATAAAAAATCCTTGAACTGTTTTATGTAGGGTTTTTTAGCATGTGTGGTGGGGGTTCTGTTCTTTAGAATAGGTTTTAATAGCAGCAATAATATTTCTATAATGCCTCATCCAAAATGTTGCATGAGATTAATAAACAAGCTATTCGACTTTTTGTGCTTTGGTTTACCCAGATTTAAAATATATTAAATATTTACCTCAGTGGGGTGTTATGAGGATTTAGTTTGTTCAAGTGATGTGCCAAGATCAGTCAGGAAGCATGCTTTTGAATAAAAAACAGACTTTCAATGTTTTTCATGTGATGATGCTGGCTTTCTGCAAAGAATATATACTCCTTTGTATTTTTGCACTTAAGCTTCTGGACGAAATTACAAAACAGATTAAAAAAAAAGAATAGGAATGGTCATTTTGGGCAGCCTTCAAACAACATCTATCTGGTTTTTTTCATGGATCTGTCCTAGTGCATTGGCAGCAAAATACTTAGAGTAGCTGTGAGGTTGAAAGCGGAACTTGTGATGAATTCAGAGCTTCGAGTGCAGCAGCACCAGCTCAAACAACTGCAGCGCTAATACACTTTGGAATTGGAAACTTAATAAAAAAAAAAAAAAGTTAAAAGAAGAAAAGTATCTGTTTTCTGACTTCTGTTTTCAGAAGCATGGCTTCAGCCTTGTTTTGCTGTGGCAATCAATGATTCATGAATTCGGGACTAGAGTGCTATCGTCTGAAAAAAACATTGCATGCCTGTGGTTTGTTTTGCACAATAACAGATTTCAAGGTGACAGGTGCTGGAGTGGTATGATAGATTGAGTAGAGTGAATCCAGTTGGGCTTGGTTTCACTGGAATTCTATCAGCCAGAAGGTCTCAGACATATTCTCAGTGTAGACCCCACCTTAGCAGAGAGAATGTGTTATGGCCAGTCCCCTACATCACCTCCCTCCCATCCATAATCAGGAAACATTCCTGTGGCCACCCGAGCAAATACATACATGGAAAAGTAATATTAGGAAAGTATTTCATGAATTCTTAGCTGCCTTTTAATCCAGAAACTGAAAACAAGGAGTTTAGCCAACATCAAATGACTGGCCAGGTCTGTGTGGATCAGCAGCAGCCCATATATCACATCTTAGAGATCTCAGTCTTACAGAATCCTGAGGAGCAGATGCTCCACATTTTGCTGCTGCCAGCCGCTATGCTCATTGTATTTTCTTGGCCCATGCGCTGTACCTGGAATATTTGGCCTTGTTCTAAATATAACCCAAGATTTGCTTGTATTGACAGAAACCCTACGTCTGTAAAATCCCTGGCTGCACAAAGCGGTACACGGACCCTAGCTCCCTCAGGAAACACGTCAAGACCGTGCACGGGCCCGATGCCCACGTCACGAAGAAGCAGCGCAATGATGTTCACCCGAGGCCACCTCCACTCAAGGAAAATGGGGACAATGAGGCAAGCGCCAAGCAGAGCAGCAAGGTTTCAGAGGACAGCCCCGAGGCCAACAGCACCACGAGGAGCATGGAGGATTGCTTACAAGTCAAAACGATAAAAACAGAGAATTCTGTGGTAAGAGCAGTTGCTCTTGGCAGAAATGACGCGGCCCCTAATTTCTTGGATGCAATGGGGGCGTGAAGCATTTGCATGCCATTTACCTCTCCGGGCAGTTGCCCTTCACCTGCCAACACCCTAGAATTCAAGTCCAGAGATGAAATTGCAGGTCAGGGCACAGTCCAGTACATTTTACACGTTCCTACCCAGCATCACAAATTCCGACCCTCGCAGTCATGGGGGCCACGTGATGCCCAGTGTTGAGCTTGGCCTCCCTGTGCTGTGAAAGTGGGTAAAACTCAGAGTGTTGTGGTCAAATGAGCTTTACCTACCTCACCAATTTAAATTGAGCAACAACCACGGGGCACAGATTGATGAACACTTCTTGAAGCAGAAGTCCTGGCTTAAGCAGTCCCTTTTCTCCTCCCTGCACCCTGAAATGTTTTTCTTTCCAAGCTGCTGCTGCACAGCAGTTTTGCTGGCACAACTCTGTTGTGGGGTGTCTGATGAAGCCAGTGGGGATAAAAGTAGCTGCTTTACTTTTGTTGGGTATCTTAAAGCAAGTTCAATTCCTTGGTCCTGTCCACCATACACAGAAGCACAGAATCGCTAGGGTTGGCAGGCACCTCTTGAGATCATCTAGTCTAACCTCCCTGCTCAAGCAAGGTCAGCTAGAGCAGATCACTCAGGAGTACAGGAGCTCAATACACAACTCCCAGCTGCCACAGAAAATTGTAGTGGGATGATGGGCCAGGGGAGTAAAACCAGGAATAAACATAGGAGCAATGCTGTGGCCCACAGAGTACGGGCTTGCAGTCAACCGTGATCATGTTTTACAGCCCCTTGAGTAGCCACCAGCTGAAGCAAAGACAGTTTATCAGCCTTCTGGCCATTGCAGCAGCTCCACAGTAGGCAGTGGTGTGGTTTATAGTGCTAACGAGCTGTGTGTGGTGGTGGTTCCAAACACGTTCAAGCCTCTTCCACCCCACGCAGGGAGCCCACTTGCTCCTCAGCACACCACTGCTGGTGGAGGAGATGCATCATTGCAACACATGGGTCACACTTTTGCATTTTGATATTTTTCTTCACCTTTGTACCCAAAGCTTTGGTCTGCTGCACCAGCTCAGAGTGGAGCAGGGTACAGGCTGGATACAGCAGAAAAGACCTTCACCTGCAAAAGAGAGTGTTCACATAGTCCCCAGAATTCTCACTAGAGCTGAAAGGACTTTGAACTCCAAAATATATATTTTCTTGATTTGAATCCAGGTTAAAAGACTGTTATCCCTGTGAAACAACATGGCCTGGAGCTGCAAAGATTTTCTAAAGAAGGTTAAGGGATGTGTTGTTGGACAAATTACTAATGAGCAGCATGTTTTGGTTAGGAAGGAATTGAGTATTTTCACATCCAAAGTGTCTCTAATTGACAAAAGGAACAGTTTTACTGAGATGAGGCTCTGTATTGGGTTACAAAAACTGAGTGTGAGAACCACTGGACATAATGACCTCTCTCCAATACTCTTCCTCCATGTGTTTTTTGGGTTTTTTTCCTATGAAAACATGGACACAATCACGGCTCCCCACCCCGTTTCTCCTGAAGGTGTGGGGTTGTTTTCCTAGGGCTCTGCGCTCCCAGGGCAGCAGCCAAGCCATCTCACTGGCAGTAGGGCCATGGGTCGGATGTTCCTCTCCGCTCTTCCCGTCCAGCACTGCGTACTTCACTCACGCACATCTAACGGGCACATCTGACCTGGCAGGCCCATGTCCAACTCCTGTTTGCTAGTTAAAGTCAGGGTGGTGGGAGGGATGAGATGTTTCACTGGTTCCCATCATTCCGAGGCCCCTTGTTTCGGCCCATCTTTGGCTCTCATCCCAAATCCGTGGAGACAGGTGGGAAGTGTCTCCTAGGGGTTTTTATCTGGGCTCCCAAAGAGGGAAGGCAGAGAAGACGGGGTACAGGAGAGGGGGAGATGTTGGCAATTTACGTTGTATTCTGCACTCCCCTCTTCCTCCTTTTACTAACATGGTCCTTTCTGTTGATGCTGTCTTTGTCCTAACAACCTGTTCTTTATTCCCACTTACCCTTCCTTACTCTACCTTCCTAAGGACAGTCGGTACTAAGGTGAGCAAAGAAATCCTTTGTATTAAAATAGCTGTATAAAGCATGGTCTCCTGCAGACCTCCTGTCTCCAGTTAACCCCCACGGGGTGGAGGCAGAGGCATGTGGAGTGATGGGGAGGGACAGGGGATATTTGCTTGAGTGCAGAAAGGGGGAGGACATAGTGCCAGAGGATTCCCTTTGCCACCTTTCTCCCAGCATCACAACTTGCCATTAAATCCTGGGATTGCAATCTCTGTCATCCTGATTGAAGGGCAATGAGGCTATCAGAGCCAGTCAGCCCTGCCCAAGAGGGCTGCTATGGAGCAAAGTAAAACACTGCATCCCCCTCCACCCCCACATTCACCTGGGGCAAAGTACGTTGCCTTTTCAGCACTCCCATTTTTTGCTGGAGCATGGGTCTCGAGCAGCAAAGCCGGGCATCCTGTCTGGTAGCAGCAACAGCTACCTCAGAGCAAGTTCAGACCATTTAGCGTCTGCTGCAAATAAACTACTCAATGTGAAATGCAATTCCTAATGTAAATAAAATAAATATTTATGGTGCTTATCTACCTTATCTGCAAGTGGGAGTTTGCAAACAGTGAACCAGGTTTTTATCTGGCTGGAAGTTTGTCAGCTAACCTAATTATATGTTAGGGTATTTTAAAGACAGAAATACGTCGTGTCTGAAATACTTAGGCCTTGATCCTATGTTAGATAAGCCAGTGCTTGCTGCAATATACCTTGCACAACCAGGTAACGTGCTGCTTTTCTTTGAGAAGCATCTGTTCTTAATCTTTTGGAGGAAGAACATTTGGTTTCTCTCCATCTCCTGTTGAACCCACCTTAGTTTTTTCCAGCTGTGGGGTGCTGCCGTGCCCTCCTCCCCCAGGGAAGGTGCCCCTGCCCTCTGGTAGAGCTGAGATGCTTCAGCGGGGAAGGGTGAGAAGAGAGGGGAGAGCTGGGGATAGGGCAGACATGTGGAGCCTGATGGGGATGTTGGGCTCCTGGTTTCTTTCCATCCGTGTTTCCTCCTGCTCATCTCCTCCTCTTTTCCTTCCCCAAGATGTGTCAGTCCAGTCCTGGTGGCCAGTCATCATGCAGCAGTGAGCCGTCACCCCTTGGCAGCACCAACAACAATGACAGTGGAGTAGAAATGAACATGCACAGCGGGGGAAGTCTGGGAGATCTGACGGCGTTGGATGACAACGCTCCTGTTGTGGACTCAACGGTCTCATCTGGTAATTCGACAGTCAGCCTGCAGCTAAGGAAACACATGACGACGATGCAACGACTTGAACAGCTCAAGAAAGAGAAGCTCAAGACAGTTAAGGATTCCTGCTCATGGGTGAGCCCAGCTCCACAAGCCAGAAACACCAAGCTGCCTCCCATCTCAGGAAATGGTAAGCCCTGGGCCTGGGCCGTCTCCTGTAGGAACCCTCCAGAGTTTGACTCTGGTTTCATAACCAAGAGTCTGCCCTGGAGGGGGATCATTTCTTATTGCCTCTGAGTCAGCCCTTGCGGGATAGAGATGTCAGGTAAAATGGAGAGCTTGGGTGTAAACACAGCTGTCTGGTGATGTGCAACAGAAACCCAGATGCTCAGTGCTACAGAGCTATGAAGGGAGGCAGAGGTGTTGGTGTCCTTGTATCTGGGCTTGCCCAAGGACCCAGCCGCAGCTGTCCTCACTGTCCCGGTGGCAACTGCAAGACTGCTTGGGTTTGTTCCAGCAGTAACAGTTCCCTAACGGCTAATGTGCCTCTTGGAAGACTGCAGGAGGACAGCAGCAATCCAGACAAGCCCTCCATCCCTGATCTTGCTCTGACAGGCCTTCTGTCACTTCGGGAGGTCCTGGCTATTACCTACAGCTTCATCTGCTAGTTTCCCGCTGGCTGGGGATTCCTGATAAAGGCTTCTTTATGATCCTTTCAGTGCTTCTCCAACTCTGCTAAGAAGTGCCAAGGCATAGGGCCTGGGTTGTACTAAACCTCAGGGCTTAGTATATTGGAGCTTCTTGGTTTACTCTGGGAAGAGCCCTTGAGTGTCAACTTTTGAGCTCTCAGCCTCCTATCCCTGACTGCTGTGCATCTGTCCCAGTGAGTAGCTGTGGTTGTAGCTATGTGCTGTTCCCGTGGCACTGTTCACACCAGTCCTACTTTTTTCCTAAGAGAAGCCCATGTGGAGGCATTTCCTCAGCAGCTGAGTATCAGCGGGGTACACATTGCAAAGACTCTGCAGCCCTCTTGTTCTCTGTGCATGGACACAGAGCTGGAGATGAAGCTTTGAATTCACTGGTAGCAAATGAAATTCAGTATCATTCCTGTAAAATATTGGGGGTGGCTTTGTGTCTGTATTCTGGCACCAAGAACACTACCAAGTGGAATTTCTCAGCTGACTAAATCTTTTGCTTCCCTGCAACCTTTCTTTCAGGCTCTATTCTAGAAAATAGTGGTGGTTCTTCTGCTACGCTGCCTAATCCCAGAATAATGGAGCTGTCTGTCAATGAGGTTACGATGCTGAACCAACTAAGCGAGCGCCGTGATAGTACAACAAGCACCATCAGCTCTGCCTACACCGTCAGCCGCAGATCATCAGGGATCTCCCCATACTTCTCCAGCCGCCGTTCCAGCGAGGCTTCGCAGCTCGGGCACCGCCCCAATAACACGAGCTCTGCCGACTCCTACGACCCGATTTCGACAGACGCCTCCCGTCGGTCGAGCGAGGCGAGCCAGTGCAGCGGGATGCCGGGTCTGCTGAACCTCACACCAGCTCAGCACTACAGGCTGAAAGCCAAGTACGCTGCTGCCACGGGGGGCCCTCCTCCAACTCCCCTGCCGAACATGGAGAGGATGACCCTGAAGAACAGGATCTCACTTATGGACGGACCAGACCCCACCTTGCCCTCCATCCGCCTCCCTCCAGGCCCCAGGCGTTGCAGCGATGGTAACACCTACGGCTACCAGTCAGCTGCAGCGTTCCCCCACGAGGTGCCGGGCAACTGCACAAGACGGGCAAGTGACCCGGTGAGGAGACCTGCCGGAGACCCCCAGGCCCTCCCGCGAGTTCACCGCTTCAACAGCACCAACAGCATGAACCCCTTCCATCCTTCACACCCCACGGACAGGAGGAATTTCGGCCTCCAGAGCTACGGGCGCTCGGATGGGAGCCTCCCCCGGCACACCTACTCACCCCGGCCGCTGAGCATCAGCGAAAACATTGCCATGGAAGCCATGTCCGGGGAGGCGGAGGCACCCGTCGGAGACGACGATATTATGCTGCCAGATGACGTGGTGCAGTACATCAAATCCCAGAGCAACGGGACGGCGGCCGAGAGCACTTCCATGGGGTACAGCAATGAGATGCAGGGCTTCCAGGGAAGCGGGAAGCTGCAGCCTCCAGCCTTGCCCGGCCAGCGCAGGATGGCGGTGGCCGAGGCAAGCATGAGCCACTTGGGGCCCATGATGCCAGAGTGTCCCATGAGCTTCGATGCCTCCTCAGACATGAATAAAAATAACATGCCCGTCCAGTGGAACGAGGTCAGCTCGGGGACGGTCGATATCATGTCCAATCAGTCGAAGCAGCAGTTTTCACAAGGGAACTTAGCGGTGGTCCAGCAGAAGCAGAACTTTGGTCAGTACCAGAACTACAACCAGCAGCAGATGCAGCTGCCGGAGAACAGTATGAACATAACACAGCAGAGCTTTATGCAAAGAAATGTGAGCATGGATGGGCAGAGGCTAAACTGTATGCAGCTGCGGCAGCAGCCGATGAGCCTAGGCCCCGGTATGAACCCCGATCTGGGCTTGCACGCAGGGTATAACCAGCCTCATCAGATGCTGAGCCCCAGTGCAATCAGCGGCAACCCAAATCAGATCTCTCCTTCTTGTAGCAGCATGGCAGCAAAGTCTGGACCCCACCTTCACCCTCAGCAAATGGACATGGCGACCGACCCTTCTTTAATGGTCAGCAGCAACAGCGAGCGCACGATGCTGGGCCAGGTGATGCACGAACCGAGTCAGCAGAACTACTCATCTCAGCCGACCCGCCTGAACTTCCCCATGGCTCAGGAGGCCTTTCATCAGCCCATCATGACCAGCTCCAACCAGCCCAGCTTTGAGCCTCAGCAGAGCATGATGGGTTCAGCCGCGCAGGCGTATCCGCCCGCCATGGTCCAGCCTCGTCCTCCGCCCGAGCCAAGCCCGGCCAGCCGACCCCGAGGCCTCCGCACCGTCCAGCAGCTGGGCTACATGAGAACTCCCCACCCTACCAACACCATCAGCCCAGGCCAGGAGGCGGCGGAGGCCATGCATAAAAGAACCAGTGACGTGTTGCCGGCACCGGCCCAGCAGTGCGTGGACGGCACGAGGGAAAACAATTTGATGTACTATTACGGTCAAATCCACATGTACGAGCAGAACAGCAGCTTCGATAATCACGCGGACTGCCGGGTCAGACAACAACAGTGCGCGCTGAACAGCAAGCCGGCCGCTCTGCCTTCCCCGGGCGCGAACCAGGTGTCCAGCACGGTGGACTCGCAAGGCCTTGAGCCGCCCCAGATAGATTTTGATGCCATCATGGACGATGGGGACCATTCGAGCCTGATGTCGGGAACTCTGAGCCCCAGCATCCTGCAGAACCTCTCCCAGAACTCCTCTCGCCTGACAACTCCACGAAACTCTCTGACACTGCCCACCATACCCGCGGGAATAAGCAATATGGCAATAGGCGATATGAGCTCCATGCTAACTACGCTGGCGGAAGAGAGTAAATTTCTAAACATGATGTCATAACAGTAAAGCACAAGGCCTTAGTGCTATCCAAGGGGCTCTGCGTGAAGCAGTTTTATGAATGTGCTTTTCAAAAATAATCTGTTTCAATAGAGTAGATTTTTTTTTATAAGTATTAAATACATTAAAGGGATTCAAAATGAAAATTTTAAAAAGTCTCTGTACAGAATTATGTAAACTATATCCAGGCAGTTTAGCACCGCAATGGTGCACCTCTAGTATTATTTTTTGGCTTGGTTTCCCAGAGCACTGAACAGTATCACCACCAAGCTAGGAGACAGCATGAGCGTGGTTAGAGATGAAACCCTCCCTCCCTGGCAGCCCTGTAAATAGCACTCCCCATCATTTTCCGTTAGTTACATCTGCAAAAAATTCCATTTTCAACCTGCCCCAGAACAAAATGGGAGGATGCGGTTTTGATCAGAATAAAAGCCATACTATGTATTCTGCTCTGATGACACTAGGGTTTAGTTACGTCTCCAAACAAGCCCTCTGCCAGCAGTATTGTTTTATACCGTAAATACCTTTATACCTTGCAAAGAGCGTTGATTCCAAACAGCTTCTCAGCAAAGTGCCTTACCATGCTTTCGTGTTAAGTAGCCAAGGCCTCTCTTCCTTTAAAAATCAAATATAGTGTATTGCCAGAAGCGTATATAAAATGTACATTTATAAAAACATAGTGGTGTTTCTGAGAAAACATTGGAAAGACACATTGATGAGACACATAAAAGGTGAATGCACACTTTGATCAGATGTGTTTACAACGTGGTTTATATCATGTGCAGAGTGGAGCAGAGGCCTGGGAACAGCAATCACTGGGAAATAATCCCCCGTGGCAGGAAGGCTTTCGGTGTGCAGACTGACACACGTGCATAACTTTGTGCCCTCTGAGCGCAGTGACTTTCTGCAGGGGCTCCGCATGCATCTTTAATGTCAGATCTCTGAAACGTGCATTACCATATCCCTGTGCAGCTTTGCAATGGCTTCGCTTTCTGTTGGGTTTTCCATGCTGAGGTGCTCGCATACAAAAGTGACGGTGATGGAGAGCGTTCTGTGATCATCGCAGCCCAGCCTGCACTGTGGCGGGGTTGTGGGAGCTGGTTTATCTGGCCAGGGTTGTCTGTGTAATATACTCCATGCAGGGCTCTGCCTGGGCTCCATGCACACAACAGGCGCGTGGCTGCACTGATGCGAGGCCAAGCATGAGCTAATACAGCCTGCCCTGCAAGCAGGCTTTGTTGGCATGCACCCAGTGCTACATTAACGTGTCCCACAGCTTTGGTCAGCATGAAAAGAGCTGCTGTATCCAAAAAATATACCATGGACAACCCGGGGTGTTAGTTTGGCTAGTGCTTTGTGCTACAGTACATAGCTACTCTTTGTACCCAGCCTGGTTCAATTCAGCACTGCACCTGCGGTCTATAGCGTAGGCAAACATCTGGATAGTCTCAAAACAGGTATTTGAGTCAAAATAGTAGCTCGGTCAGTGAGAATCTCTTGGAAACATCCTTGAGGAAGAGATGGGAGGAACAGGGCCGCCCAAAGCCAAATCCTCCACCAAAATACAAGTGCTGGTAATAATGATCAGCTGTTTCCAGGCTGGTCCCACCTGGCAGTGAAGTCAATCTCAGTTGCATTATTTATTTTTGCTGTCGTTAGACAAAAAGGGTAGGTGCGTGTACCTGGGCAGGAGGCCTTGCTTTAACTTCTGACTGCGTTGGACAAGGACAACTCTCTTCCTGCTCTCGTAGCATCAGATACTTTGTACCCCGTATGTTGAAGGGCAGGGGACAAGTGTGACATCCCCCCCAGGTTCTCACAGTTTGACCGGACAAGCATCCGCAGAAGCTTCACTCTCTCCTTCTCGTCTCCCCTCTCCCCCTCATATCAATGTGATGTTCTCACTTGCATCTGACTCCATCCCCTGCGTGAGTCAGGGACAGCTCTATAAAGGTGCTTTCTGGTGTCCTTTCTGCTTTCCTTTTGCACAAACTGATGTCAGGCTCACTCTTCCCGGCATGACCAGGGGCTGGCATGAAAATGCCACGTGTTACCTCCAGGCAAATTTTGCGATATCAGATACGCCGGCAGCCCTCCTTGGCAGTGGTGGGTTGGGACAGCGCTGCTGCCAGGTAGCCCTGGGTATGGCTGGTGCAGGAAGGTGCTGCTCAGCATCCAGCCATCTCACCCGTCCTCATCCTACATGCAGAGGGTGCGCACAGAACGCTCTCACCCCCACCCTTCACCCCTGGAGGTCCCCTGACTCCTGCTGATGTCCAGGGTGCATGAGGACAGGAAAGCAAAGCAAGGTGCCTGGCTGTTTATTTGTGTCTACCACGAAAATTGTGTTTAAAGGGATTGTTTTATAGTCCGCTGTATATATTCTTCTGCAGTTACTGACCTTGCCCTTGCCTTTGCATTTATGAAAAGAGGGCAGTACGTATTTTAGGACATTGTATGTTGTCCTGGACGCTTGGAGTACAACTGGGCATCCCTTGTGCTGAGATGGATCGGGCTTTCGCGTGTCCTTCAACTGCTAATCTGATTTTTTTCAACAGCTGCGTAGGGCAACGATGGCTACTGAGTCCCTCTTCGCAGATATCTCATTAGCAAAAGATCAAATACAAAAGCAAAACCAAATCTCCAATGACTTGAGATTTCTCAGACTTTCCAGTGGTGGTCTTCCTTCATTTACTGAAAAAGTATTATAATAACCATTCCAGCACTGTATATATTATGTATAGAAGACATCATTACTAAAAGTACTGTAGGTGAATTGTTCTGTCAAATTTATATCTTAAGAACATTTTTAGCTGTTTTCTACATCATAAGAACGGAAGTAACATGCTGAACCTGTATATAAACCTTTTGTACATTAAAAAGTAATTTTTTTCATAATTCCTTGTGCCTGTCGTTATTGCTTTTTATTGGTAATGGTGGTTGGTCTTGATCTGTCGCTGCCACACCAACACAGTCGGCTGGACTCTGGTTCTGCTTAGGAACAGCTGGTGAGGAGCTGGATGGGGCTGGTGTGTGAGTCACTGCACGAATGTGCAATGGTCTTGCCTTGAAGAGCCTCCAGCCAACAATGGGATGGAGGTGGCAGAAAGAGAGGCAGCAAAGCCGGGGTGCTGCTGCAAGCACAGCCATGCTGCCCAGGTGTCCTTCACTGGCCTCTTGGCAGAGGTGATTTGAAGGAGGATGGCAGTGCAGCAGGGACAGCACAGGAGAAGGGCTCAAAGCACGGGCTGCAGGAATTTGGCAACCAGAAGATTCATGGCAAAATGGCTTTTGACCATCTTGGTCAGTATCCGAAAGGAGACAGAAATAGGACAGATCAGCAGAGCTGTGATGGGCCATGACAGCGACAAGTTGAATATTGGGTTTGGAGAAGGGAGAAATGAATCTATCCGCCTGGTCCAGCCCATGGATGAGAAAGATTTTATTTGACTGCAGCAGGAGTTAGCTCAGCCACACAAGAGACTGATTTTCAATTTGGTTTCGTAGAGTTGGGTTGGTGTGGACAGGGCTAGCACTTTAAGGGAGGGTGGAGAAGCTGTTCAGGGGCGATCCTCATGGGCACACCAATGAGTTTGGAATAAAGTCAGCTCTTGAGCAAAGCAGTTGGCCAGTGAATCAGCCATGGCACTTGGTGCAAATGAACCAGCAGTTTCATGCAGAAGCAGTAGAAGGGGATGTCCATATTTTCCTCAATGCAGGATCCCTACTGAGCTGATTGGTAGAATCAGGTAAGTTTGGGACAAATCCTCACCCTGATGATAGGTTGCCTCATAGTCCATGGCAAGAGATTGGCATATCCCAAGACAGAATTAGTCTTTCCTGTTTTAGACACATAGGATGGGGTGGATTTTCCTCTGGAAGACATCAGTCACTCTCCTCATTGATGACAGAGATATCCCATGTAGCCAGCTTAGATTAGATACCTTCTCCAGTAGGGTGAGAAGAATCCCGTGCTCCTGTGAATATCTTGCACTAATCTAGTCACCCTCAGCACAGTCAGAGGTTGAGCCAGTGAACAAGATGTTGATTAATGTGTTAATGATCCTGTTAGTCCGCAAATCCATTGGATAAATATCACACCCCTCTGTACTGTCCAAGAACTACAGAAATCACATTTTAAAAAAATGCAGTAATATTATTAAAAGGAAATTGTTCAGAGCTTTTCTATTGACAAAAGGCTTTGGAGACTCAGATCAACTCCTACTGCTTTTCTACTTCAAACACTTAAAGTGGGTTTCTAATCTAGATCAAATGCTGCTTTTAGCTGGTATTTCACTTCAGAGTTCGATCAGGGCACACCTCTGCCTGTGTAAGAACATATTTATTACTTAAACTGGGCTAAGATTTCCTAGGAGCCCACCCAAGGTCATGTTCCAGCATGTGTATTTTTACTGCTTGGCCATCCTGGAATAAACGGGGATCGAAAGGCTCGTTGCTCCAATTGTAAGCGGGTAATAACCCTTCTGCAACAAATGTTGTTTATAAGCCAGAGTTTGGAGTTTATACTACTGTGGCAGCTGCATAATATTCAATTAACCTTCTTTTTAATCAATCATATCCCTTATGAAAACAAACCATCCTAACAGGGCTGATTCTGACCCTCTTTGGTGAGTGTTAACCTCACTCCACTCCCAAAACCAGTGGGAGCATAGGAGGAGTAAGATCCCACTCTGGGTAAAACCGTCACAGCTCTTTAATATTGCACTAATATCTCAGGTTTTCCTGGAGGGGAGAAAAAGCCCATAAAAGCTACTGTTGCTGGATCTGATTGCACTTACTGAGTACAGAGTCATTCCAACAGCTCTTTATTGCAGTGGTCTCAGTAGGGATGACATAGGAGCTCTTGTTCTTTACGAGCTGTTGGATCTACTTGGAAGAGCATACGTGTTGTAAATAAATGGTGTGTTTTATATTATTGGAAGGACAATTTATGACCAACCAAGGCCTCTTGCAGACAGCTATTTAACTTGTAAGTAAAATGACCTAACACTTAAGAAATTTAGAAGCTACAAAACAACCTATGTTGTGGCCAATATACTTATTTCTCCTTGATTTATGCTTCATGTAAAACTTGAAATGGCTATATTAAATATGTTTGCTGTAAAAATAAAAATAAAATTAAAAAAAGAACAAAGTGATGCTTTCACACATGCTGAAGGTTTGTGACTACTGTAGCTTCATCCAATTGCACTAGCACCTCTGATTCATTACACAGGTCCCTTCCCCTCCCTATTTCCATTTTCCCCACACTGACCTGTCAGGCAGATATGTAGGGGGCATGGTGGCCTGCCTGCTGTCAACTTTGAAAGAGCTGCTGCACTCAACTACAGTGCACTTGCTAGAAATGTCTCTCTAAGTATCAATGGCTTACTGAAAAGCAAACTCGGTGGCTGCTACATCTGTCCGTCAGAGGCTATTTTGCCATCACACCTTTACTATCGTTTCTCGGGTGGTAACAGCAAGGAGCAACAGGCATGGTAACACCCTGAAAGGCAGCTCCTGCACCAGGCGACAGGGCATGGGGCTACATAAATCTTCGGTCTAGGTTGCTCTGGCTAGTCTTAACTCTTATTAAGTACAGCCCAGGCTAGTCTCCGTAGAGAAAGGACGTTTAAGGACTTCAAAGCAGAAGCTTAGCCTGATGTTCTGAATGCCTGCTAAAGGAGTGTCTCTTTCCCTTTCTCTCTCCATTCACTACACAGATAAAGGCAACCTTCACAAATACCCCCTCTCTCCCCTGTCGCTATGCCTTTTCTGTTCCTCTTTGGGAAGGACCCCAGCGTGCTCTGCCCATACAAACATCCTCTCTGCCAGGGTTTGACAGACAGACGGTTGCATTTTTTGACTCAGGAGCATGAGGAACAGCTTTCCTGACACCTGCAGAGGGAATCATGCAGAAGAGGAGCACACATTTCACAGCTGGATGTTGGCCAAAGCACCAAGGTTCATGCTACAGTGCAGTAGTAGTGGTTAAAATAGATCAAACGAAACGAGGGGAGCAGCAGGGAAGGAAGCAAAACTCTGGACAAAGCAGGACTAATTTTCTTCATGGCTTTGTGTCTCCCAGTGTGTCTCCCACCTGCAAAATTTCAGGGGCCGTGAGGAGTTACTGGCCGCGACAAAAGCAAAACAAAGAAGTGATGCTTATGGGGGTATGAGAGATCTATTTTTGAAGAGTTTAGAACTGCAGAACTTCACTTAAAAGGCTTTTGGGAGCAAAAGCACCGGGTTTAGCTCTTTTACCTCTTTTGCCCACCACTCGGTTGACCAGTCGTGCAAGCAGCCATCACCTGAAAAGGCAGCGTGACTGGTGGCACGACAGCAGCGGTACGGCGCTTGGAGGGCTTCAGCCACCTGCTCGGATGGAAACGACCGCGGCAGTGACGGCAACCAAGGAACACAGCTGGGACTGATTGGCGGCAAGCTTGGAAAGGCGAAGCAGCCCCAGGGCTGGAGTCTGTAGGTGGGCTGCCCCACCCTTTGGCAACGCCAGCATCCTGCCCTTGGCTGCAGACCTCCGAGCAAAGGCGCTCCCAGCCGCTGCGGCTCAGCCAAGCTGCAGGAAACAAACGTGCTTCTCCCTTTCTGGCCACTGTTATTGTATTGCAAGAAACTGGTAATCTCCAGGTGGCTTTATTGGCCCCATTTCCCAGCTGGCAAAGCAGCCCTCTGAGAAGCTACCTGCCTGCTGCACTTACCCATCTGACTGGCATCTGAGCAAAAAGTGTCTCAACTGACTGAAAAGTGATGTATTAATTTTATTTTTTTTTTTTGAGCAAAATGTCTTGATGCAAATCGTTTAACCTCTGTGTCACTCATCAATAATGACGATAAGTGAAATTCGATAGCGCTACATGAAATGCACAGAGGATTAAACATCACTCCAGGCATACTGAAAGTGGGCGGTGTTACCGTATCTGGGAGATCTTAAGGAGGGGTGAGAAAATGGGTTTTGCTCTGCAGTCCAAGAGGCTGCACCCCCATAACACCAGTACCGACTAAGGAGGGTGCTCCAAACGGTGATCCTAATCGCTTCCTGCAGGCCAGTGAATTTCCCTTGTTAGCAGCCATCCAAGAACTGAACAGGTCTCACCTTGCTTGAGGAGCTCTCAGGAAATGATCGCTTGTCTTAGCAATGTCAGGAGGTTTGTCAGTGAATATGAAAAATGTTTTTAGGGAATAGAAACTGGGGCTGAGCCAGGTGAAGGTTTCTACTTAATTGGGGAAAAAAAAACACCCACCACAATAGATCCCAGCATTTCCATCATTAACTGGAAGTAAGTGGGAGCTTTTTGAACAGATCAGCAGTGGCCTAGGCGTTGAAAGCACCAATGACACCAAAGCGGTTGAGCAAGCTTTTCTTAGAGATGAGAGCCAGCTTTGTGGCCATTGAACACTTCAAAAAAATGACAATTGCCCAAATTAGAAGAGAAATTTAAAATCGGATCCCATTCAAAAAGCCTTCCCAAGATTTAACACATATTAATAGTGCATCAACAACTTTAGCGTAAAACCCTTCCAAATCTAAACCTTGAATTTAGAAGAGCATGGGGCTGAGCCATGACTTCTCAAGGAGTCTTGTAAAAATGACATCAAAAAGATTTTCAGCTAAAATATTATCAGTACATTTCTTCATTAATATTTTAACTGTCATTTACGTTTAAAAAAAAATAAATTAGTATTCAGAGACCTGGGCTGGCTTCATCATGGGTGAATCAGTACCAGAACAAGTCAAGTCTCCAAGGAGCCCACGAGGAGCTGTTTTCCACCCCTGCTCTTCCTACAAAGTTGTTCCACTTGTAAGAAGTTGGGATCAAGCAGATCTCACAAAAGATGAAGATGTAAAATAAAGTCAGGGGCTGAGGGCCTTTTAGATTAGCATCGTCACTCCTTATAACAGGAAAAACCACATTGTTAGTGTTGTTTAAAATTATTCTGGCTAACACACAAAGTATTGTACTGTGTTGCAATTAGATCAGCTAAGGTAAAACATCTTTCCCAGCCCTTATTTCAGTGCTGACACAAGGTACTTCAGGCAAAGTGCTGGTCCACAGATGTTTCAGCAGATTCAGCAGGGCTCAGAAACTGTTGATTTGGGAGCACAACTGGTGAACAAAAGGGGTCTTTTCTCCCCTCAGAATAACCCCATAGATGGAGGAGAGGAGGTTTATTTATTTTAAGATATCTCAAACACCTTTACTACTAATAAAAAAAGACATTGCCGGTTTTTGAATAAAAATAACTGCAGAACCATCAGGAGGTTGCAATTCTAAACTTGGTCGTGTGTACATGCATCAGTGCTTTCTATTAGATTAAATGAAAACTACTCAAATTAGAAAAAAAAAAATCCTCAAATGATCCAAACTGGGTATCATGCCGAAAACTGAAGAAGATTCTCCTCTAGCATAAACAGTGCAAGTGAGGAAGCGTAACTTGTCTCATTAGCTATGTTACCGCAGGGCCATGCTGCCACATGTGAGGACCCAAGGAGAGTGCTTTGCCTGGGTGAAGAATGGAAAAATAGGTGAAATGTGGAAAGACCGTATTTTAACAGCATTATGGAGGAAGGTGAGTACAAGGACGGGGGGGGGGTAGAGGTCCGACCACTGAGATGTTCTGCCAACAGGACTGTTACCCTGAGGTTCCCCACTCCCTTGGCAAACAGTCATCCCTTCCCATCTTCTCCAGGGTGGCCAGTGGCCCATGGCAGGTCGAGCTCCTCCTGCATTTTGTAGCTACCTTTCCTCTGCAGAGAGCTGCTGCTCACTCTCCCTTCGCTTTTCGCCCTCTGCTCCTCACACTGCTGCATCCCTTTAACCTGACAAAACTTCTCCCGTCAGCAAAACCAGACCCCCTCCGGGGGTTTTGTCACCACACTGTATCAGCTAGGAGCATTTCTCACACCTAGCCCATACAATTAAGCCAGAAAAAAAGTCTTGAGGCTGGGCCTGAGCTGTATGTTTCCTTTGGTGGTGATTTGTTTTTTCTTAAGACACCAAATTTTAAGCCTACCATTTCTCACAGCTAAAGAAAGCACGGAGAGACAGCACTCACGGTCAAAACTAGCCCAAACACTGAAACCTTGGCTGAGAAATATCTGACTTCTTCAAGAAAGGATTTAGCTAATTCTATCCTCAGAGGGATTTTTGCTGGAGGCAGATGAATGTAGCAGCCTAGCAGAGCTGCAAGATGAGGCTGTGATGCTCTTTACCTAGGTGTGGACAGCAGTGTAGGAACCAAAATGCTCCTGTGGACAAGCAGCAGGGATGAACAAGGCGTGGAGATGCAGATCTGGCGTTGTGAGAGGAGACGCAAACACGGGCCCCCTCTGGTCACAATTGCCCCACGTTCCTGGGGCTTTGAGGTGTTTCCCCCGGGCAGGACATGCCACGTTTTAAAGGAAACTTGCCTTGGCCCAGAGCCACTGCCAGCGGCATGGGCTGCTTTCACTGGCCTAGTGGGGCAGCCACTGCCGAAATTTGCAACTCCCAGCTGCAAGTGCTCACCACTCACCGACCGATGCCCAGTTAGTACCCAAGCAGCGATCTGCCCCCCCACCAGGTCAACTCCCCCCCAGTTTATATACCGGGCATGACGTCACATGGTCTGGAATAGCCCTTTGGCCAGTTTGGGTCAGCTGCCCTGGCTGTGTCCCCTCCCAACTTCTTGCGCCCCTCCAGCCTTCTTGCTGGCTGGGCATGAGAAGCTGAAAAATCCTTGACTTTAGACTAAATATTACTTAGCAACAACTGAAAACATCAGTGTGTTATCAACATTCTTCTCATACCTAGCTCAAAAACATAGCACTGTACCAGCTACTAGGAAGAAAGTTAACTCTATCCCAGCAGAAACCAGGACACCCAGGTAGAACGGACAACTGAAAGACCACTAAGACATACGGCACAATATGCGACAGCAGACTCCAACCACCTGCAGCCTTCACAGTGTGCTCAAAGTCACATACAACAAAGGACAGCTCGGTATGTGCTTCATGTCAGGCAGCAGAAGATGGAGCAAGTCAGGGTATAACCCAGTTATGTGGGACATCTGAAAGACTATATGAATATATTGGAGGCACAATGACTCTTTGCTTTGGGTTTTCTAGGACCCATGCGAGCTGCTGCTTTTTTTGTTTTGCAATGTAGAGGATGAGACAATGCTGGTACCATCGAGGCTTCAACCAAGAGGCAAATATCTCATTTAAAAGTTTATTTTAATGAAGTCACAATAAGGCCTCCAGCTGGAAAGGTTATTTATTAACCTCTTATTTACAAATTGAGCCCTGATTTGAAAATTAAGGCATTGTAATTTAATATTAACCCACATGTCAGAAAATAATGACACAAACTACAGGGAAAATTGCATTCCATATTGCAAAAGACCCATTTTATTTATAATGACCAGGATTAAAAGTCATGCCAACATTGATGGATCATACTTTAAAAATCTTGATAGCTCATTCATTTCTATAATTATATTTATTACAAATTAAATAAGTTGCGGACACCCTTGATATACAAAGAGACAAAATTAATTTGTGAATCAGTATTAATCTGTCATCAAACTAAATGAACTCCCTTTCTGGCAGCCTACTGAATGTAATGTACTGTACCAGACTTTCCGTGATCCTTGGGACATGAAAGCAGTGGAAGTGCAAGTTCCAGCTGTTGAAGGACCATCTCTTCACTTGCACGGATGTCATTTCTCAGTATGGCTTTTCAAATCAAGAGATGAGACCACAGTAGAAAGCTTTCTTGGCCAGTTTCTGGAAATCGAAACAAATTCTAACATTTCCGTGAGCCTGCAAGGGCTCTGTAGCCAGGCGCCTCAATGAAGTCAATTGGTAGAGCTCCATGGGCCTCAGTGCAACTAAGCCCTGCAGCCCAGCCAGCCCCCAGCCAGCAAATTAACCCAGCGGTCACGGCTGCTACATGCCACCACTTGGGTCAGCAGCAAAATGCAACGTGCAGCTTTTTAGCACTTTTCCTGTGACCCCTACACCTAGACCACACCGTGGAAGCTGAAAAGGCTTGTACGTTACAGCCGTCCTTTCCTGCCAATGCAGGTCCTGAGGCCTTGGGGAAAAACCCTGCTGGGCACTGTGGCGGCAGTGCAGTATCTCGTTTGTGAGCGACGTCAGCCCGAGCAGGGTGGGTGCTGTTCGCTCCCCTCGGCTGAGGGAGAAGTGAGCGCGGCTGTTCAGATGTTCCTGGCTGAGATTACAGACCCTAATGCTCAACAACTGCCACTGTGGTTAGCCGAAATGTGTGCCCATCTGCTTTGGGGTTTTGTGCCTGTAGACAAGGAGTTCTGCCAGCTTCAGGAGGACTCAGGCTTTCCTCCAAAGTAGTAAATTTGGAAAGGGGAAAAAAAAAAAAGAAAAAGGCTCAATGCTGCAGGTTAGAGCACAACGTCCCAGTAGATAGAAGCAAAGCACAGTAAGCCGGGTCGGGGCTGCATGTGCCCTTGCCTCCAGCCTTCCCATCCCAGCATTAGCCCCAGAGCCAGTGCTGACAAGCTAACGGTCAGGCTGTTCCTCTCCTAAATAGGACACGACTCGTCTGAGGCAGCAGAAGTGCTTGCTTGTCTCTTTGCAGAGCAGGGAATCATACCCGTGTTTACAGTCATCTTATTTTTAATTTTTTCACCATATTTTCTTTTTTCTTCCTTTCCACCCCCCCGCCCCCGAGCACTCCCAGAGGGAGGTGCACAAGCTCATCATCTCAGAGGCAAAATTTCAACTCCAGAATGTTGGACCCCATCCAAAATCGGCCAAAACACACTGAACTCCCCTGCCATAGTCTGCTGATCTCTCCATGTCATTTAGCAGCTAGGATCAACTAATAAAGTGCAAGATGCAAAAATGTCATTTAGAGTTACCTACCCGTAACTAAATAACTTTGTAATGAATGAAAGGCCATTTTGAGCTGATGCCTTAAAGACTAACTTCATCTCCATAAAGAAAGAAATATGACTCGAACAGAGGCAGCCCGCATGTGGCATTAACAAACCCTCTTTGTGTTTCCGTAGGAAAGACTGACACCAAGTGAGTTGTGCACTTGCATCACCTTCACCTTATTTTGCTTTAATACTGATGACTCCACCTCAAAATATTGCTACAGCTTTAGGTCTACTTGCAGGGAGCTGGTGGGCCCCTTCTCTAGAAAATAGAGAGCTGGAAAGGTGTTTCTGAGCTAAAAATTTTGTATTAGGTTAACTTCAGCTATAGAACAAGAACAGTACCTGGTTTAGTAATATAACAGTAATTAATTCTGACTGTTCATAAAGGAAAACTCGGTATTGCCAGAAGAAATTATTTACACATCTTTATATGACAGTGTTTTTCCATTCACCTTTTTTGGAGCGTTTCTTTCAAAAGACATTAAGCCCATACATTACTATTTAAAGAGCCTAATTCAACCCAGGCAATAATGACCCATAAATATTCATGATTTTGTTTTAACATTAAAATAACATCTGTTTCAAAACATCTGCAATCTGTTTTCAATGCTTCGGTAACATTTAAATTAACTGTAACTAATACAATAAACCACTATTAGGGATAATGATAATGAAAGATGCCCTATTAAGAGACACGAACAACATGGAACTGAATGAAAAACAAAACGAGGGGTGGAGGGGACGAACCCAACAGTCAGATACCAAAGCTCCCTGGAACCTAAATCCACCATTATGGGAGAGTTTCCTGTGTGTAGGACTATTGTTTAACCGTCTCAGCTGCTGTGTCTCAGCTCCTCTTGGGTCTTGTTCAAATTTCCACTGCGAGAGCAGTAATTTATGGCGCAGGCAGTGTGACTACTTTTAACGCGGGAGGGGAGGCTCGCTCTCTCCAGCTGAAGGGGCCTGCAAAGTATTTCTGAGCTGGAAAAGCCAGCCGCAGCGCGCCCAGGGCTCTCCCAGCCAGATGCGGTTAACGAGCCCGTTAACCTCCCCGCCTGGCAGCGAGATGTCCCTGGCGAGCGGCGATGGCCCGGTGGCCGTGCTCACGGGCGCTGCCACGCTCCGGGGCGCCGAGTTAACCGAAACGGTTAACTTCCCCCCCAAAACGGGCTGTTGTTTTCTGCTACGATTTCTCCTCTTTTTTCTCCCCAGGAAAGATGACATCATGCACATCTGCGTATCGTTGCAAGGGTGAAGGTGAAGGCCGGGTGCGTGACGGTGCCGGGGAGGAAGGTTCCCATCCTCTGCCGGCGGCTGCCGCTGGGCTGACACTTGGCACCGGCCTCCGAGAGACCCACACGCACCTCGCGCCCGCGGCCCCCGGCTGGAAAGTTTTACTTTCGTGGAAAGTCTTGGTGGGTTCATCAGTCATAAATCAATTTGTTTAAAGATTATATTTAGAGGTTTTGTGGTTTGTTGGGGTTTTTTTAAGCCAGCCCTCCCTCTTTGCTTCTCCCACTCCCCGACAAAAATCCAAGAGGTGTTTTTAATCTCCTGGACCAAACGCAAAATGCCGGAGCAGGAAAAAGCAAGCATTACAGCAGCTGGGTTTGCTCTTGTCTGATGACTTCTTTAAAAAAAAATTCTATGTTAAAATACATTTTTTCAGTCAAAACAAAGCCAGGACTCGCCACACTTCTGTGCAAAATCAATGCAAGAAGAGCAGCTGTTTACACTGCCAGAGTGACACCTTTTTACCCCCAAATCCTCCGGCAATCTAAAGCGGCCATCGCATAGGTACAAATAGCTCCAGGAATAACCCCACGGCTGTTCATCCTTGTCGGCCCGAGCACTCCACCCCCGGCACAAACCCTGTGCCCTGGCTGCGCTCCTGGCCCCTGGCACCGGGCTGGACCAGGTCCTGGCGGGCCACCACGGAGCCGTGCCTCCACGTCTTTCCAGCAGTGACAGGAGCCCGTGGAAAGCAGAGCATAAATCCAAACCATTTAAAGTGTGATTAAGACTTCCCCTGATTACTGCTCTGCATGATATTGAATGCTTCGGCTGTCGGTGATTTATTGAAGTAATATATAATACGCTGCATTCAGTTAACGGTCCCCATCAAGCACAATCTAGCTGAATAAAAAAAAAGAGAGACACAGAGAGAGAGAGAGTGCTCTAAGAGGAAATCTCCCTGGATTTAAGGGAAATTGAAATATGCTCATGGAAATCTGTGTCCAAAGCTTTTAGCACTTCAAAAAGTGCCAGTTGCTAATACCACTGACTAAAATCAGCGTTGCCTCGATGGCTAATGGTCCTACTGCCATCCTCACCCACTCCTTCCCTCCACCACTGACAACTGGCTCCTTCACCTGGGCTACTTTGAGGCAGACACTTGGCTTTTTTTGTTTCTTTCAGCTTTTGGGGTTTTTTTCCAGTTTTATTCCAGAGTGAAGTTTCAGTTTCAGGTTCTTTGGCAAAGGGGAGGTTGTGCCTCAGTGTTCTGTGCATCACCACCAGCACCAAATCAGAGCAGAGGAGGCGAAACTGGTCGTAACTATAACCTGAAAGGGAATAAACTGGGGCTGACATTCAAAAAAAAAAAAAAAAAGGAGAAAAATAGCAATATAAGCACTCAGTATAGTTCCAGTGCTTTTAATGCTTTAGTTTTAATAGCAGAAGTAGCTGTTAGTTATGCAGGGAAGAGGTTTATTTACTTTCATATATGATATTTGATGTATTATCACTCCTTTAGGCTCTGATTCAATAAGATACCTCCACAGTGGGCTAATTTTAAGGCGTCATCTTCAATTAACATTGATCTCAATTACAAGCCTTCCAAAATAAGGTGGCTGGCTTAGAAATGATAAGATTATAAATCAAACGTTTTATTTGTCATTTGCTTTTGAGGATCCATGCCTCCAAGTTGTTGGGGGGGGGGGGTGTCCCCCTGAAGGCATAAGCATTGGAAATAAATAACTTTTTAAACAGCAACAATGAAAGCAGATACTCTCACACAAGCACCCCTACTCCACAACCTGGGGCTTTCACAAAACCCAGATACAATGTCCAGAAATCACAAGCTTTTTCAGTGCAACACTCAAATTTTTCCAGCTCACCGAAAATGGCACCTGAAAACACGCATGGGGGTTTGGTTTCCTCAGTTTCTAAAACTGGTGAAACTAGACCCAATACCAAACCTGATACTGATGAGAAGGACTTTTCTTCAGCTCTGATGTTCTTGCATGAAAGGTGCAGGGTTGTTTTTCTGCACCACAGCCAGTAGCTGACTGACTTCTTGCAGTCAGTGTGGGATGGCCATCGGTGCCCATGTGCATTTCCCTCCCAGCGAAGGCACAGTCCAGCAAACAAGGGAACGTTCATGGCATTGCCCTGGCTCACTGGCAAAGAGCAAAACTTCAGCTTGTGTCTTTAGTTATTCCTCATCCTTCTGGATGCTGGGCAGATGTCCTCCATGGGGACTGCGAGGACATGCAGCCCCCAGAACAGAGTCCCTGCTGTCAGCTGAGACCCCAAACACACTGCCACCAGCAGAATTGCAAGAAAAGTCCTATTTACCCTCCTCAGCCCAGGGATGCAGGCTTGGTCTGGCTAGGAAGGAGGAACATGCACATTTGGGTGGGGGTTGGAGCACTCACTGAGCTCATGGAGGTGCAGAGTTTGGCTGCTGAGCTCTAACATCTCTAAAGTACACACTGACAAACAGATTTTTTTTTTTTTTTTTTTCCCCTGCAATTAATGTGAGTGCATTTTGGTGGGAGCGGCAAAAGTGCAGCCCTGACCTGAGGGTAGGCACATGCCAGCTGTTGAGGTCTTACTCCAAGGTCCAGGAGCCCTAGAGCTTCTCTGGAAAATGTCTGTAAGAATATTTTAGGCTGGGCATCACATTTTCCCTTAATCTCACTCTCAGAAATGACGTCATCATTTTAGCTGAAACTTTCCAAATCAAATTCAGCCTGAGGCACAGACTGTTAAAAGTCTGGCAAAGTTGTAGACTGCTGGGTCTTCAAACGAGAAGACTCAGGCAGCCTCGCAGAGAAGTAGAAGTCCAAGCTCTGCTGACGAGCTGGAACACTGCATGCCTCCTGAAACCCAGAGAAGCATCACCAGTCCAGAGCCTGGACATTATGAACCTCAGTATTGCAGCAGCAAAACTATTGCTATTTCTCAGCCCAATAAAGCAAAAAAATGCATATGCAATAAATTGCCTTTTTTTGTTGTTTTTTTCACAGTTTGATTATCCGTCATGATAAGACATTACTTAAAGCAGTGGTGACACTGTCTAATCATTCTTGTGAAATATAGACTTCTCTCTCCACTTCAGACAGAGACGACATTAATACACATTTATGCAAAGCAGAGCTGGAGCTGTCAGGGGCTAATCTTTACAAGTATGATAAATGATGTTTATTTTCAGTGATGGAACGAAACACCCGGGCTGACAATAATTGTAATAAAAAGGACAGATCAACTTCTATAAAGTGATTGAATTACCAGTCTATTGCATTAATGCCTGATCTTGGCTCTGTCATAAACCTGCTTTAGGTTACCAACGACTGCGCATTAGGAAACATCCACCTTCAAATAGACACCCTGCCCTTGACCTGTGGGAATGCAGGGGAGTCACTGCTGGATGCAGGTTTTGGCCATTCTTAGTTTCATTTGTTTACAGTAAAGTAATGTTTCCTCTTCTCAGGCCGACAAAGAAGCAACCCGTGTCTCCTGAGCCCTGCAGAAAAGTTGCAAAAGCTCAGCAGCTGCACGTGCCTCCTCCACGCGCACGCGATGCCTGAGCTCCCGTACACAGGGATGTCGGTCCTGAATTTACTGCTTGTGCCTGCAATGCAGATCGGATTCATCAACATCCACAAGGACCAGCACAAGGACTGTGGATCACCAAAGCCCCCCTGAAGCAAAAAAATGAAAAGAGGTTAACCTTCCCCACCTACCCAGCCAAATGGCAGCATCTTGCACTGGACAGGGCATGATGCAGCCCAGAGCTGTTGAGAAAAAGAGGAGACGTGTGCCAGCCCACGGGATGGAATCCCCCCACCCCTCGTGCAGCCAGCCCAGCCTCTGGCCCAGACTTTAGGCAGGAGACACCCCCCACATCTCCAGCAAAGACAAATGTCTAAGACGTAGCCTTGGAGGACAGACCTCACTTCGCCTTGGTCTTCAGTTTTGTGGAGAAGGACGTTTTGATAAAATGTTGGCTCCAGAGAGTCCACAATATGTCTTAGCTTTATCTGTGGGTTTTGTCGAGTGGGTGCTACCACCAGATTTTTCTGTGGTTGCCCTGTCTGTGACACGAAGGGAAAAAAAAAAGAGCTCTTGAAGCCTTTGCCAGGCATCCCGGGGTGGGGTGGGGGGCTCACAGGTAGCATGGAGACACACATGTCAAGAAACCCAGCTAAGAACGGGGCTTATGCAGCTTTTCCAGACTGCAGAGTGATTTACTCCAGATTCAGGACTCAGCCACAGCCCACTGAAAAATGGGTGAGTCTAGGAGGCATCATGCTGCCTGCCTGCCCTGCTCTACAGCTCACCTTAGCATCCATGGTATGACCAAAAAAAATCTCATAAATAACTGGGTCTATTGATTGCTTTGTAAGTAACTCTATCATAGAAAGTAAAAACATTTTCCGTTTTCAGAATGGGACAGATGTTGTGGGAAAAAGAAGGAAAGACAGACAAACAGAACAAAAGAGTGTGCAATTATATCTGTGTATGTTTATACAAATGTTCATGCATCAATTGCCCTGTGTTTCCCTCCTGACATGAGGATTTCTGACATAAGACTAAAAAATGAATAGGAAAGGTAAAAGTGGGGTTCATGAGCAATCCCTTACAAAACAATATTCTGACCTTCGCTTCAGGTCAATTGAAATGTTTGCATTTTGGGATTATTTCTTTTATAGGTTTTCCGTTCCATTATGTTTATAGTTAGTGTATATTTCATATTTTGAGTATTCCATGTTTCTATTCCAGTCTAAATTTGTATAGTATTATTCTGTTTCATAATTCTTTTTGCATTATTTCATGTAAGAATTTGTACTATGGTATACATTAATGCACAGTGGTGCCAAAGAGAAGCAATTTCAGACTGAAAACTTGTAATGTCCCATTCTGACAGCTGACTGCTGACTGCTGTGAGTTTATTGAAATGAGTTATTCTGATTTTTTCCCCTAAACTTAAGTTTGTCCAAATTGACACCCTCCCATGGGATAGTTCAATTTTAGCAAAGCAGTGTTTTCTGACAGCAGACATTAAGCAGGAAATTTTCAACCTTTCTCAGGCGTGTGTTTTTGTCTGCATATGAGCGTGTGTGCAGTGCCACAGGGCAGGACCCCACAGGGACTGAGAGCTGATGACCACAGCTGGGCAGCTGGAGATCTGATCACAGCCCGGATGATGGTTTCCAACAGCCCTGGCTCCTGCCCAGCTGATGCTGGAAGGGTGATGGTACTCCGGAAGGTCCTAACAGAGAAAAAAAAATCATGATTTTTGAAGCAATATAAAGCAATTAAATACAGTTGATCTAGAGAGTTGGTTGACTTTATTGAAGACCATCTCCCACATCAGTTCATTTGTAAAATAAACCTTATTTCTGCTGGATCTGTCTGTTCCCAGCATTGCTATTACAAGGTTTCAGCCTCTACAGACCTACCTGCAGTCAGAAGTACAACAGACCTACCTGCAGTCAGAAGTACAACAGACCAACCTGTAGTGTGGCTCCTGTGTGCAGACCTGGGACCATCATCTGGTGTGAAGCCAACAGACGTGGCAGGTTCCTGGGAAGGTCCTTCAGCCATGGGGAGAGAGGAAGAAAATGGGCAGCGGGACCTGCTCATTCAGCTGGGGCTGTGCAGGAGACTCAAGCTTGGAGGCACTTCTGACCAATGGGTCAGGGAAGACAGATGCATGAGTGCAAATATCCCCCTCTTACTACTGCAAAGGGCAACGAAAGCTGCTACCCCCAAACCCCTTTCTCTCCCTCCCATTTCCTACTCTGAGCACTGAGATTTTCTAAATACTCTGCTGTTTATTAAAAGGGGGATATGTGCATAGGATGTGCATCTCATGAAGAGGGCAGAAACCTCTAAACTACATCATACCCCAATTTTACACGTCATGTAATGCTATATGTTCTGCAGGGTGAACTATTGTCAGAGTGAAAATCAACTCCATTGGCAGCTGAAGATTTTTTTTCCCCAGACAGCAGTGAGAAAAGATCCAGCACAAACTCCTGATCATCCAGCATTGCCTGTGTCTACACTTTGATGGCAGAAGTGCTTGAGGGCTGAGTCAGAACAGCTATAGCTGCTTCTGTCATGTGCCACACATCAAAAAGACAAGCAGGGTCCAATCGTCCCATCATTCGATAATGTCAGCAAGACGCCAGCATCCTCAAAGTACTGCTGACCCCAAACGTGCTGGAACTGGTGGGCCAGCCATGCAAAGTTCACTTGTTTAGCTAAAAGAAAGAAAAGGCAAAGAAAAAAAAAAAAAGATGCATTTCTAAAGGCATGTATTTGAGATTTTCCTCTATCTGGCTTTAGGTGAGTATTTCCAAGTGCACTGAAGAGTGCAGAGACAGCCCTTGATGGACAAGGGGGCAGCAGTGGCCAAGCATGGGCAGAGCTTTGATAAAAAACCCAGCAACCTAGGTGGAGGCTGGGGCTAGAGAGCAGCCCTTCTCCCTGCCATCCCCAGGGTCTGGCACCGCCACCGGGCAATGCCAGCTGGGGGACCCTCTCCTGCCCCTGGCTTCCCCATCCCTCCCCTTCCTCTGGGGCAGGAACAGCCCTGGGCCAGCTGTCACCAGCACGGCTGCATTTTCCTGCCCTGCTTATAGGCCGCCAGGATGCAAAACAAATGTGAAGTGGCAAGAAAACTTGTGGTATTTTCAGAGAAAATGCCTGGCTTGTTTTCTTTGGGCACCAAAGCAGCCATCCTGCATCCCTGTGCTGCTCTGGGCAAGGCGAGGGACGGGGCCAGCATTACAAGCCTCCCTGGCGCTTCCCAGGAGGAGGACAGGGAAGTCTAAATACTTTTAATTTCTAAAATAACTTGTTTACTGCCATACAAGTAACCTTCTTGCTTTTGTCTATTTTGTTTATACCAACCAACCTGTCATAAGGAAAACTAAAAACACCTCCTTGCTTGGCGAGAGCAAAGGCAGCCCCCTTACCTAGATGTGTGCAGAGAGAAGAACAGAGCAAAAATCCAAGTAGAGCCCCTGGGTGGTGGGGGGTGATGAGGGGGACGGCAGCGGGAATAAGCTGGGGGCTGCGGCATGCACCCAACGGTGCCCAGCCCTAGTATGGGGCAGCAATTGCCACCGCCATCCTGGAGCACCGACCTCTGAAGTACATGTCTCTAAAGAGGTGGCAATCCCAAACAAAGCCTTTGCGGGATGTTGGGCTCCCTGCATGAGCACCATCGGGAGCTGCTCAAAGGGTGATGGGGAGCAGAAGGACGTGTGGGAAGAGGTAATGCGATAGCAGGGGCCATCGGTCTGGTCCCCTTAAACCACAGGACTAGATCTCCAAACACAGAGGGGGACACTTTTCAACACCAGGTGTTGATGAAACGGGTTGTGGTCCCCAGCTACCATTTTGACCCCTTCAGCAGAAGCTACTGCTCTCGCAGCTCTGCCCAAACCATGCCACGCATGCTCCGTATATTACTGGGCTGAACAGAGTTGGGTGGGTGTTGCGTGGGGGGAAGGAAGGGACACTCACGTGAGCTGCTCCCCCAGCAGCAATGCAACAACCCTGGAAAAGGGGGAGAGCAGGGCCAGGGTATCGGGGCACGGGTACGCTTGCTCACAGGCATTGCACGGTGGAGGGGTCATGCGTGGGGCTTTTACTGGGACTGCCAGAGAGGTGAAAGAGGTTCTGACACTTGAGAGCGTCAAAAGGCAGCACCATGATAAAAATTGTGCAAACAGCAGGAACATTTCTTTAATAAGTCTCCAGACAGATAAATCACAGCTTAAGGAGAGATTGCGGTGCTATTTATTAGTCATTTGTGCATGATTTGCTCACACCATTGGTAGTGGAATTTCTTTTTCGGGTATTTAATTTTCATCAGAAATGATTTGTGTGCTGCACAGCAGTTCGTACCGACACCTCCGCCCTGCAGTGCACAGGCACCTGTAACCAACCACCTACAGACAGCTCCAGCCTCGAAGAAAAATGCTGCCAGTGACCTCCTAAAGGAGATGCCCTAGTGGTTAAATGCATCAACTTTCACATGTATCTTTCTTATTTTTCAGAGCTGTTAGGTTTCCCTGCATGGCTGAGCAATACCCACCAGGTAGCACGTGGTCCTTTAAGCTGGATTCGTTATTTGCAGCCATTTTCACATCCCAGCTTCACACAGGGAGGCAAAGGGCTGGGTGGTAATGGTTGACAAGGCACAGAATAAGGGAGTTAAAAGGCTAGTGTAAAGGAAAACAAACTGAAATCATTAAACAGACACAAATTACTTTTTAGAAGACTGAGTTAAATGCGACCCCAATTTGTACCTGCTGTTAATCCAAGGGGTTAAGTCAAAGCTGAATTTTGCCCCTGGATGTAACATCCAGCAATACAACAGTGCTAGGACTAAAGTGACATTGCAGAAGCTCCATAGCAATTACTGCTCTACAGGGGAGATCTTGCTATTTGATCCTTCTCAAGAGCAAATATTACCAGCTTTTGGAGAAGTAATTAGCTGTCTTTCAGAGATCTTTATTGGGGGACCTAATGGCTGGTTTGACTGCATATTCATTGCTGGGCAATTTTCATTTCCACTTTTAAGACGTAGCAAAGCAAGACCTTGCAGGGTAGCCAGAAGCTTTCAAGCTCTCCAGGACTAGCAACAGCAAAGGCTACCTACTTGGAATAGTTTAACTTACTTGCTTACTTACAAATTAAAAATTATCCCCATCTCTTGTTCTTCTGATAGTTCAAGATACATTCACTTCTTCACTCAAAGCCCCACTTACCAGAAGAAGCCGCAAACCAAAGGGGCTGGACTTCGGAAGCCATTATCTGCGAAGCATGAGGAATCCCAGCCGAAGGCTCTGCCATTGTGTAAAATCCACTTTTTAGCTTATTCAGACACACAGAGAAATTCAGTCCCTAGTCTACTCCCTGCCCAAGTCCTTGAACTTGCAAGAACGCTAGCAGATGTTCATTAGTGCATTGGTAACTAGAGAATTGGAGGCACTTGTCGACTCTGTATGTGATGAATATATGTTAGAAAGTTTCTGCTGGGGAATAGCACTTTTGGTTTGGGGCCAACTGGATGCACTCAGAAAAAGTGTGTGAGGGGCAGGGGAGTTATGGCCAGTAGCTCCACCTTGTTGTTCCTATTATTATGAATTTTAACTGTAAGTGTGAGCTCACCAACCCGAGGATATCTACCCCCTACCTAAACATAACAAACAGCAAATATTTGGGTGAGATTAACGATTTTTTTGAGGTTTAATAAAGATTTGGCTGCTCGTAGGTATGCGTATGATGCCCTCCTGCTCCCTGGCATCATAAGAGCCTGGACATCACAGTCATCTCATAGACCAACGGCCAAGAAGAGCAGAGCTCGCACAGGAGCACTGCAAACATCAACATCACTTGAGGTTGCAACACACCTCCTAAACTCATCTTCAGGCTTTTACTTACCTGGCAAGTTCAGGATGTTTTCTTTCCCTGCAAATACCCCTCCAGAGCCTGAGTCCACCACCAACCCCTCCAAAATCCAGCAAACATCTCCAACCCCATGGGTAGCTGTCACTTGCACCAACTAGTCTCTTTTAAAAGGAAGGAGGTACCTCCCTCAGCCTTAAACGACATTGTGTGTTTCTGAGGCTGGCCTGGGACTGCAAGCAGGGTAACGCTGCAAAGAAAACTCCTGAACTGTGCAAGAGAACAAAGGCTTGGTGGTAGAGAAATTGTTTCACTTTGAAAAACTCGAATGTTTAAGCACTTCTTGTTAAAGTAATTCGAAAATGCAACACTGGCCCAACAGGAGAAAAGCCAATGCTTCTCCCAAGGCAGCTGTCTGGGCCAGAGCTCTCTCTGTATGTGGGATGAGCAGCTCCGTTTAGTCTGTTAACAGAAAAATAACTGAAAGTGATCTGTTGGAAGGTGTCTCCATATACTCAGGCATGCAGATACACAGACACAGACACACACAGCTTTGATATGTGGGTCTGACTTAATTATAGCTGGCGAATGCAAAGGTTAGATATGCTTGAGAATGATGCTTGACAAAACTATACTCTGCAAAGGAGAACTTGGTTTCCCAGAGGAAAATAAAGCAGATAGTGGCCACATCTGGATTTTTTCTCACTCTCACATCACTCTGCATTTCCTGGTTAGAGCTGGGATCTCCCCAAGAGAGGCTTTTCTTGTGGTATTTCTAGCTGGGACTGGACGCACCACAAATCTCATGAGAAGGTCTTTCCTTCCAAGATTCATGAGCTGGAGGCTCATGAAGCACAGATAGTTCGGGAAAGTGACCGACTGCAGATGCTTTCCAAACTCTCAGCTTTTTGGGGGGTCCAGTAGCACTCACAATCATATAGGGACCCATTTCGCCCCCTTCCCACCAACATGGACACTTGATGTTACAACTGTCTGGAAAGCTCCTTACTTGAAAAAATTAAAAAGGGAAAAGAGAAGTCCCACCATGTCAGAGCAGGTAGGGCTTAGAGGTCTGCCTGACTGTTCCAGGGTCATAAAGCAGCCATCTCAAAACTGCTGCTCTAGTTGGTAATACACCAAGAGGAGAGGGATACCCTGAAATCACCCAACTGCTGATTTCCGATTCCAGGGGACACCGGCTTTCCTCCATGCTGGGAGGTGAGCAATGTCCAGCAGGAGCCTTAGACCTTCTCTTGCAGGAAAAAAACCCCTCAGGCCAACCCAAGCCTTTCACTCCAGTCAATTCTGGGTCTAATCCATCTCCATAGCACACACCATAAAAACCATCCAAGAAAAACAAAGCTTCAGAGCCTTCTCTACCCTGGCTCACACCCCTCTGTGCTTGGTCTCTGGGTTTTTCTGAAAAGGTGCAAAACAAGCACTTTGGAAGGCATTTAGCTGATTGTGGGACACCTAGGATCTCAGTCGTCCCTTGCCATGGGTTTTGCTGCCTGACCCTGTGTAATCCACTTAACTGATCCGTGCCTCAGTTCCCTATACATAAAAACAAGAGGGAGAGAGAAGTAACAGCATTTCCTGGCATCCCTGGGAAGTTGTGCAAGATTCTCCAAAGGAAAAGCAAGTTAGAAGGTCAATATAGCACTGAGAAGAAGTGTGTTTTGACACAAGGTTTGTTTATTCCATGTTGTTCCTGTCCAAGGGAGATTTGAAGGTTAAAATTAAAGCAGAATAAATGCATGTCTTTCTGTGCTCCAGAGGGGACTGCTCAGTGTGGGGGCACATAGGAATGCTCTCAGGAATAGGAGGTTTGGAAACTATTGTGAAAACTGTGGTCAAGAAGAAGTGAAAGCTACTGAAACCCCCCAAGGAGCCTTTGCTGCCAACCACTCAGTGATCTCCTCATGGGCAGAGGCTGGTGGATGCAGACTTCCCTGCTCTTTGACCCAAATGCAAAGCCTGGAGCCACATAGGCTGAAGGGGCTCAGCCACCAGGTGCCGAAGCTGTGCCTCCTCTGCCTGGCTTTATTGTGGCTTCAGGGTAACTCACGTTGAGTCCCCAAAACCCACCAGGCACCGCTGAAAAACCTTGGCACAAACGTCCTCCAGGATTAGAGTTAGAGACCCCTTTGCAATATAATCCCACTCCCGAAGCACACAACCTTCCTTCCTTCCACTTCATCGTCGTTCAAACCTGAAGGCTTGTAGCTCTGCCTCTCCTGGAGGAAATCTCACTCTAACAGTGTGTTTTGGCACAGTGTGCATTGGCCGGGGTCACATCACATGGGGACTGTGGTATCGTATTTTAGCACAGGACAATGGGGCTTCCAGGACTTTTCCTCTTCACACGAGGCAGCCGCTGTTTAAGAAGCTTGGAGCCAGCTGGGAGCTGAACGCCCTCCAGTTCAGTCTGCAGTGTCATGCTGCAAGTTTGTTTTCCTTCTGGACCCATGAGACACATATTCCTGAGAGGGGACCTTTTTCTCCGGGGAAGTTAATGCTATGTATTCAGGCACCTTCAACTGATAAAAAAAGCCTAAAATTCAGGTCCACCATCTTATTAGGAAATGTCTACCACTACCATGAGCCTATCTGAAGAAAACAGAGCTATTTCTATTTATTTAAGCACTCATCCTGGACATCTAAGCGCAGGACACATTGCCTCTGAATCCACATGCCATGAAAACAACCACCTCAGAGCTGCACGGACCTTCCAAAGTAATTGCAGGTACCTTCAGATTCAAAGACACCACTGGTACTTCCACTCAGCTGAGTTAGACCTATCCCAATCAAGGCTATCGTGCTTAGGAAATTCACTGCGTGGGAAACATAGGCATCCGAGCCAGCATTATGCATCCCAGCACAGTGCTGGGATCATGAGCGCTCCAGGATGAGACCAGCCCTGACTGCTCAGCTGCACAGCTCCCATTCATCCAGTTTGCCCAGAGGAGCTTGAGAGAGTCCCTGCTTTCATGCCATCACATGTAGCTCATCCATTTAGACTTCAGATAATTCAAAGAAAAAGAGCCGGTGCTCTTCCACCGTCCTCTGAATTACAGAGGTGTACAAATATAAATCCAGGCATGATATTTGAGTGATGGGCTCCAGACATACCCCCAGTCCACAGCACCTGTCACCCTTCCTCCTTTGAACTCTTATTTTAGATGATAGTGCAAAAAATTCCTAAGGCGAAATGTGATATGCCAGAGACAGGGGAGTGTGCGGAGTGCTGAGGCTGGTGCCTCGCTCCCTGCCTGAGCCTCTCACTGGGGGTCCAGCTCTGAACTGCCACAAAGGAGACTGGCAAGCACAAACTAAAGTGAGCAGGGGCTGAAAATTCAATCCAGTCTTTGGTCTAGCAGGAGTCAAGGGTCCCAGGTGCTGACCCATGATTTCATCTGCCACTTTGCCCAGTCGCACTGAGCCTGAACCTCAAGGAAGATTTGGATGATGGGGAAGGGCACATGGAGGGTGAGTGCAAGGGATACAGGATAGATCAGGAAATACTGATTTCTGAGTGCAGGTGTGGAAGTGGGCTTCAGATATGCAATAAACTACAGTGAAAAGGAAAAACACTGTTTTCTTGCCCAGGCTGTATTGCACAAGAAGTCAGGGGCATCAAATGCAGCAAAAAAAGATTCAGGTTAGACAGCAAGAAAATCTCTCTAATGATAAGGGTAATGCAGACTGTGGGGAAGCTGCAGAATTTCCCCATTAGAGACCTTTAGGAACTGGTCAGATGAATACATACGTGTCAGGCCAGGTGTATTTGATCCTGCCTTCAGGTGTGACCTCTTCAGGCCTCTGCCACTCCTCTGATTTTCCAGGGTGCATTGAAGCAGCCCAGGCACACCAGTCACCTGGGGCTGTTGTGAATCCCAGCCTTGGGCTGTCACTGGGAGCACTGGAGGTCTCAATGGGAAACGTCACCTTCTTGATGTGGCAGAGCTCCTCCTGTCAACCTGCTCGTCTCCCCATCCAGGCTGGGTATGAATCCTACCTTGGAATAACTCACATGCACCTGGTTAAAACTCTTACCAATGCAATGCATTTGACTTGTGGGAGGGGAAAAAAGGGGAGCTACAAGGAGTTAACATCAGTGGAAAACACTAAAGGTGCTGATGCACGGTAGCATGGACACTGGGCGAAGCTCACCAGCAACTCGATGGGCTGTGGCGACGCTAGGCTCCCTTGCAATCAGCATGAATGCTTTCTCCCCCCACCTCTCTTTCTTTTTTAATAGATACAGCCCATTTAAAACCATATTTCCTAAGACCAATGAGTAAAGGGTCATAAAACACCCACAGGTGTCAAAACAAATGTGCCGCCTGTGCCTGGCGCAGCAGGGACGGTGACTAGCGGTGAGTGGGACCCAGCACTTGCTGGGCTGCTGGCACCCGCACCCTGCTCAGCACCCGGCCCGCTCCTGCCTCCACACACCCTGCCTCTCCCCCAGCCCTCTGCAGCAGCACCGCTGGTTTATTTGGGTCTGCTGAAGTCTCGGCTAAAACAGAGGCCTTTGGCTTTGTAGGATCCCCCTTCCCTTGTGCTCAGCTGTGAGAAGCGGGAGGATTTTCAGCCAAGCTCTTCTCTACCACCTAGTGGGAAACCAGATTTTTCCCGCCATGGCGAGCGCGGTGCTGAGCACGATCACTTGAGTGATGCCTGGACAAGCCCTTTGCAGCCCATCTGCCCATACCCACTGGGGACATCCCAACGGCCAGAGCGGCACTGGGACGATGGGTGTCTTCCTGCCTCTTAGCAGCACCCTGGCCTAGGGGCCAGCAAGGCATGGTTGGGAGAAGTTGTCCCCCCCGTACTCACTATTTCTAGTGCAAATAGGGACTATCCAAGCCTATTTTCCGATCAATCACCAAGCAAAATGCCACCTAAATTTGCAGCACCTCAATACCTCTCAATGCAGCATTCCCCCCCCCCCCCAAAAATAGGTGAATTTCCCACTTGTGCATAAATTCTCCATATCTTCCTGCCTCCAATCACCCCAGCCAAGGTTTGGGCATGACCCAGGAGGCCCCGAGCTGCCCGCAGCCTCAGGAGCTGTGATGGCCCCGCAGCACCTGAGCGCCGGCCATCAGCGTCCGGCCCCGTGGCGGCTCTCGGAGGAAGGGGGCTCTGGCCAAACTCCAGCACAGGTAATTGCAGTCTGTGTACTTAAATTCCCCCTGCAGATACAGCCGCCTTAATTTCCTGTCCTAAACTGTAGGGTAGTGTTGCAGTGTGTTGTTAAACAGCTGCCATGCGCTACCCAGAGGGGCTTGTATTTCGGCGGTGGGTGGGTTCGGCACGCTTCATCTATGGTGCGAAAGTAGGCAAGGAGGGCTCTGGGTTAGGCTGCCGCTTGCCTCTCCGCTTCCCCAGCATGGTTTAGGCATCGCCGACTCTCTACGCTCGTTCTCACACGGCCAAAATCTGGACACCCCCTTCCCCTTGCCTGGTAAGCAAGCACCAATGGGGAAAGCTGGTCTTTCCTCCAACTGCTGCTGGAATGGAGGATGCAAAGGGTTAATGGTGCAACCGCCAAGGGGGGGGGTTTCTCCTTGCAAACTGGAGACCCCTGCGAGTTTTATGGGGAAGGCTGGTGGGGGCGGAGGGATGGGGCGGGGGAAGAGAATTTGCTTTATGGCTTTGACAGGAACTCCCATCATGGTATAATTATGGAAGTGAGAAGTCTGCGTGTAATGAAGACCATATGCCGTGTTAAAACACACATGCACAAATATTAGGCCCCCATGAGGCCTGCGGGGGAGCTGGGGGGGATCAGGAAGGGGTGGTGGACCCAGCCCTCCCCCCAAAGCTCCTCGCAGATTTTCCAGCTCGGCCACGGCCAGGGCAGCGGGGATGAGGGGCGGTTGGGGAGCCCGGCGCAGCCAAACAGGGCCAGTTTGGGATAAGAAACATCCGGTTTAAATAACATTGAGTGGAAGGAAGGACCCCGATGCCAAGAAAAAGGGCTTTCACCCTGCATTGCTGCAGACAGCCCCCGAGAGCAGGGTCGCCTTCAGCAGCAGTTTTTCTCCAGGTTGCGCTACGATTTTTCTCTTTCCTTTCAAACTACACCCTCGCTGCTCTTCCCTCGCTGGAAAACATCTGCACGCAGCTGCCTGTGGAGGCGACCAGCCCTCCTCCTCGCCCGATCCAGCTGCGCTGGCGGGAGCCGCAGGAGCCACGCGACATCCCCAAGCAGCTCCTGGGCTGGGGAAGATGACTTCAGCGAGCGCCAGGGCCACCCAGCTGGTGTTTGAAGTCCCCATGCCATCCTCTCCATCACCCCGCCCGCTCTTCATAATGTGAAGCTTTCTTGGCTACGGTATATTCATCTCTCCTCTCCAGATCTCGCATATCTTCTGCTTCACATCTCCCACTCGCTCTCTTTATGGGTCCTTTTGGCTTCTTTGAGGCTGTTTCTTCCTTTGCAGGTCACACGCTTGCAGGACTGTCTTCTTCCCAGCTCCCTTTCTGGGTCTGTCACCCTGCAAGTCCTCGTGACACCCGCACCCCCTCGCCCTCACACCCATTCTGCCAGCCCACCAGCACGCACTCACCCTAGCACACTCAACTACCCACCGCATCTCTTAGGGACCCGTTCTCCATATTAACCTTCACAGGGATGGACACAAGCTGTCCTTCACCAGTCTTAAACGCGCTTACAATGTCCACCCCCCAACTTTGTCTATCCTTTTCCCCTCTGACAAGACAGACTCTGACCTGGAGCAGATGACCCTGGTTTTCCCCACTCTGGGCCATTTTCTCCTCGCTGGTGGTGCCTTAGCTAGGAGCCCCAGCTCGAGCTGCCTGGCACAGGCCCATTTTTTCCTTCCAACCATTTTGCCAGCAAAAAAATGGAACTTCTGCTGTTGTGTACCAGGGCTGGATACGAGAGCTGTGCAAGAGTCGCCGTGGGCAGTGATGCTGCTCTCCTTGCCAAGCAGCACCAAGGGCGTCCAGCTGCAGGTCTGGCTGGGGTCAGCAGGGGAATGCAAGGGTATGGGAAAGCAAAACTGATTAGCTCAACATAAGCTCTCCTTACATCTAAGGAGGGAAAAAGGCATCCCCGTGCCTCTGGTGGAATAGAGAGGTGACAGAAAAAAATCCCACTCCCTGGGGAAGAAATACCAAATGCAACAGCAGATTGTTCCAACTGGTTTCACGGGGACTGGCAACATGCAGGAAAGGTGAGCCCATAAATTGTATTTGCCTTGTCTTTCATACAGCCTCCATATAAAATACTCTTTTTGTTCATTTATACATATAACATTTTGTGTCCTCCTAAACAAAACCGCTGCTATAGATTCGTTACAGACACAGGGTTTGGGAGCACGACTCCCACAGCATTGCAGGGCAGTATTAGAAGAGAGTCACCCACTCTGGAGGGGGAGAGTCTGCATTTCCCAGGCACGCAAAGGGGATCCACCAAGAGTACAGCACAGAAAGTGCCTGGATGAATGCTGCTGCCAAACGCATGCTCATTTTAGGATTTATCTGTCCTCCTCACTTTATCAGTGTAAGTTCCTCCCGCACATTTCCCATCTGCATCTGCTCTCAGGCAAAGTAACAATAAGCATTCATTGTTGGGAGCAAAACTTTTAATCGTTGCTCCAATTAAACGTATTCCTCACCACAGTGGCTAAAAGATGCTAATACTCGGGGCTCATCCTCCCCAATACACACTACACACATGCTGCAAACCCTCCCCTCTGCTGCCTCCACGCCCGATGAGAAACAGAGACATCCCCAGATGGGCCCATCCAGCCCAGCTGCAACGCAGTGAATTTTGCAGGGCTCCTGCAAACTTTTACAGCCATTTTTACAGGGGGGGAGCTGTCATGCGGAGGTGAATCACAGGTGCAGTGCAAGTGGCCTTCCTCCATCGGGGACAACGGGATGAGGAGCGACCTCTTCTCTTCCCGGTGTCTGCTGCGATCCGCGATTCCCGTCATGCACAGTGTGTCATTTCCCATGAGTACCTGCCTGTTTCTGCCATCTGCCATGATTTATAGAAAATGGGCAGTGATTAATAGCCCAGTCAATGCCGAGTGAAGCCATTTTCTTTCATTTACCTGCTCCCTGACCTCCCCGCGCAGTCCCAGACAGGGGCTGGGAAAGTGTATTAATCATGCACTTAAAATATACTTAAAAGGGGAGATTGGCCGGGAGCTCAGTGGTATTTATGGAGTCATTTTCTACAGAGGGTGCAAGCTAATTGCCAGATAAAACAAATGGGCTCTTTGAAATGGAAATGAGTCACTTGGAGGTACTCAATGTTTGGTCCTTAAGTGATGCTCCAAACCCAGCTCCTCCTGGGGCTCCCTGTCACCTACCTGGGACCGAGCCCAGTGGTGGCTGCGGCTCTCAGACACAAAAGATGGGGTATGTCGCGCCAGCTAGAAGTGCGGTCACAGTGCTAAGAGGTCTCTGTCACCGAAGAAGGGGTCTGTGCTCTCACCGTACCATGGTGGTGGCACCAGGGCAGGGTGCTGCAGGTGTACAGAGGGCTTGTGCTGGGCTAAAGTCCACTTGAAGAGATCCTGCAGCAGGGGAAGGAAATTTGGGGAAAAGACCTTAATTTCCTATGACTTGAGCTGTATTCTCAGAGCATGTGAAAGCATTTGGTCCCTGTCTGCAACCACAACATGAACAGTTGGTAGAAGGGCTCCAGCCCAGCTCCCCAGACACAAGGTGGGCTCTCCACATCATTTTTACCAGCTCCGAGCGGCAGGATTGGCCCTGGAGCTCCCCATCCTCCAGAAGGACCAGATAACTTCATGGGGATAAGCATCAGCGTCTCTTGCTTCCCCAGTCCCGGAACGGGAGCCCCTGTTCACCTCTGCCCTCTGTGGCACAGAGCCACGATGCCGTCACCTGGAGTGGCACCCCACTTTGCTTCACCTCAAATCTGACGTTTCCTTTCCTTGTGCTACAGCCCCAGGCCAGCACCACGTGCACCGTGTACTGTACGGCTCCACGTGGCCTCTTGGAAAATGCCGCTCTGCCGTGGGCCTCTAAGGACAGCCATGGTTGATAGCAATAAAACAAAAATCCCCTGTCAAGCCAAACAAAATTATTGAGTTATTCTCACCCACCAGAGACCAAAGCTTTGTTGACAACTTAATTAACTGTGTTTGTAATGAATTTTTGGCCACATGCAACAGACTAATTATCAAAGCAAACCTTAATCTCTTTCTAGGCACATCAAAGTACTGAGAGCACAAGATATTTACATGAGTCTCAGATAAAATTCGTTGCACTAATTCTAACATAATTAAAATTATGTTGGGGCTAAGGTAATTATGCAAGGTGCTTATATGGCATAACAATGCAATACAAGCCTGTACTTTCTTTTCACCTGTAGTCAATCAGCAAAGTCCTCAAATGTGTGTAACTTCTATTAAGTGCACTTTCAAATGAGAGAAAACAGCACCACTTTTAAGCTCAGTTAAGGCATTTAAAACTGCCCACTAAGGCCAGATTTGAGATAAGCACCTTTATTATTTGTATGATCTGAGTTTTTCCCAGCAGTAACTAGAAATGAGTAAAATCAGTGAGTTTTAAATGGCCACTGCAGCATTTCCAACTGCCTCTGTGCCACCAGTGATGATTTTCTTTTTCTTTCCTTCAAAGCACTGATGTGAATTTGATGACTGAGAGGTGGAGTGTCAACCCATCCTTTCCTAAAGGATGCCCCTCCCAAGAACAGGTCGCATGGTAGGGAGAGAGGGAAGAGCAGGAAAGGGGAAAAGAGACCCCTTTCTTCCTGGGGTGAGCTGTGGCAGGACACCTCTTGGTTCCAGAGGGGGGGGACACTGTGACACAAGGCTGGCACCTCTGCCATATCCCAAAAGCCCCAGAGAGCAAAGGGGGTCACAGACCATCCCTGTTACCTCTGTATCCTCTGTCTCACTCCACACAGATGTCTGTCTCGGCCATCCCCATGGCTGTAGGGACTGCCTGGCAACAGTGAGCTCGGTCCTGGCTGCACATGCCACTGAAGAACTGCCTGCGGTGCATGCAGCTAAGCCAGGGCATGAGAAAATGACCAAAAAGCAAGGTCATTCCCAGGTCCCACCTGCCATCTGTGCCAGGAGTCACTTCTGCTGTCACAGGAGGTGACCTAGTTTCAGGGAGCAGGTCCCGGAGATGTCACCCTGCATCCCCCACCACGTCCTCCTGTCCCCAGCACCAACACACCTGCACTGCTGTGACCCAGTGCCTTGTGGTGCGGGCCATGCGGAGAGTCCGTGATGACCCAGAAAATCCTTCAACTGATGAGCTGAGAAGGCAAGTTGCCTGGCTGGAAAAAACAAACAAAGAAAAAAAAATAAAATGCTGCCTTAGATCTGCATCACCGAACCGCAGAGACATGGCTCCAGAGGTCCCTGGCTTGCTCCATCCCTAACGTAGGACCAAATGTGCTTGCACATGTCTGCCTGATGTCTGCCTGCCGTCATGATGAGCATCCAGCACTGGAGATGGACACCTTGTCCCTCCATGCTGGCACTCCCATTAGAAAGTTTTAAACTCTTCCTCGCTGGTGTTCAAGCTTCAAGTCCTGCACACCAGCGATGGGCAGAGCTGGAAAATTCCATGGGTGCAGCAGCCTCATTCCTCCAGGATTACCTATCTGGTGCCTGACCTCCATCACGATTCACAATGAGGAGGGTCCCCCTCCATGTGGGTTGTACTAGGCTGGAGCCTTCAGCAGCCATTAAAACTGCCCTTTCTTGCCAAAACACAGAGCTCAGCTCCCTCCTTGCCCACCACACCAGCTAAACCAGCAGCAAGGCCATGGGGGCTCATGCTACTCCACCGTACGGTGGCTGCGGCGTTGAGGAGTGCCCAGTCCCAACACCATCCCTGCCGCAGATGTCAGGACATATGTTCCTGTGTTCCCAGCTACTAAAAACAGCTCCTTTCCACGGCCTTTGGAGATATTTGCCAGAGGAAAGGATGGGTTCGAACAGATTTCTGCCTAGGTTTGGCTTCATTAATCAAATCACCTCCTGACACAAAACACTGAGGACTTGCTGGAGGTGCGAGGCTGGAGAGTAGAGCCATGACGAACAGCTCCAAGGGGCTGCCCGGAGACATTCCCACAGACAAGCAGCTTCGAGGAAACTGTTGAGCTTTCAGTTTGATCTGCAGATCTTAAAAAAATTAACCGGTAAGTTTGGAGCAACAACAACAACTCCTCCCAGCCTTGTTTTCCCCACTATCACTGTCGTGCCAGTGGGGTTGCAGTGATGAACCCAGCCCTGACTGGTGGGTTTGCCCCCATCTCTGCAGACAGGGTCACCCCAGAAAAGCACAGCTCTGGGGCAGGACTCGGCAGAAACCCAGGCACATGCAAACACACCCACCCCAGGCACCCCCCAGCTCCTCCCACCTGGGCTGAAACCACCTAAACTCACCCCAAATGACTTGTTCCCTGTGGCTCGCAAAGGTTGGGGCACAACCAGGAGCTCTCTTACATTTCAGGCATTTGCATCAACCACAAACCACTCTGGAGCCAGACCAGAGTTTCATTTTCTGACTGGATCAGACCTCCAATTTCATATTTTCCAGCTTTCCTGCCTCCACAAAGGACAGAGCATCAGACTGAATGGAGACACAGACTAAGAGGCAGATGAATGAGCAGAGAAAAGGCTTTCAGGGGCTAAGAGCTTTGCTGCTTCTCAGTCTTGGCAGGTAGGTTGCTGAGAAGACTTTTTGCTCAGCTTCCCATCAAGAGAGATGAAGAACTCCTCATAGGTAGAAAGAGTTCTAGAAACAGCTCTCTTACTGGTACCAGTATCAGCTGGTGTTACTATCCACAAGACAACTAACTTTACACTGAGAAAAAAGAGCAACATCACATCTCAAGGTCCTCAAAAGGTGAATGAGCTATAGAGAGACTATGCGGATTTCTTCCATGACAGTGGGGGTTAGCCTAGGGTTACACAGGAGACAAGCCCTACTCTTCGGCCACAAGTAACCAACCAGCTAATTGCCCTGATGCACCTGAGGGATGGGACGGAGGAAAGCCTGCTCATTAAATCTGTGTGCAGGGGAGGGCTGTAAGAGCCCTTCCTCCCCCTGCCTCTCTGGCCGAACAGTTTTGGCATTTGTTCAGCATTTAGGTAGATGAAGTAAAATCCGAACGCTCAGCAGGCTCCTGTGCAGTGCTGCTCCTTAACGCTTGATTACCTAAAAGGCAACTCCCATGTTCCTCAGTGAGCAGCTTGGGGTTTTTTTTAAACCTTAAAGCTCCTGCAGGATTAGGATTCAGTTTAACCTCTGGCAGAACTGACAGATTCTTTAGGAGCTGCGAAGATTTTAGGACTCTTTGTCCTTGGCCTCTCGGCAGAGGCCAGGACCTTTATATTGCTTTCACCTTCCAGCTGGAGGAGAATTGCTGGGGTGCTCTGTAGTGGCAGCCTGCAGAGAGAGGAGAGGAGAAGTGTGCAGATGTTACTCTCAACATCTGTAGCAGCTGAGATAAAACACAGCTGGGGAGGCAGGCAAGCTTTTGAGGTGTGGGAAAAAACAGAAAATGTTAGCTAGGGGAATGGCAGGCTACAGACTGGTAGAAATATCCTCTGCCCAGGTTGCTCTTGACTAAAAGGCATAGCATTTTCCATTAGTTGTCAAAAGGAATTTGTGATATCTGTTCAATGCACTGGTTTTTTGCTGCTTGCAAAGAGAATGCTCTGGGTGCTCTTACTGTGGTACCTCAGCATCTTTACATTTTTCTTTTTATCTTGACAAAACTCTTTTGAGATTAGGGGATATTAGCCCCATTTTAGTGACAGGAAACAGAGATGGACAGGGCTAGCCTTAAAGGTGTTTTAGCACTAGCATAGAGGAAGATACTCAGCATTAGTGGAAAAGGTGCATGGAGCACGCCTCTGCATTTTAAGAAGTTAAAATAACTCCAAAATCTGGATCAGAGCATGGAGAGAGTTAATTTTAAAAGGTATATTTTAACCTTTTCATTATTACCTTTTCAAGTTCTAAATAATAAAGATTGGGAATTAAACAGACTATTGTAATTCTCCCACTATCTAGCAGGGAAGCAATATGAAAAGCTGGGGGGAGAAGGGCTTGTGAGAAAATGAAATTTAAAAAAAAAAAAAATCCATGAACACTTTCCACTTCATAGCTATGAATACTTTTGGCCTTTTCTCAGAGGAAAATAATAATCCCACATTATTCCCAAATTATCACTCCCTTCACCTGAAAACCAAGGGATTTGTTTATTTGACTAAAAACTACAAGACTGCACTTTGGGGAGGAAGGAGGTCCGATTCCAGCCTCTACACCACAGCCCCTGCCAGCAGCTGCTCCCTTTTGAGGCCATGCATGAAGAAAAGGGGTTAGGGTGGGCTTCCCTCCCAGATGAACCAGCCACTGCATCCCTGGGCGCCAGGCAAATTCCCAGGGCAGCATCCAGCCATCTGAGGGTGCCCTGGACCTCCTTACCTCCAGCCTTCCTCAGAGCCCCAGACTGCTGCGGGCACCAGAAGCTGCCGCAGGGCCGTAAGGGAATTTGGTCGGGTGGGAGCAAGAGTTGGGCTTTTCCTTCCAGCTGAATCGAAGCCGAAACATTTTTTCCCTGGTGCGGAACAAAAATGTGAATCTTTATTCACAATTCCTTAAACCCTTTGTGGTGAGCAAGCAAATCTAAGCCTAATCCTTATTCCAGGGAAGAAAACAGAGCCGCTCAGCGCCCTGCAGTCCCACTTTGGGATGCGCACAGCGACAGCAGATGGAGCTGCGAGATCAGGAGTGAGGACCGGCGGTGCCTGGTCCAGCTCCTGGCTGCGGGGGGGAGAAGCGCTTGGGTTTGAAGGGGAGCTGGGAAGTCTCAGCTCAGTGTGGCCTTTTGAAGCTTCCCCTCCCTGCCACAAATTAAGAAAAGGAAATGTTTGTTTCAAAGCCAGGAGGAAAGGCTGGGAGAGGGCAGAGCCTGCTGGGTTTTTTGCGGAGAAGACGGATGCTCTGAAGTTGGGACGTGGTGTTCAGCGCCCGGCGCTGCTGCCACCGCAGGCTCCATGTGCAGCCTTGCCTGCATCGCTCGGGGAGATACCTGAAATGGCCTTTCACCATTTTCCAGGGAACTTAAGCAATTGCCAAGCAAATGGACTCTGGAGCATCCCTCAGTTCCCCTGTCCCCCCCTTCCTATGGCAGCCCCCCAAGATAGCCTCCATCCTAACGCCTCCTCCAAAAGCTTTCAGAGGTAGCTAACATTGTCCTCTGCTCGTAGCCAAAAGGTAGAGCCACGGTTTACCTAGGGGATTTCAGGACTCCTGCAGTTGCCCCCCAGGGCAGAGCTGGTGTTTGCAGGCTCTGAACCTCCTGAACGCAGGGCTCTGTGCTGGCCCCAGCAGGTGCTCCAGCAGCCCCAGAGGTGGTTCTTTACATGTGTTGCTTTGGTAGGTTATAAAACTCCCTTGCAAAGTAAGGGATTACAATTAACTTAAGTTTTATGGATGTGGAGTGCTCTTTGATGGTGTTTGGGTCACGGGAGGGAGTCAGGAGAAAGAGACTGATGCAAGTGTGCCCGGGTCAGCAAGGCCAGGCTGACCTTGTGACAGATGGGGGGCTCGGCCATCCCCCCACCACACGCTCGACAGACCAGTGCCCCAGGTCAAGAGATTTTAAAGGAGAAATAAAACAATAACTTCAGTGTAATAAGCTCACACAGAGTCCTCCTTAGCTTAATTTTTAACTGTGAGGGTGACAATCAACCAGCAGAACAACTTCCATGGGGAGCGGGTGGATTTGTCATCCTCAATGGATCAGATCCGTGTCCTCCTGTGGCATTTTTCAGGGGTGGCAAACTCACTTTCTGGGGCAGGCCTGGCTGACACCACAGCATCTGACAGGGGCATACTCAGAAGGTTTTTAAAAGAAACTCATTTAAAGATAAGCTGCATGCATGCCGTTAGATTTAACTTACTGCTTCTGCAACAACTGCAATGCAGTTACATGTACACTATGCTGAGCTACGATACCATCCTAAAAGTCTGCATCAGTGCTTAGCGCAGGGCTGGATCCCACCCTGAACTATCAGCAGCCCTACAGACCCTGAGAAATTTGGATGAAACTGTTCTGCAGGCCAGGTCCAGGCTATCCCAATTATCATCTCATTTATGGGCTCAGGGCAGCTGAAACAGGAGGAGGTTTTGGCTCGGGGCACATACATGGGAGCCAACATACAACTGCAATGGCTCCTCCTCGCTTTCACGTCTCTGGAGTGCTTCTGCCACATGGTAACAGTAGGGAACAAGCTATTTGCTCCACAAGCATAACCACAGCCTAACATTGCACGAAACACGTAGGAAAAAAAATAAAAGCACGTTCTATCCATGTTGCAGCTATTGTTCTTCAGCAGGATTTTCATCTCACGGCAATTTCTGAGGGAGTTGAAGCCTTTGTGGTTTCTTGCATTTGGGGGGAAGAAAAGAAAAGATCAAAGCACTACACCCTCTGAGATCTGGCCTGGGTGACACTGTCCCCAGATCACTTGGTGGCATGTGACATCACAGCCTGCAAAACAGATTTTAACAAGGCAAGATGCATGAGCGGCTTGGGGCTGAGCAGCAAGACGAGGTGGGTAGTGGCTGCCGAGCCTCCCCATGCAGCGTGGTGGATGAGACAGCTGTGTCGTGGGTAAAGCCAGCACGATGTCCTACAAAGCCCATCCTTTGAGACTTCTCCCCCGTTGTATGCCAGTACCATCTGCCCTGGGACATGCAGTCCCTTCGCACGCCAGGTCAGCTCCCACTTGCCAAGAAAGAGAGATTAAAAAATGTCCTTGAAGGAAAACAACCTAGGAGCTTGTGGCCTGGCAGAGTGGATGTCCCGCGATGCCCTGCCCGCCTACACATCCTACGCAAGCTGTAGGTATCCAGCACCCATACGTCCAGCGCAGGGCAGCAGTGCACAGTGGCCAAGGAGCCTCTCAGCCTTGCGAGGGTCAGCAGAGGAGCTCCATGCCGCAAGCTACCCCCAGCGAACCCACCTGCCTGCCCAGCTGCTCTGTGTCCACCTACAAGCCTTACAAACCCTGCACAGCCCTGAGCAACCTGCCTTAAGATCAAAGTGAGCCCTGATTAGAGCGGGGAGTTGGACCAGAGACCTCCTGAGGTCCTTCCAGCCTGATTTATTCCATGATGTGCACCATGGGAGGTCATCCCCAGCCACCACCATCTCTTCCTATGCACCTCCCGTAGAGGCTAAACCACCCAGTGCTCCAAGCCCGGACACAGAGGTTCTGCAGCCAGATTTCCCCTGGTATTCAGCTTATACTTTCTGCCAACCCAGCTGGTACAGATCATTGCCTGAGCTGGCACAGGACCCAGAAGAGCCCACGTATCACAGCTGACTCAAGCCCAGCCTTCCCAGGATTTCTTCTCCCATTTGCATCACACCAGCAGAACAAACCCACATCTCCCGCCAGCATTTTGCTACAATTGACCAAGCTGATGCAGAAAGCCCAGGGCTTGACTCCTGAATCCCTGTTAAGTTTGCAAGGCTGGAGCCTGAGGGAATAGACATCGAAACCCTTCACACAGCAGCCTTGAGAGGCAAAGCAGAACTTTCAGCCTGGGAACTTTGATCGCTTTGGTAAATATCAAGGCAGGGACTGGGAGACTGGAGGAGGACTTCTGTAACATCCTGGTCTGCCCATAAGATGAAAGAATAGGCCATACATTTAATAACTTTGCATGTTTTCTGACATTATTGTCTGTAAACCTTCTTAGTTTCCTTAGTAATCAGAAAACTGATTCCTCTAATAGAAAACACAGTGTACTCACCACAAGAGCAGAGAATGAAAATTGGTCTCCTATGCAAATAGTTCAATTATAATCAAACACAAGCACTGAAAAAGGTCAGGTTCCCAAAAGGATGTATGTTTACATTATAAATAAGGAACTGGGAAACAGGAACAATATGACAGTTTTACTACTTGGGAGCTGTGACTCGCTAAGGTAAATGGCAGTTTCACAAGGGAGCTCGAGGTGAGGCAAATTCCCCATGGTGGCACTGTGCTTCTTTTTTTTTTTTTTTGTGGAAAACTGTAAAAAGGCTTATTCTTTTTCACAAAACCATGAGGCTGACCCCCAGGTAAGTCAGCAGGGTTTCCTGTTTGGTGTTTGGCCTGCTTGCTTACTTGACCTGCAATCAGCACAAACAACTCTGAAGAAAGCAGAATTTGTCAGTTAAACTCTTCACTGAAGATAAAATATTATCTAAGATGGGTCCAAATCCTCAGGGATGAGGAGAAATCAGTTCCTTGTAATTATTTTTTAACTCCTTTTGGTTTCCAGTCATAGCTTGTTAGTACAGTCTAGCTTTAAGACATTGGAGGTTTTTTGGAGTAACAAAATCAAAACCACTAAATATTTTACTATTTATAAGTAATCTGTTACAGGCAAGTAATGGAGTCCTGCTATAGCTTTGAATTAATGTATAACTTAAATAATGGCTAGCCTAGTGCTGTTGTGTTGGTTTACATCCGGGAAGGCTTTAGGCAAAAGCAAGGCCTGATGTGGATGGTTGAATAATACAATATAAAGAAAGAGATCCTAATACAAGAAGGAAAACAAGCCCAGTATAGGGAATTATAAATATAAGACTGGAAATATGTAAGGAAATATAAATATAAGCAAGCTTGCTATAAGCAAAGACAAAAATTTCCCTCTGTCACCTCCCAGGAGATGCCTCAAGTTTTTAGGGCTGCAGGCTGAGCCCACAACGCACCTCCCGACTCCCACCTGCGGGAATAGGTCAAGGCTGGAGATGATCTGCCACAAATACCATCTAGGTGTGGAACATTCAGCTCAGGAAACATTAAAATAAGACCAAGAGTGCCCAGCAATGAGCCATAAGTGCTATACCACTCTGAATGCAAAAACGGCACTCTCCTGTAGCTATCTGTGTTTACTCTAATGCACCCACTTGGAGAGGATGCTCCCAGACAGAAAGCAGTACCCGTATTCCCCCAGCCCATCAGCTGTGCACAGCTCCTCAAAAATTACTGCTGGAGAGATCTTTCAGGAACGTCTTGCCTTCTCCATTTTAAGCTGGAAAATTGGCAGCTCAAAACCTGAGAAGTTAGCTCTTCTCAAGCCCTGTATTATCGTACCTTGAGACTTACAGTCAACAATCTCCAATGGAAAGGCGTTCAGCAACACATTCAACAGAGTAAAAAGTGTAGTTGTGGTAGAGTTAATTTTGAGACGGCATATACCTACATTCCAGCCATATACTGAGTGCTGAAGGCCAGGCAGCAATTTCCCCTCATTTTCAGAGGTGCAGAACAGTTTCAGCTCCCACCGAGGTGCCAAGGATACTTGAGGGAAAGAAACCTACCTCTACAACAAGCCAAACCCAAAGACAGCAAACCAGATTCCCCAAATCTCCGTTGTTTGAGTGCTCCCAACTCACCCCTAGAGTTGCACTGAGCATCAGCAGAGTTTGGATTGGGTTTTCCCTAGTTATAAAATAAAATTTTGTATTTATCTCAACATAATGGATAATTTTTCTATAAGACAGCCAAAGCTACTGAATGCAGGATTTCACCACTTTATTTGCTTTTCTACATCAGCCAAAATCTGGATCATTCTTGCATCTACAGCTGAGGACCTCACTCCTTCCCTAGCAAAGATAACTGTAAAACCAAAATAAACAAATTGTTGGACTTGTCAAAATTGATGAGATTTAACTGAAAAGTAAGGTAAAAACCTTGAGTATTGTTAACACCAACCACTCTTGATCATAGTTAGTGACCATTTCCACAGAAAGACCATCATGCCAGCAAAATCAGAACAAAGAGGAGATGCACCTTTGCTGTTTGAGATGTTAACAAGAGTTCATTACACACAAGTCGAGAAAACAGCCCTTTTGATCGGAATAGGACCTTCAACAGGCAAAGGTGGAATGAACTGCAGCTGCAAATGCTAACAGAATAATGCTAATCATTTCTTGGGCAGGGAAGAGGGCAGAAATTGTTCTGAAAATCGCTACAAACTTCTAAAAGGGATCTAGAAGTCTCTGAGCTTACAGCGCAAGGAGAGAATTGACCAACAATACCAGAGAGAAGTTGTACCTGTGCTGTCTTGTCCTGAGGAAGGCAGAGCGAGCTGCTGCTGCCCTCCTGCTGGCCCCCACCTCCATGGACACCGGGAACTGTGCAGGAAAACACCTCCCAGGGGACACAGATGACCTGCCCAGCCTGCCCCTGTCCACCAAGTGGTAGGTTGACAGCTCCTTATGCGTCAATATGCATTGCAAACACGTAGGTATTACACCTGATTTATCAGTGTATTTTCAAAGTGCATTATCAAAGTATTTTCCAAGCACCTTCGCAACCATTTTACAGATGGAAAAACTGAGAGACAGAGAAACCAAGAACCTTCACTTCACTTCTGATACGCCAAGTAGGATATATTCAGCGATTTCAGAGTTTCTTTGGGAAAAATCCACATGGGGAAAAACTGCTGTACAAATGTATATAACCAGTATCAAGTGACAGGAGGAGACCACATAAGTCAGTACCTCTAACTCCTGAATCAACTCCCTTACCCCCAATTAATCAGGATAATCAGCAGATTTCCAGTTCATTAAAATCACATTAACTATTGCAAACTTTCCTGAGCGCTCCCAAAGCTAACATAACTTCCACTTCCAGACAAGTGCAACAAGACATGCTGTGTCTCCTGCCTAAGACCAAACTACTGACAGTGTTACTCTTTTACCTGCCCTAAATAGTCAGGGTATTTTAGGCTGGAGGAGAAGTTTGTCCCAGATCTGTCTCCGCTCCCAAATGCATGTTCAGCTTGTAGCTTGGAGTGACTGCAAAGGTAAAAGGACACAGAGGGCCATATGCCAGCGAGGCTCTGCGCCTGCCCCCTCTCCCCTGTTATCACACGCACCACTGAGAATTCAGCTCTCCCATCAGCTGCATCTGACACATCACATCAAACGGTTCTTTGCCCAGATGCAAACATCAGGAAGGGAGGGAGCACACACAGACCAAAACTGATCTATTGGAAAAGGGGGAGGCAGGGGGCAGACCTGCAAATGCAGGAAAACCCAAGCCCTGAAAATGCGCAGAGGAACAAAAGGGATGGCCTGAGGGACTGAGTAATAATGTGCCTTTTCTTCTAAGACTCTAAAGGAGAACAAAGTCAGACAGAGACAAACAACCCTGCTCCAGCTGAAAGAGGGATTAGGGACTGCTTCCAAGAGGAAGGACCCACCAATAAATTCAAAGTGAGATTCAGCAAGAATCGCAGAGCAGGATCTAGGTGACAGCAGTTATTTACTATGTGCTCCTACAGACTTCAGCAGGACTCTGTTTACTTCTCCATGTTACCTTCTACATGTTACCTAACATTGCTGTGCAGCATTTAACAGCTGCAATCCCAGATCCCTGGAGGTGACTGCACACCAGCAGGGTGAATGTCTGCATAAAGCACATTAAATGCATATGTCTCCCAAAACAGTCTCTGTCCATACGTTAAGCACTGATCCAGGCTGGCTGCAGAACGGCATCTGTGTAACACTCGGTGCCAGTGCTGCACAACCATTTTAGAAGCTTGAGTGAAGAGAAGCACAGATGTTTTCCAAAATCCTGCAAGACATTTTTCACTGTTACCACAGCTGGGCAGGCTTTTGCATGGTAACATCACAGCAGACAGTAACGCAGAAGAAAAGGAAGAGCTGGGGCCTTAGCTGAGCTGCCAGCATTTCAGCAAGAAATGTTATTTCAATAAGGACCACAAATGCAGATGCTATTTCTGAGCAGAGCAGAATCCTTCCCCATCAATTCTTCATACGCTGCTTGAATATTCTACCATCTCTCCATAATAAATGAAGTTATTTGTCCATGTGATTTTTGCTACTGTCATAATATTCTCAGACTTGGGGTTTCAGAAAAAAAAAAAAAAAAGAAATTGCAGGTGTCAGTGCCTGTCACACCCAGGCTGCCCTGACTGCAGTCACTTGGCCTCCACATGTAGTGGGAGGTCTGTAGCCCATGGTGGGCCCTCTGCCACACAGAGCGGTGGAGGTGCTGGAGTCAGGACCCAACTGGGAAGTCCAGGAAGAGGAACCTGTTGCACATTCATTATAGTCACAGGTGCTCACAAGCAGCAAAGGTATTCTGCAAAGGCTAGTGTTTTCACACACTCTGCCTCTCTCCGTCACAAAGGCTTGCCAAGATCAATGTGTTTGCTGAAATGAATCAAGATCTGAAAAAACTTCCCTCCAGCCACGTAATATCAGCAGAACCAAAGTGAAGCCTCTCGACCAGGTCTTCAACGTTCAGAATGTGCAATGTTTTGCCACAACATTTGAACAAGTTAGTTTCAAGAGGTGTGCAGAGGAGGGAGGGGCAGTTACTAATGGGCTTAGCTCATTCCATGAAGAGGTGTAATTAAGGAGTGAAAACCAAAGTATATCGCACAGTGCCACATATTAACACAGTATTTTTGAAAGCTCTGTGGTTGTACCCATGGAAAAAAATTACGAGAGGAAGAAATGTACTTTCGGCAGTGTAAACCTATATTGTCACATTACCATAGCCTCTTTCCACCTGAGAAAAAAAACATCCTAGCAAGTCAGTGTGGAAGATAGCCTTTTGTTTGTTTCTTTTTTGCAACTAAGTCCGTCTTGCAAACGGACAACAAAAACTGGATTTGTGGGAGAGTAACATAGGCAACCCGGAGCTACACAGTGCACGTGGAAGTCACTCTCTCTTTCTCTCTATGCTTTTGTTTCCTCCTCTTCCTCAAGTGCCCTGTCAGGCCCTATACACAGCATCTTAATGCAAATATTCATGGATTTAGACTACATATTGTGCTAGAACCTAGGAGTCCTCCATCACAGGCAGTGTCCTCACTGGGGTCAGTGCTGTGCAAATGTGGAAGCACAAACTAGTTCCTGACCACTTTTGAGGTAAAACTTATCCAACATGAAAAGTTCTGGAGGGCCACCCCAGTTCCTACAGAGCACAGTCAGACATAACCTGTATTCCTTATCTCTAATCCATGAGATCCACAGCCAGAGCACATAGGTCCAGCCAGCAGAGCTGCTTTTCTGGCCACACCACATCTCTCAGATTTGGTCCACTGTCCAAAGTGCTTCTACTCTCTGTTTTAATTGAGGAAAATGCAGAGAGCGCCTCAGGCTCCATTTGTACTAACTGGCAAAACAATTTAGTTATAGTTTAACTCCTGCTTGAAAACGAGGTCAAGAGGTGAAGCCTACAAGCCAAGGAGAAGTCCTCCAGCAGGCATGTGGTTATTGGGTGCACCACATAAAATCAGCTACGCCATCTCTAAGCATAACTTTATGATTCATCACGTGCAGAAGCCTTTGGAAACTGTTGAGGACAACTATTGTCCCTGGAAATACCAGCTAAATTGGGTAATAATGTGAAGACTTTTGTTGTATTCATTAGGTGCTTTCTCCCACCAGATGTGATACTGGGCAGCCCAAATTTTGTACCAAAAGAAGCTGAACTGGCAAGTCAAAGCTTGCAAGAATCTGTATGCCCTCAGCTCAAAGACACCACATGATTTCACTCTGCCAAGGCTTCTGGGACTCTAAAAAGCTTCTCGGTCATCCGATAAAACATTACAGACTGTGACATCCCTCTCCCTGTTCTCTACAAGCAGGGAAAGCCCTGTTGCTTCACACAGGTCCCAGAATGTGCTATTCATCCTGAAATAAAACGAAGATACCAGACAAGTGAGAGCTTAAGCAGTGAGGTGCCTGCTGTGGTGAATCTTGTCTCATTAAAGGGCACCACAAATGACACTTCCTAAAGCAGGGGAATGTCCAGAGAAAAGCACAGTACCCACCACAATACAAGTGACCTGGGTAAAAGTGGGGCAAGCAGATGTGGTAGTACTTCTGCAGGACACCTTCCAGCAAGGGACATGTGCTGTCCTTGTTCGGCTATAGCTAACGATGGGACACCGAAATTCCTAAAGTTGTGAGGGTCGAGGCTTCATCTTTTATCTGATCTCACACTCCTGTCACCTTGGTATCTTAGCACAATCTCAAGCTTCTCTAAGTAAACATTTCCACAGAGCAGCAATGGTATATGCTAACTCTTTCCATTTGCCCTTTGTATTTCCCAGGGTTGCAGGCCGTTTCCCATTCAGCAAGGCTGAGGAGGCTTTGCCGCAGAGCTGAGGGGAGGCTCCTCAGCAGATATGACCAAGCATGTTTTTCTCTCTCTCCTTTTCCCTGTGGTGATGGTTCTGCCCTGCCCTTCCCTTCCCTCAGCCCAGTTAGACAAGTCAGACAGTCTCCAGTCTGACCTTGCTCTGCCTCCCTTCCCCCCCCCATATTGCCTTCCAGCATTTACCATGGCACAACAAAAATGCACGTCACCAGAAAAACTCTGTGCCTGACCCACACCTGCCCATGGATTGTTCTCAGATCCGTCTCTGTTTTCAGCGTTGCATGTAAGTATCTCAGAAAGCTCACAGCATTCGTGTGGCCTTCACCATGCCATTGCAGAATGAGTCTACAATCCTTTCTACTTCCTAGGATCCATGGAAAATAATGGGGATTTGACATTTTTATCTGGATGGCTTACAAGATACTTCTGCATCTCTGAAGAACTATTGAGCTTGGGAAGTAATTGTCAATCTAAATTACACATAGCTGGAAGTTTTCTCCATCCACCCTTCTCTGAACATCTGGGCAGAACTTCAGCTGGTGTAAATCAGTGTAGCTGTACTCAGTTACCCCAGCTGAGAATCTGGCACATGTCTTATAGCTCTTCCAATGTTAAAAACACACATTCTCTTTTTATGTGAGCTCAAATATTTATATGATATTCTTTGGACAATTTTACATTTTTTGTTGCAGATTAGTTTCCCCCAAAGAGATGGGTGTAAGTAAAATGTTGCAGCATTTAGGCTTTACTCAGTCCCTGGTTTCTATGTTTCTGATTGTTGTTTGCATCATTGTTTTAATGATGTGAAGTGTACATGAAAAAAATCAATGTATGGGAAAGGAACTGATGGAGGACCAAAAGCTGTTTACAGATTAAATGCAAACTACTTAGTGGGGTTAACACCAGCAGAGCCAAATAAGACCAGTTGAGTTACATGGGTGCCATTCTAGAGTTGAAAAGCAGACTCTGTACATTTCTAAATCTTATGTACCAAGTCACTTCATTAGAATATATCCATTACCATTGAGATAAAGGGTCTATGCTCATTTACATCAGAGGACAAACTGGCCCCCTATCTATATATGGAAATGTATTCATCTCCCTGAGATTACCCCACCAATTTATCTTTAGTCTTAGGCCACATGAAATTGAATTTAAAAGCTCTGTGTCACCATGATACCCCAGTTCCTCTAAAGATAAGATCCAAGCTGTAATGGTCTTCTGCAGCATCCCTGTCCCCATACCCGTGCACGAGTCTGGGGAACCTTTTTTTCCCAGCTGTGAACTTCTGCATCAGAAGATTTTTCTTCTGACTTTTGCTGCTTTTTACATTATTTGATGACCATCCCTTGAGTACTAGGGCAGACTTGCTTGATGGCTTCTGAATCTTGACTGCAGTTCATCACTGGTTTTCACAACGGTTGCTGAAACAGCTCCGTGTTAACTACTACATAAATCTTCTATTTCCCCAAACACAGACAGTTTGGAATCCTCTTCTGTGTGACTATAGAGTTTTTCCTTCCCATCAGTCACACTAGAAAAGTTATTAAAGATGCTGTTTTTAATAAACCCCAGAAAGCTATGTATTTCCTGTACATGCCTGGCTAGCAAAAGAGGCTCCTTTTCAAAAGTGCCATATGCAAAGCTTATGTCATCTGCCAAGGAAACTATACCTGTACTCAAAGCAGCAGAAGCGAGTGAACTAAAAGAAGAACCTGTGCATATTTCCTTTACCAACCAATCTCCAGCTGGTTCAGAAAAATTACTAGGAATGAGATTTCTACGCATTTTTGAAGCCCACAGGATTCCTCTGTCAGCACTAGAAAAATCCTATTGCAAAAACCCTCTCCGTCTTGTCTTGTCTGCCTACAGAATGAGCTGGCTAAGAAACGCAGTTTACTTGGTCTGTCGCAACATCTGGAAGTCATATTGACACATCCAAGCAAATGAGAGCCGGAGACCAGCAAGTTATGTAAAGAATGAACACGTCTGACTGACCCTCTCCCAGACACCACATTATCATGAGGGGAGATAAATGGACCCCAACAGGGAAACGCAGGTGCAAGAAAAGGATGACATTGGTACACTCACCTTCATCACATCAAAGGTGTTGCCTTTAATTTGTGTTCAGAAGGACAACTGAAAGTTCATACTAATCAATACATACATTTCCCTGCAGAAGGTTAAGGGAGATACATAGAAATGCTGTTATAAACAATTAGTGGGGTAATAACTCCTAAGCTTTATATTTAGCTCATCAGCAGAGATAAAGAATGACCCACTCTATAGGGAGACTTTACTACCCTAATAGTTGTGGCTGCACTGGAGTTGCTGGTGACAGCATCATGCCTTGCAAATAAGGCTCTGTTTGTAAATGGCATTTCTTCCATAGCGGCTCCTGACTGGCAGAATTTCCATATTTTCATGCTGCCTCTTTTCCCAGCTCAGCATCACACTGCAAACACACTGAGACGCTCCAACTTGAACTGTCCGGCACCAGCATGAACTGCTTGTTATCAGCAGTTCTCACTTGGTGTTGTCAATTTTACATCTTTTAGGTCACCCAAGAAGTGTTGCTGGGCCTGTCCTATTGTCTGCCTTTGGAGGCCACCGGAGCAGTGCTAATCACAGCTGCCAGGCCTGGGATGCTGGCATGCCCCAGAACATGTTATAAAGTCTGCCGTACCATCTGATGCACAGTTCAATGCACAGATGGCATTGGTGAAATATCTTTTGAATGCACTAAATATTTGTCAGTAGCAAGTCCATGCCTCAGAGCCATCCAACGAATTGGAATACTCTACTGCTTTGTTGACCTTTAATTGGCGTGAAGTTTAATGCCACTTGGTTCCCAAACTCTGTCTGATAACCACAGAAAGACATGCTGGGTCTGCTACTGTGGTTTTGCAGCTTTTCACTGTGTGCCATTTGCCACCGCCCTGTCACCTAGCTGTGTCTGAGTGACATCTCCAGGAGGTGGGGTGGCTGCTCCAGACAAGGACAGTTGGCAGAGTGAAGGCAGGAAACACCGATCTGGTTACGTATGTCACATCTCCACTGGTGTGAGGGAAGCGGTGGAGACCTCAAGGGCTTCTGCAGCAGGTAGCAATGTTGCTTAGAGTACATTGCCAGGAAAGCGATTGCCTGTGGTTAGGTGGGTGCACACAGAGTTATCACCTGGCAGAGGTCAAAACCTGCACCTACAACTGGAAGTCTCTGCCTGGCACCTTGACTCCAAATCAGCCCCTCCAACAGCTCTTACAGAAAACAGTGCAGAGACAAAACCTGAGGCAACAGCCAGGTTTAACAGAAATTGCAAATTGCATCCACTGTGGTTCACCATGCCTATGCCCTCCTACCTGCCCTTCCTTGTTCCCAAGCAGTCTCCCAGGAACATAAACTGCTCTGGTGGCAGCAGACTGCTCCCAGCTACTTTTTTGCTGGGGCAAGATAGGAAGGGGCCAGGACCCACATGGGGAAGCCATGAATTCCCCCCCCCCAGGAAGGATCAAGTCACTGGAGTGAGCACTGGGTGGATTGTAGGGCTTTTGTCTTCTGGCTAAACATAGTTTGGGGTTCAAGTTACTTATAAATGGCTTTTAGGGTATTGGAGACATAAATCTGATTGAAATGATGATATGCAAATTTGGAATTAGAGACCAGATCCTGCCCCTGAAATGCCATCTCTGAATCAGAACTGAGAGCAGCATTTGGACAGGGGAGCAGCCATCTCTTGTGCAGAATTTCCTTGGAAAATGCACAACATTAAAATGATTGACTTACAGTGCAAAGTTATTTCTCCATACAGCTGCGGTCACAGAATAGGAAAGCACCTTGTTCCTGTAGGTCTTACAGAAATCTTATTGTTGTTTATGAAGAGCCTATACACATCAGCTGCTAAGACAGGCAGCAGGCAGGGCAGCCTGGCTGCGGTGCAGACAAGTGCCATTGCCTCTCTGTACATCAGCTGATCCCACATTTGGCCAACACCACTACGTTCTGGTAGGGAATAATTTAAATTTTTCATACCTGGAGGAAGCAAGGAGTTACTATAAAGGCAGATCTGGGCCCCCAGCACATGGCCTAAAATGCAAATTGCAGGAATTTTAAAGGCATCACTCCATGGCAGCTACCCATGTCTAGCTACCGCACTGGATTCAGTTCAGGTCCCATTTCAGGAGCCCACCTGAAGGTGAATGAGGGCCAGAAATTCAACCTATACCCTGAAGATCAGAGATCAAAGACCAAGCGCTACATAAAATACAATAAATTCCTTTGGTCAGATGAGGAACGGGCTGGTCTTGATTTGACACAAACAGTTGTAGGGCTTTGTTGCAAACGACAACCATGCAGGTATTTCATTTGTTTTTACCCTTGGCTGTTATCATCCCTCCGGAGCTGGCTCAGGCAGAACCAGGTCAGTTGGTTCCAGTCTAACCTTTGAGGGGAGGGGAAGAAGGAGGGACCACTTATTTGCACTGCTAAGCAAAGCCAATCTTTCTATCACCATCTGCCCTGCTCTTTTGCTAGATGGCTTTAAAAAAAAGCATAGCTAGGAAGAAAAAAAAAAATACATACCCCACCCAGCCTGCCTCCACTACATAGCTGCCCTAATCAAAGGTTAAAAATGAACTCGGGCCAATGAGATGGAAATAGAGAATAAACATGCAGAAGCATCTGAGATTTACTACTCAGATAGGACTATTTTCCATAGGATTTGACTAAGAATTCCTGGCAGAGGAATGGAAGGCAAATCTATCTCTGTCCTTTGAATGGAATGGGGATTTTCAGGTCTTTCTCTGGCTGAGTAAGTGCAGGCATGTGCAGCTTTCTGTGGATGTGAGCAGATGTAAATACCATTTTCAGCAGTCAAAGGTTCAGCACAAGCTTGCTGCTTTCACAGGATCTGAGGTTTAAACAAAGCCCGTAAGGACAGCAGGAGCCTTCCTTGACTCAAATGCCTGACCCAAAAGCCCAGTGAAGCAGCAGGTCATCCGAGTATGGATGATTTGTTCATTCTGAGTTTTCACTGAAATTTGTTAGGAAGTTTGCAAAGAACATTGCAATAATTAAGGCCAAAACATGCAAATTTCCCTTCTTCCCCTTCATTTCAGCTAAACAGCTCCAGGCCTTAGCAAATTCCAGCTCTGCAGCCCAAACACACAGGAGATCTCTCTCAGCAGTCATAAATGTGTATATGCCAAACCTATTTTTATGCAGGAACTGTTGTCATTAGAGCAATAAGCCTTTCCCAGACTGGGAACACCACACATCCCTAACTGACATGTCACACAGACAGGACATCCTTAATTAAACCCCATACAATTAACTGCACTTCTCATGCCACTCCAGGCACCTGAGCTGGTATCTCTGCAAAATGCTGTTCTAAGAGACATGGATGTACCTGTCTGCTCCAGGCTAGCTTGGGTACCTCCAAAAACCCTGCACAGCACAGGCTGATCTCGTTCCCACACACCTTCAAAGAAAAGAGATGTTCCATTGACTCAACCAGCCACATATGGTACAAAAGCCCTTATGTTTTCTAAGTTCACATGAATAGATCAGTCAATTTATTTAAAAGTTGAGCAGAGAGACAAGAGGAGGATGGCTTCGGACTCAACATAAATTCTGTGTTAGTGTAAGGTAGAAAAGTGCCTTTTTTCCCCTATGATCCCCATAGGTAAGAACACATAACTGTCTGTGAGGACCTGTTGGCACTGTACTGACCTGTTTTATTGAAGTCAATCTTACAGGCTTACTTGCCGTTTTATGCTTGTGTATGTGGACTCCCATTCGGGAAGTCCTGATCCCTAATTTCTGTCCACTGAATGGTGTCTCCAAAATAACCACCCCAACTAGGCCCTGCAGCAGGCATGGCACAAATGCAGAGCAGGAGACGACCTCTGTCAATCTAAGCAGCCCCCACAACCTAAATAAACAAACAGGGGAGTAGAGCCTGTGCATTGCTGGGCACTGCTCTGTCCCCAGCTGGCAAATCATTCACTGCTGGCCTTCATTTAACTTCATGTTCCAGCACTGACATCACTTGAGGAGTACTGGCAGGGGGACAGCTTTCAGTGTCCCTTCTTCCCCTAAAATACTGCTTCTAAAGCATCCCTTCTGCTTTCCCCCATGCCCTTCCACACTCTTATGGTGGCAGAACATGGCTCCTGTGGAGGATGGGGATGCAGGTATTGGGGGAGTGCTGCTGACGGGGCAAAGTCCCTAGCTCACGGGCCAGGGATGGGTGCTGAGAATCCCCCAATTCCCTTGTTCCTCCTGGTTTTGCAGCTCTGCAAACAATACAGGTTACTCTGCTATGCTGGGGGGACTGAGGAGAATCACTCCCTCAGGTGAAACCTGGGGACAGGAAAGTCATGTTGCAGTGTAGAGCTGTTTACCCCACAGGGTATTACAAAAAGTATCTGGTGTTGGAGGAAAACCTGTAAAAAGCCAGGAAAGCACTAAATTGCCAAAGGAAGGCTCTGAATTCAAAGCTGACTACATTATCCTTGAAGCACAAAGACCCAGGTCCTCAACTGGTGTTAACTGGTGAGGTCTAGTTACATCATCCATTTATCTTACCAAATTCAGTATATTCCTTGGGACTGCATCGTGCTTGGCAATAGCCTCCTTGTTCTATATGTGCTCTCAACTAGCACAACCCACGTTCGAAGGATGAGATTTCCAGCCAGAGCATTGTTTGAAGTTTCGGATTTGGAGGTGGCTCAGCAAGTGAAACATCCCACATGACTTCAGATCACAGCGGTGGTCAGAAGCAGAGCTGTGCACACTGGCTGTGCCTGAGGAAATCCAGAGCAAACAGAGCAAGCAAGCCAGACCTTGCTGAGATCAGCAAAGGGAGGCTGTGGCTCAGGCTTTTACAGTGCACTTACTACGTGGCCATCTGGGTACATCAAGTAAAGAGAGAGTGGGAGGGAGACAGAGAGAGTGCTTGGATGCTTTTGCTTGAGCCATGAGAAATCTTCCACTCTGTTATCTCCTTCCCTCAATCTATTAAAATCCTTAATATGGTTGGTCCTATCAAATTGCCTAATGGGGTGAAGAAACTTCCTATTTTCAAGACACAGTTGGTTGCATCACAGATTCACAGTGTGATCTTGAAACTGTTCAAGGTCCTAATTCTTATCAGTACACCTAAATTCCTATTCAGGAACCTAAATATCATTGTGAAATTTAATCCAAATCAACTACTTTTTTTTCAGACCTCCTGAGCCAAACATGGAACTAAATATCTTTTTGAGCCTGCATGCAGATGGCTCATCCCTCATTTGCGAAGGATCCATCTAGCTTCTTCAATGGGGCATGCAGGGAAATCCAGGCAGCAGGTCTCGTGTTCCCTACATCTGGGATTCCTGCACAAACAAAAGTCCTCACCTGCAGAAAGCTTTGGATTTCCCCTGAAAGCATAATGCCATCCGGGTGCCATGCAAACTGAGCTGAGGAACAAGCCTGCTGCACCTCCCATGCCCATCTGCCAGCTTAAGCAGACAACAAACCCATCGCTTGCACCTGGCACTTTGCATTAAGCAAAGGTGGGGACGATGGCAGCAGTTTGCTTTTGCCCCACCTTTGCGCATGTACTGCAAACCCAGCAAGTTTGCAGCACGCACACACCGCTGCCTCCTCCCATCTCCACGAGGTGCTCAAGCTCACGGACTGAGTCCAAGCAGGGTTTGATCTGAGAGCAACTGAGATTCAACTCAGTGGAAGTTTCAGGACAACATTCACTTTCCATGACCCTGAGCAGGAACCATTCCTCAACTTTCATGTAAGAGACAGCTCTGACTCACTCCAGGGAGCCGACAGCCTAATTCTGCTCCCTCTCTTCCTGAACACTAGCAGGTCCAGCAGTTCACACCCTGGCTCGAACTAGTTCCATTCTGAACCATGGTCACCTCTTCCAGTTTAACTCAAGTTGATGTTGTGTCACCTACAGCTTTCCCTGGTAATCCAGTTTCCCCACCTTTAGCTCCAGCTTCCTGGAAATGTCCTTCCTTTTTCCCCACCTTATTCCTAAATTACGATGAACCAAGAACATTTTCTTGGTTTTCTTGTAAATAAAAAGCTAACCCAGGTTCTGCACATCCTTCCCCAGAATTAGAAGTGTCAGCCAATGAAAAGCTGAACTTAGGAAGCAAGTACAAAATTCAGGAACTAGTTCATTACAAAAATCTGCTAGAATATTTTGACAGAATTTTGGAAATTGTTTTAAACGCAAGACAACTAGATGAACTTAATATCAATGAGCAAAACCAAGAATTATTTAACACTAGCATGGACACGAGACAGCTACAACACAAGCACCAGCCCTTCATGGATCCTGTTGACATCCAGTTTCTGTTCAGGACTGTGTCCTCAGGGACACCTTTGTGTTGCTCTGTAGTGTGTTTACTCTGAAGTTAGGAGCTTTTGTCCTTATCAGTCTGCTGCTCCGATAATAATCTTCTTGCGGCACTGCTTTCTTTGCAATGTTTATACAGAAATTCAGTATTAGTGGGTATTAATGAAAACAAATGTGAGTGAAAGCAAAGATGCGAGAAGCACTAAGGCTACAGCTACTGTAAGGAAGCAATGACCTCAAGAATCTCTCTTTGGATTTTAACGTACAGTAAATCTTTAAATTTGCATGAACATGTTCAGCAATGTTTTTGGGTGACACTAGGGCAGGAAGAGTACGGACACACACTTCTAAGGTGTATCACCTTGTCTACAACAGCTACCCCATGTTCACCCCAAAACATCTATCTATCTGTCCATAATGTCTATCTCCTACTAAGATTGCAAGCTTTTGGATAGACAGAGATCATCCTTTTGCTCCCTGACAGTATTTTCCTTGCCATCAGCCCAGCAGAAGAACCAAAGACATCTTTCTGCATGGCTAGGACTCCTGATGATAGAAGGAAAAAAGCTCTTCAATATATGTCAAAATATCTAATAAAGAAGGTCAGTATCACAGTTCCTGATTGACAGGTGGGAAAAGCTGAGAAAGAGAGGTCATGCCTACCCTCGTTTGAAAGAGCAGGTTTGAGCAGCACAGCCTCCCACTTGCTTGTCTGTGCTACCTGTAGAAACCCCAGCTGGCTTCGCCTGGGGGCACAACAAACTGCTGTGTGTGCCTGGGTGGATGAGAACACGCATGGCCTGGATGATGCCTCAGGCATGGGTCACTGGCTGGTTGTACAGCAAGCAAGAATGGCCTCGAGGCATACATTGCCAAGCAGATAGCTCAAAGACATCTGACAGGCCAGTTTCCAAGCTGAGAGATGGACTTCAGACTCCTGGTCCTGTTCTGCCTGTATCCTTCCATCATCCAGTCCACAGGCAATTAAAATATCCCCCAGCTAACCTAGAGAGATTTCATTTTCAAGATATCAATATTCAATCTGAGGATAAAGGTTCTTTATCAGCAAAGAGGTGGATCAGAGTATCCAGTGCCTGGGATAGTGTCATTTTCATCAATATACTGAGTGACATATTGAGTGCAAAGCAGGGGATGGGTGCTAAGAGGGTAAATATACCCTGCAGAGGGTCTTTCATTCTCTGTAAAACCAACCCTCAAGGTATGTGTACTGTGGAACAATGGGATTTAGAGGAACAACTAGGATTTACCAGAAAGCTCTTTTTTTTTTTTCCCCTTGTTTTCTAATGATATCATACCTATCACCGTGGTATGTGCTATAATACGTGGTGGCAAAACTGGGCCATAGTATAAGATAATGTGCTCCAAGTGCTAAAAGGAGCAAGGACATCTGCAAAAGGTAAAGTCTGATGTTTAAACACCAAAAGTTATCATTTAGATATTCTGGTAGGAATTTTACTCATGGTGAAGACAGACAAATAAAGTACTTGCTTCAGCTCTAAGCAATGCTCTTTATATAAGTCCCTGCTGGATATGCTACAAGGAATTGCTCCAATCATAATGACTATGGGTTGGCTGTGGAGGCTTTGAAGGCACGTAAGAAACCAGACTTTACCAGACTTCAGCCCTACCTGTGCTAGTACATGGAACACAGACACCAGTGCTATTAAGAAACTAATGCTACTGTGAAACAGACATTTCATGCAAGTTGCCAGTCCTATTTCCTCGATATTAAGTGCTAGAAATGTGTGTATTACACAGCTGTCAAGTGTTCTACAGTGCTTGAAAGTTCATCGGGTGTGAACAACTCTCATTCCTTGGATGGGTTCTCTCCTTGTCTGAATCACTCTGGACAAAAAGTCCTAATCATCCACCCCAAATCAGATAATGTTCTTCACCTGGCTGCAACCACTTGCAAGCTCTTTCCCACACTGAATTCATCAAACTACCAGTGATTCAACCACTACTGTAACTGGTACAAGTCCAAGTGTAGAGGTTACTCTGAATCAATTCAATGTCCAAGTAAATTAAAGAAAATTATTCCTGAGTTAGAAGGAGAGTTATGAGGACACTGTTCAGTTAATTAGGACAAAACCATCTAAGTTTTACTGCAGGAAATTACTCCTGTTGCTCCTTCACCAGTGTGCCCTTCACTATTTCATCCACAAAGTTGCTAGCTTTTTATATAACTTTGGGTGAATCTCAAAGGGTTGGGTTAAAAAATCCCAAACTTGGAAAGCTTGTCCAAGCTATTTGACCTTCTTAAGTCTGCAAGGTCTGGTACCAAATACTTAGTCATTTACTTTTCTAGCCAAAAGCAGAAGCAAAGACCTACACAGATGAAAACCAAGGTGGAGAATAGCATGTGCTGGTCACTGGAATTGATTATCATGCTGACTGTATAGAACCACAGAAGTCAACAGCCACCATTACTTCTCATGTGACAATCAAAGTGAGATTTGCACGCTAGAAGACATGGGTGTGACTGCTACCAAAGTCAAAGGGCTTTTCCAATTGGTTTCTGCCCCAGCTTTTTTTTCCAAGCCAACTCCATCTTTTTCGGAAATTGCTCACAACTTTCTTTAAGGATTCCTTTGGGAGATGAAGTTTTCTAGGCTAAGATTCAACCCAAAAGGTTTTAATTTTAGCCAAATTGATTTGACCATTTTTGAGTGGTGAAGGAATGGAAGAAAATACTTTCCCCATATGTTCCAGTCAGAGGAGTGTGTTTGCTGAGAAGAAAGAATCCTTGAGGAGACAGAGGAGGAGAGCGGGTAAATATCATTAAAGGATAAAAATATTCCCAGACACAACACCACCATGAGCTAAGCCCTAACCTTGCGTCAAAGAACACAGCAGCAATGGCATTTGCGTTTACACCAGCTGAGTATCTGGCCCATAGGAATAGAGAAGAAAGCTTTCTATTAAAATTTTGGATAGGATGCATCAGAATCTAAACAACATGGAAAAAGCCTCATATGTTAACCCCCTTCTTGGTCTTTCTCAAGACTGAAAAACAGCATATTCTAATGCATAGAGAAGAAAATCTGTTGCAAGCCTGGATATGATGAGTCCCTGCAGTAAGACATCTCTGCGCAGACCTTCAGCAAGACTCAGGACCCCCCAAGGATCTCGGCTCATTAACCACTGTGCTCCTGGCAGCTCAGCTGCTCAACCTCTCTGGGTCAGACCAAGCTTCCTGTATCTCTACCTGTTGCCTTAGTTAAAGCGAGAAAATATGAAGTCCAGGAAGAAAATTAACAAAGCCAGTGGTGAACAGTACTGAAAATTAGAGTTGCCAAAATTTAGCAGTTCCAGTACAAGGGAAAGACAAACCTTAAAACTTACAGCTTCCAGTCCTGACCGTGGAAGCCCATGGATCTATACTGCAAGACAACCCACACTGCAGTGTTACTTTAGGCAGAATTCATAAGGCTTGAGGCATCCCATGTGAGATAAGAAAGCCAGGTCTTACAAGAACCCAGCTGCACCACATGAAGCTCAGAAATTAAAAAAAGTAGTTTATTTCTTAACTTACTCTCAATAGAGCCTCCAAGGTTTTCCAGATTCTTGGTATCACACGCCAAGCCCAACACACTCCAGTTTCTTCAGCTTCCAAGGAGATTTTCATCATGAAATTGCCATGGAGCTGTGAATAAAAGACACCCTGGAGTCATGAGCAGTACACTCATTTTTATTTAATAACATCATTATTAAATACCCATGTCATAGGTATCTCGTCGAGATTGCTAGGTGTTATGCAAAAGTGTGAATTCTCTGTCTCACAGAGTTTGTGATCTATAAAGATGAACAGCAAATAAAGGAAGAACTAGGTAAGGACATAAGCAGACATATAATTCAACATCAGTTTGCAGTGTGAAAATCTATAGGTATAGTAACTAGTACCTGTGGATGAACTCCTTCAGTACCTCCCCTCGGCTGTTGCTAGTCTATTGGTTCTTTACATCAGTATTTATTACAGATGCAGACCTTAGAGAGAAAATAACTGGGTTGGTGCTCTGTTTCTTACAGTCTCCTTTGAAGGCCTACCATCAATCTCTGCTGGACACAGGCTCCTTATAAGTGTATAAGCACAGCTGGAGGACACTGAGAATGCTTGTAAGTGTTTGATAGGACACAGGTGAGTAGGGGGTAGAGGTAATGAAGAAAAAAAAAAAAAGAAAAAAAGGTCTGAAAGGTAAGCCTGAGACTCTCACACTTGGTATAGGTAGGTAGAGAGAAGCAATAATGGAAAAGTGCAAATGGTTGTAATACCAACATCATAAATCAGCAGATCTTCCTAGTGATGATCCAGCTTCCCTACCTTTAGCAGTAGTAGTCTGTGGGAGGTTAGATGAGAAAAGAAAAGCTAGCAGGAGGCTGGGAAGGAAGAGAAAGATGAGAAAAGGAGGAGGGAAAGCACTTTGAACATAAGAAAAATGTTGATATAGGTTATATGTATGTAGCAGAAAAGACAAAAGAGTCACATAAGCTGAGCAGTAGCCATTTAGTAGCCAGAAAGATGGCAGAAAACCAATAGGTTGGTATTTTAATTCCCAGCAAAGTTTAACTGTAGATGATCAATGATGATTAATAACCCATTTATATTCCACACCATGGACTCCTGGAGACATGAGTGTCTGTAGGAAGATAAGACTAGTCTTTTCTAAAAATATCTCTGCTGTAACTATATCAGCATGAAGAAACAAGTGCAGACAGCTTACAGAAAAGCCTTGCTGAGACAGTTTAGCCTGACTGATAGAACTCATCCAAACAAAAGGCTTTTTTACTATCTTGCTTTTTACATAGGAACATTTGCCAGCACACCTCCACTGGATGTGAACATATCTAACTGTTGCTGGTCCATAGCAGAGGTAGGTTCTTGCAAAATACACCTATCTCAGGTCCCAACCCTGCAACAGGATCAGCAAAATTACATTCTAGGAAAGGTTTCCTGTATTGCAACCTGCTAATTTACCTGCTGTTATCAAATCTCAATGATTAAAGACATGAGTCACACCCCCTAAAAGCTGTATGTTTAGGTTAAACATGATGGGGTTTAAAAAAAATGTTAGGTAATAAACACCAGGCTTCTTTTTAACTGCCTTTTGCTTAGTGTTGTCTGTTGTGCAGGTTAGAACTTTGATTACAAATAAAGCTGATTTTTTTCACCCTGCGATCTGCAGCTGGAGCCAGGTGTGTAGGATTAACTCAGTGTATCTCTAGAGCAGAGCAGCACTGCAATGTACACCCATGGCAGCACCTACAGCTTGCTTGACCAGCCACCCCTCACGTCCAGCCACCAGTGGGGACAGTGGCATTGGCCACACAAGGGAGAGACCCTGAATCTGAACGTGGTACAGCCCTCTTTTCCAAACAATCAGAGGATTCCCATGCCTGGGTCACAGGGTCATGACCCTAGAGAGGACCTGGAGCTCACTATGTGGCCTTGGCTCCTTATAGGACCCTATATGAACTTAGTGTTGTGTCCCTGCATCCAAGTTCCCTGTCCATCAAAGGGGACAATAATCCTATGCAGGTCCTCACTGGTCTCTTTCAACTATTCAGAGCTGCTGAATAGTGTGTAAAACAGGTTAACATAAGAGCTTCACCTGCAAACACAATTCAGTCATGGTTATGAATGCTCTTTCATTTAATTCAATGGTGTGTTTAATTTTGGTCCAGAATAAGCACACTGACTTACAGACAAGCACCCAGGTACTGAGGTGTGATGGGCAGTACTTTGCTGCTTCAAAAGTTCTTGACTCTTGTGAGACATAACTTGTCTCTATACCAAATTCAGCTACACTGTTGAAAAATAGGGCAGTTCAGTGCCCTTACTGAGAGGTCTGGGCTGTTGGGTTAGTGGGGAAGTCCCTGAGTTTAAACATTAGGAATAGAGTAACCAGGCAAAGGACGTGGCATGAAAAGCAAGCCCCGAGCAGGGGAGAAGAAATCAGTAAGTTGTTGCAGCACTGCAATAACTGTGACACTTTAGCACATATCCTCTGAGGACCTCAAAAGTCTCTAGAAGATACTGGCTACCATAAAACTTTGTGGGTTCCCCCCTGAAAAGGAAAGAGAAATGGAACCCGTGAATGGTTCCACTTACTTGCTGATGGAGCACACTCACCCCCACCCTTCATTTCCTATACCACCATGCATCAACGATTGTGTTGACCATAGAGTAATCCTGATATCAAACTGAGATGTGGAAAAAATCTTCTCTGGTTTGGATTTCAAGACTTCACCAGAAGGGAGCAGGAGAGACCTGCAGAAGAGCTCCAAGTAACGCAAGCACTGTGGACAGTGTTGTCCTGCATAGAGCCTGGCTTTGCTGCAGGTGTGTCGCAGCCAGGCTCCCAACAGATAGGACAACTGCAAGATTAAGAAATCTCACCAACGTCATCTTGTAGCCTGGGAAATTGTAGCTTGCAGTTTTTTCTACATGTGCAAGTTGTATGCTTATAACCATGCCAGTCCATGAAGACAGTAAAAGTTGTCTCTTTCCTTTCCCACTGCCAATATACTTCCAGTTTATAAATACAGGTACACCAGAAGAGTTCAATCCTATGTAAAAAGAACATAAACTAAGTCCAGTTTCACATACTTTCTAAAAATGTAACTGTATCTATGCTTACTAGTAGGACAGGTCAAGACCAAAATAGAAATCTCCCCTTCCCTACTGACTTGGATATAGAATCATAGGATCATTTAGGTTGGAAAAGACCTGCAAGATCATTGAGTCCAACCATCAGCCATGCCCACTAAACCATGTTCTGAAGTGCCTTGTCTGTGCTTTTTGAATACCTCCAGGGATGGTGACTCAACCACTTCCCTGGGCAGCCTGTTCCAATGCCTGACAACCATTTCAGCAAAGAATTTTTTCCTAATATCCAACCTAAACCTCCCCTACCGCAACTTGAGGCCATTTCCTCTCATCCTATCTCCAGCCACCTGACAGAAGAGACCAGCACCCACCTCACTACGACCCCCCTTCAGGTAGTTGTAGAGAGCGATAAGGTCTCCCCTCAGCCTCCTCTTCTCTAGACTGAACAGCCCCAGCTCCCTCAGCCGCTCCTCACAAGACTTGTGCTCCAGGCCCCTCACCAACCTGGTTGCCCTTCTCTGGACACGCTCCAGCACCTCAATGTCTTTCCTGTAGTGAGGGGCCCAAAACCGAACACAGTACTTGAGGTGCGGCCTCGCCAGTGCCAAGTACAGGGGAACAATCACCTCCCTGCTCCTGCTGGCCACACTATTTCTGTTACAGGCCAGGATGCCATTGGCCTTCTTGGCCACCTGGGCACACTGCTGGCTCATATTCAGCCGGCTGTCAACCAGCACCCCCAGGTCCTTTTCTGCCAGACAGCTTTCCAGCCACTCTTCCCCAAGCCTGCAGCGCTGCATCGGGTTGTTGTGACCCAAGTGCAGGACCCGGCACTTGGCCTTGTTGAACCTCATACAGTTGGCCTCAGGCCATCAATCCAGCCTGTCCAGATCCCTCTGTAGAGCCTTCCTACCCTCAAGCAGATCGACCCTCCCTCCTGATATACATATTGGTCCCCATATCAACTTTGCAGTCAAGAATTGAGAAATCAAGCCTTAACCGAGCACCATGAAAAGACTAGCAAGAAGGAATCTAGTTTAAATCATGTCTGGTAAGGAACAATATTTCAGAACAGGTTTCACAATAAAACAGAACAGTAAGTATAGAAAACCAAGCTTTTGCCTGGTGCAGAAGAGTTTCCTAGACAGCAGCTCACAAGCCTCTGTCCTGGACACAAGGCTTCAGCTGCTGTCTGGCACACATTTGCAGAAGCAGCCCTGCAGCAAGTTTTACAACTGGTTTCTTGGAAGACCAACATTAGCAAAACATTCAATGTAAATATGCCAACCTTTAACTGCCTGGAGACCTGCTCTTACCTATCTTCATTTGACAGCAGCTCCCCTCAGAGCATGGGTCAGAGCCCTCTATACCACCACTGCAGAGTCAGTGCCTTACACGTGACCTTGACAAATTTGTATCACAGGAAAGAAAGGTCTGGTATTTCACATCTGGCCCAAATTCAGGGTCATAGTCTTTGGGAAGGCTTAGGACTATGGGCTTTTCTTAAAATTCTCATATCACCTGTGCTAGTCACTAGTGGATGTTGTAGCTGAGAAACCTTGGACACGCAACACAAGCAGTTTGATTGCACAGAGTCCACCTGCAGCTGCAGGAAGCCTGACACAATGGACATGGGGAGTGCACTAAGCCCCTCATCTCCATGGGTGAGGGTTCAGATTTAGGAGCTATCATGAATGATCAGATTTAAGACCGGGGTTTGAATGACATTACCTGCAAGCTAATTAAAGAGTTAAGCAGAAGAAGTGGCTAACCTGCGTGCAGGTCCCCTCTCATGTCCAAAAGCAACCATGCCTGTTGGGTCTAGCAGGAGCAGCCATGGACATTGTCCTGGTTTTGGCTGGGATAGAGTTACTTTTCTTCCTAGTAGCTGGTATAGTGTTATGTTTTGGGTTTAGTGTGAGAATAGTGTTGATAACACACTGATGTTTTCAGTTGTTGCCAAGCAGTGTTTAGACTAAGCCAAGGATTTTTCAGCTTCTCATGCCCAGCCAGCAAGAAGGCTGGAGGGGCACAAGAAGTTGGGAGGGGACACAGCCAGGACAGCTGACCCAAACTGGCCAAAGGGGTATTCCAGACCATGTGATGTCATGCCCAGTATATAAACTGGGGGGAGTTGGCCTGGTGGGGTGCAGATCACTGCTTGGGTACTAACTGGGCATCGGTCAGTCAGTGGTGAGCAATTGCACCGTGCATCACTTGTTTTGTATATTCCAATTCTATTATTGTTATTATTATCATTATTATTTTCTTCCTTTCTGTCCTATTAAATTGTCTTTATCTCAACCCACATGTTTTACTTCTTTTTTTTCCCGATCCTCTCCCCCATCCCGCTGGTGGCGGGGGAGTGAGCGAGCAGCTGCGTGGTGCCTAGTTGCTGGCTGGGGTTAAATGACAACAGACCTTTACTGTCCATCTGCCTGTCTTCACTCCCCAGCTCAGTGTTAGTGCTGCCAGAGTTTACCTGGAGCACATGGGCACTCCCTAAGCTGTTCCAGTGCAAGACCAGCCAGCTCAGGGCACACCATTTCCACCAGATTAAACAGACAGACGATCCCTTCAGAGAGGAGCGGTTGACGCTTCCAGGTGCATGTTACTGTCCGCCTGCCAAAGAGCACTGTGACCACTCGCTTGGATTAAACAGTTTCAGTGACGGCTCCGACTTAACCCAGCTGATTTTGCCCAGTGTGAAGGAGGGCGGAATCACGTCCGCTGCCAAGGTGGAAGAAAACAGTAACTCAACAGATGGTGGTAGGGTGGTGGTGACCAGAGGAGGCAGGTATCTGTCCAAAACCGAGAACCAACCTTGCACCAAAGTGGCCAAGGAGCACGCACAAGGTCCAGGGTCTGGTGGGGCAATGGAGTCCACCCCCAGCAGAGTTGTGGGTCAGCCAGGCACAGCTAATGCCCAAAACCTGCCTGGATGGCTTCAGGAGCATGGACAAGAACCCTGTGGGCTGAGCAATGGATCCTGTTTATCCCCTAAACTCAAAGCAGAGTTAAAACTCATCAAGCTTTCCTAGCAGCTGGGTTATATACACAGAAAACTGGGTGTTGATGTTTACAAGACTCAGAGCTCATTTCTGTTCGTTTCTACGCACAAAGAACAAAACATTTAGGTACTTTCCATCTAAAATAACATTGCTCTTGCTCTTTTGCCTCAACTGTCCAAGAATGAGGGCTGCGTATGACCAGGAGAAGGGAAATGCTTAGAATCCTTCTCATTCGACTGCTGCTGTTCCTTGCTGACATTTAGCGCAGACAATATGAGCACCGCCCTCAGTTACACCCAGCTGGGCTCAGTGACTTCACTGGGAAGCCATGGTGTGGCACAGCTGTAAACGACAGCAGAAAAAGCCCAAATATTTCTGTGTGGAGCGTGAGATTGTTTGCTAGACTGAATTTTTCTTTGCTCAGTGTATTTTGGGTGCAACGTAAGTTGCTTTAAACTTGCTCCACCATTCCGGGTCCCAGGGTGACACTGCAGTGCAGAAGAGATGGGAACACAGATTGCCCCTCCAGGCTCTGCCCCAGGGACGGCTCTCACCTCTGCTCCTACGTTCTCGTGAGGGGGAAGGAGCAATCCCCACGCTGCTTTGCAGGACCCTGCAAGCTAGAGATGAATGTGCAGGCTGAAAAGCTGTCTATTGTAGTTGCTATCACTCACACCTTCCAAAATACACACTGCAAATTGTGATGGTGAGTCGCAGAGGAGCGCTTAGGGGGGACATGGTAGACCCCATGCAAAGGGAGCAGGGACTCACACTGCCGCTCTGCTGATCAAGCCACATCGTTTCAGTGCTGCAAATCTGCAAGTCTCTGAAATTAATCTGTGTGGCTGAAATACCGACCCAAACCAAGACATGCCCCAGCTGAACAGCAAAATGCAGCCCCAGGTGGGGGATGAAGGCAGAAACGGTGGGCATCGACCCACCAGCCACCTCCAGCTAGGAGTGAGCTGGGACCAGCTCAGCACTTGGTTAAAAGAGAGCTCTGAGCCACAGTGCAAGAGCCACAAACCCACATGCTGGAGGGAGAAAAACCCCTCCACACCTCTAGCCCTGTGACTGTATGCCTCCCCACACTGCCCCAGCCCTGGTGTTCCTCCAGGGATCCTCGCACTGTGACGGGGCTTTGGTTCTTGTTGTGACAACCTGACTCTCCACATGCAGATGCCCAAGTCCTGGCCCTGGCCGTGGGTGACCCCCGTTGCCTTCGCTTAGCCCATCGCAAGGGCGGCTCTTCGTGCCGATCCAGCACGCTGCCGCGTGGAGCAGCTCCCAGCCAGGACCTTCAGACAGCAAAGCCAGAGCTCCTTATGAGTAACAGCCGGTTTTGCTCGCTTGGTCACTGGAAATTCTGCTTTCAATTCTGGCTAGCCTTGCACCGCTCAGCTTCGCGTACACGGGGCAGCTTGCATCGCAAGCAGAAGGCAAGGATTAGCCTGCAGCGCACGCCTGAGCGCCAGATCTCTGAGTGTGTTTCAGCCCGCCCTGTCCAACGAGTGCCTCCCCTCGCAAAATCCAGAAATAAATAAAAAATTTAACAGCCAGAATGTCCCAGTTAATGATTAAGCAGGGACAGTTGCACAACTTCCCCTGGAATGTCTATGTTGATGGCTGCGGTACACTGACGGGCAGGAATGGCAAAAACAGTCCGACAGCGAGGAGAGGACGGGGCCCGGGTGTCGCGGCAGCTGCAGCAAGACTCAGCAGGAGATGGGCTGTCCTCCCGCAGCAGGAGGCTGGTCGCCCCGTTAGCGTGTCTCAGCCCGAAGCTTCAGAGGTTTGGGGCGCAGGGCTGGTGGCAGCTAGCCTCAGCAGGGTGTGAGAGTCCTACCATCATGGTGAGCAGGAAAATATAGCGTCACTCTGTGTTTTATACAACTGGTTCACTTGCAGGCATGGGTCAGAGCAAAGCAAATGTAAACCTCATGCCTCAATGTCCTTATATATGTGTTTAAAAGCACACAGTATGCTCATAAAAGGGCTGAATCTCCAGGACTAACTTATAAGTGCCAGACAAAAATCCATCAAGATTGATGAGGCTTTTTTTTTTTTTCAGCGTTCGGCACGTCCGACATTATACTGGACTTTGAAAACCCCTGCAGGAGCAAGGGCCGTTAAATATCTAGTATAAATACAGTCAAATAGAAGTTCAGACACCCGACAGTTCGTTTGCATGGGCATGTCCTATACTTGGAAATGCAGTAAGCTTTCAAGTCAAATTCCTGGAAAGATTAGCCTAATGCACGACTCCCAGATCCCACAGCTCATTAGGAAGAGACTCTAATGCAACACCTTCCGAACAGTCCATGCGCACACTGGCAAGGCAGCTTCTTGCACACAGCTGTTGGAGGCAAAAAACTGTTTGGCTGGTCATTGGGTCACTTCAGCTTCAGAGACATCACCCAGCCACAGACAGCCTCCACCCGGCACTTCAGGGTGACAAGGAGCAGGGAAACCTAACACTGCCGCTCAAAAATGGGTTAGTGAATTGATTCATCTGTGGGAATAATGCATTTCATGACACACCTTTTACTGGGTTCAACAGAGGGCATGAGGGCACACGTGTAACGGCCAACACAGCACATGGGCTATTTAATGACATGTCCCACGAAGAAAACCCTCCATTGCCATCTTACTTCATTATTTAAAAAAAATAAATGAAATTCCCTGACCACAGCCAGCATGAAGGCATTTGGAGGTGAAGCAGGTCATTTCCAGTATTAACAATTTGTTCTTCTAATAAATTTCAGGAGGGGGATCTCTGTAGAGGCTGCTGAAAAACAAGCTCACAGCTGAGGCAGAGTGAGGGAGGGAGGTGGTCCCACTGGGAAAGGTCAAGAAGGAGCATTTTCAGGCAGGCTCCAACCTGCGAGCTCAGAAACCACCCTGTTTCTCTCATGCTGAAGAAAAGATGGGTCTACGGATGAACATTTGTTGCAAATAACCCATCTGCACCACACAGATGCCTGACTCACCTTTCAATGAGCAAACTTCTCAGTCTTGAGACCAGTTCTGCCCCTCAGCCATGCCTTGGCCACCCACTGGCCCCAGCCTGGTTGAGACTGCAGAAATGCTTCATAACTAACAGCAATTACCATTCTCGTTTCATCATTGCTTTTCCAAGTGGCTTCTGCCTCTGCTGTTTGGAAACAATGCTCAAGGCTACCAGCACCAGATCAATAACTCATCTGGGAACAAACAACTGAGATGAAGGAAGATGGTCAAGGGAGGACCTTTTTGCCGAGGGAAGGTTTTCCACCCCATGATAAGAACCAGAAATGGTCGTGGGAACTTGGGCACAGAGAGCAGAGCATCAAGAAGGGAGGCCAGACACGGTGCAAAGGGAGAGTGTTGGAGAGCATTGCCACATTTTGCTGACACGAGTGTTCCTCATCAACTTGGGCTGCAGTCAGCTGAGAACACAAGATCCTTGTAGCCATGGGGGCATCATACGTTAATCCCAAAGTGCCAGAAAGAAAGCTGATGCAATTTTTTAAAAGGAAGCCCTGCTCTAAAAGTTCATGGGCTGGGATCCCAGGGTTGTGTGAGATAATTTGTGGGGGGCTAAGAAATGCATTTATTGGAGACCACAGAAGAGCTGGGGTTCCCTTCAGCTTGTCACAGGGAGACAGGAGTTCTGTATGCATGCAGCAGTTGCCGAGAGGGAGGGAGGGGACCAGACACGACACTGTGTTCAGGCACAGATGGTATTAGGGGTGCGCATGTTGCTCGCTGTGTTTCCCAGCCCTGTGCTATCACTGCTTTTCCAGCAGCATAGCTATATTCGTCAGTGTTTGTGGCCTGCATGTGCAGCACTGGCAGTTGTTTGAGCACTCTCACTGCTCCGGGCGTGCCTGCCCTCTTTCCATGGAGTTTACCTACCAATATAAATTAGTTATTTACACCTCTGCTGAAAATGCTTCTCAAGATACTGTTCATAAAGTATTTAGTTTTCTGATTTTCTGAGCCTGATCCATCGATGCCATTTTAAGTCTTCACATCAATTCCCTCTTACAGTGAAACTCTTTCTCCTACCCAAGTGTCCAGTAAGGGGTTTCAGAAATCAGAGCAGAGGAGCAGGATCCTGGAAAAACCCATCTTTGCAGATGCATCAGTTTTGCATGCACCACCTTCCTTTAAAACTCGGCAGAGCACCGCTTTTAATGGCAGCACAGCTGTTCATGCTGGGAGCTGCAGCTATTAGCCACTTCTACAGGGCAGAGCCAGCCTGCAAAACTACACACCTCATCCATTTCCATGCGTATTCACAGGGATGAAGTCTGTGCTAACCTTGCAAGGGCTGGTAGGTGTTAATGTCCACTGAGAGCGCCGGTAGCACATGTTCCCTATATTCCACCTCAGGACTGAGGTCTTTCACTTCCTCACTTCAGTTACAGACAATCTTGCTTGGCGCATCTGGGAAGGTAAGCAGTACATGCCATTTGCATATAATAAAAAGTTACCTCTTCAACTCAGGAATACCTGAGAGTGATCAAAATTAGGATTTCATTTCCATTCTTGTGAGTTCAGGGTTTGCAGTACTTTGTAATAATGTACACTCGTACGTTATCACAGATTAATTAATGTACACTCATGCACTACTCATCCAAATGTTTCCAAAGTACTTTTCACATGTTCTCGTTTCTTTCCCATGTTCTGAGTATTAAGAAAAAGGTTTTTCCTTGTCATTTTTTCCTACCAGAACATATGTGGATTTTTTACCAAATGGAGGACTAATAAGTGTGTTTGCCAAGAGGTGGAGTACAAAATTCTGTACGTCTGTAACACTGTTACCCGCAGACACAGCTTTTGACAAATATTCAGCCCAGTATTTGCACTGGGCTGATGGCTCATAGAAAGCTCAGGGTGGGTTTCTCCGTCACACCCCCCCATCCTCACTGCAAGGCACACCCCTCTTCAAAGCTTTAAAAAAGGGGGAAAATAAAGCAAAACACACACAGGTACCTCCCTCCCCAGAAAGGGTCAAAGGGACCATCGTGGAGAGAAATGCTCAGGTATTATGAAGAATATAACGGCATAAAACCTGCTGAATATAGCAGAAAGGAATAAACATCAAGCATCAAACGTCAAGCATCTGGCCCAGTACATGTTTGGGTCTTTTTCCAGGACTGAACACTGAGGAAGGTATATTGAATTTCATGAATCGCATGGCTGAAAAAAACTCTAATACCTTGATAATTCAGAGAAGTTAAAGCCAAAAGAAACCATCTTGTTTGTCAGTTCTCTTTCTATTTATTGAAATGGCTTTTTCTGCTTAAAATAGTACCTTGGTATGACTAAAACACACCTTTCAGCAGGGACCCCATTCAGTAGTTACCAAGAGGCAAATAATCAACCACATCCCATAGCAATTTGGTTAATCACCTTCCCATTAAAAGTTATGCTTTATTTTTAAGTTCCAGCATCTCTCTTCAGCTGGCTGCAAACACTTCATGTTACTGCTCTTTCCAGAAGAAATGGCATGCTGCTCTCTCTCCTGCTAGAACTTAGCATGATAAAGCCAGCCTGCCCAGCTGCAAGTTAGAAAGACAGAGGGAGTTTCTTACATCTCTTACTGTAAAAAGAGGCTTCTACAATCCCAGTGCCCTTTGGGGGGCACTTTTTCTGTGCACCATTCATTTTTTTATTTCTTTAAAAATCTCTAGAGGTGAAGGTACTATGCCAGTATCAATCTCATCAATACCCAATGAAAGCAGCATAATCCAGCTGAACAGACAAATGAATGAAAAAATTAAAAGCTGCAAATCTACTGAAATTTTAGTCACATACTTGACACTTCACCACCACTGAAATGCAGCCAACTTCCAGAAGGACTACTGGCGCTTTAAAACTACACTTCAAGTACACACCAGTTGCTTTGGCCATGACGAAAAGAGCACTACAAATAGCGTACTAGAATATAACATAGAATAATACAATATAATTACTAGAATTGCAGAGATTAGTATCCCCACATTTAGAAGTGCCTTTTTCAATCTTTGAGGGCCATATCTTAAATCCTTTAACAATCCCTTAACTTTATTGTAGTGCCACTATGTCTCTGCTGCTGCACGTGATTCAGTCTCTCATACAGCCATGTACAAGAGATTATGTTTTGGTTATATTTTAACTGAAGTAAAAATACAAGTCATGCGGCTGTTTCATACATGGTAGAATCTAATTTGTGTAATGTAATCAAAGTGCCCTCTGAGAGCTCATATGCCTGTTAAAGATGTCTTTGGCGAGTAGAATTGGACTACTGAAAATGAATCGTTTTTTAAAGTGATTGTGGATGTCTATAGCACAAGCCACATTAGATGACAAAACCCCCAAAACAATCTTTTGTAGGTCACAGATAAATATATTTGAAATGAATGTTGGTTCTACCCTCAAAAATCTTTGCAAATTCCTTAAGTATCTCATAAAATCTGCATTTCTCAGACTGCTCTAGCAGGGATTTCAAGTTTGCACTTCATATCATCACTGAGGAGTTCATAAAAAGCATACTTCCAAACGAGGCATGCTTTTTCACTCTCAGCCACATGGTATATGATCCTAAATGCACTGCAGTTTTTCCATGAGTCTGCCGTAAGAACCAAATCAAATAACTCACAGCTTGTAGCTAGATTAGAAATTAAAGGTGAGCAGGAGCAACAACCAGACTGACAACATGCTAATCCAAATAAGATGACCTGATTATATTATGGGGAAGGTTCTTCTGAAAGGTCCTGCATGAACAAGGGAGTTCATCACTATTTCAGAAATTCTGCAGAAACACCAGCCTTTGGCTATGCTTGTAATTGTCCCTAAGTGTAAAAGTTGCTGTCAGCACACATAAGTGATGGGGCAAAGTTGAGAACGCAAACTGCAGACCACCTTTGTTAGGGGAACTGATGTTGTCTTATACAGCCCATGTAAGGAGGAGCCTGTATGAGGGTGGGCACTGTGTGCAAATCATGGAGCTGCCTGAAAACACAACTGGTCAGCTCTATAGCCAATTATTATTCATGGCTTCTTGGAAGAACAACTTAGAATCTCTTTAAATGTGGCACGTATGAAGTTCTGTTCACGGGTGCTTAAAAACTTAAAACTAGGACAGAGGAAATCTGTGCTTCATAGAGGAAGTCAGTGCTCTGATAGGAATTGTATATTGCTGAATATATTGATTTTCAAATATAGATACTCTGAAATTTTTCAAAAATGAGTGGCAGCCCACTGTACAACAGGCACTGCCATAAAGGAAAGAAGACAATGTTTTTCAGACAGTGTCAGCATCTGCACACTGCATATCCTGACTCTAAAAATAAAACAAACAGAATTACAGCAATAAACTTCCAATTACCATATCTCTGTGTGAATAATTTCCGTCTTGTCACTGAAAGAGTAAAAATGGATGTAATACTGAACAAATGATCAAAACATCATTAAAATATGATATTTCTGTAGGTATTTGTTTGACTCTTGAAAAATGAGTCAAGATTATTTACAGAGTTATTAATGGAAATATTACCTACATGTATGCACACACACGTATGCATGCATTATGTTCATTATGCAAAAACATACCCAAAATTTCTTCAGCCACGTTGGTTTGAATGTATGCCATTCCCTTCTCAACATCCTTTCTAAAGAACATTCCTTGGTTTCAAAATAGTAATGTGTTTTATGGAAAACTGGCTACAACCAGTTCAAACAGGTCAAAATTTATGTCCTTTCTATCAGCAATCAGTCTCTTGCAAGGAAAGCTAAAGGGAAATGATCCTTGAAACACCACTCTGGGCGGCTGTGGAAATCCTTTTAATTGTACACTACTCCCAACAGTGACAATAAGTAGATACTACTTGCCAATAACATCGATTGCCATCAGTCTGGGGTCACTATACTTTCACACATATAAACTGCATCTCAGATAACCCATATATAAAAGTATGAGCAGTTGTAACTGTGTCCTCAGGTCACCTCGGCATCCACTACCTCCCACAAAGCCAGAGGTGGAGGCAAGCGCAAGTCGAGGTGGGACAGGTAGGTGGGGTTTGGGCAGTGCGGCGATGCATCTTCCCCTCAGGTCACGCTTATGTGCATGTGGTCCCTCCTACCACTAAATCACAAGGACTTTTCTACAGGTGACGTGTGGATTTATATGTTGCTACTTTAAAATACCGGTAGGAAAAGAATGAGGGTGCCCGATAGCATATCTCAAGCTGGGCACGCAAAATCACTTGTCACTTTAGACAGTTTCAGACAAGTAGCCGCACACCAGAGGAAAAAAGGAAGATGCAGGAGTGAAAACGTACTGGTTTAGATGGTCACAGCAGTGCCCTCTTGTAGCCACCTGGCAGGGACGGCTGCACCATGCCGCAGGCAGGGAGCACAGCAAGCTGCAGTGACGTGCTGAAATGTCACGCCAGACATTTCCAGCAAACCCTAATTCCCCACAGAGTAGTCCAAAGCCTGATACCAGTGCTACCAGGACTTTTTCCAAAGGAAAATCTTATATGCATGCATGTTTACAAGAACATGAAGTTAGAAACTAGGGACCCACTAAGTCATTCAGCCCAGCCCCCACTGTTTCTGGCAACTGTAGGCAAGTCTCTTTCAGAAATGAAACTAAGGGGACAGAGAAGTCATGTCCACTCCCATCCTTTGCCAATTTACTTTGTTTAATACAGCAACAACGTACAAACAAGCCATGTTCCTTCACCTTCCTTGTGCAATACAGCCCTTTTGTTATTCTGATTGTCCTGGGCGTGCTCCTCTCTCTCTCTTCTGGTTTTAGTTCATTTTCCTTGACTGGAAGTAAGAGATGTAAACCAGCACTGCAGAAGAATTGCTCCATGCTAGCTGAGCATAACAACAGCCAGGAGGTATGGGTATTCAGCATTTATGTCCCAGAAAAAGGAAAGGAAACCTAACTCTACCCTAGTTAGGAAGCACAAGAATAAAATTTCCTCAGAGATGGTGTGTTCCCTGGGTCCTTCCCCACTACCACGAAGACCTCCTGCCTTCTGCAAATAACTGCTGCATTTGTCCAGAGGCCAGTGCCTGTACCCCTGCACAGCCGCTGCTGCTGATGCCACCAGCCATTTTCAGCAGCAAAGGGTCCTACAGCAATGTGACAAAATATGGAGGACCAGTCATAACATGCCACAGATGTAGCTCACAGCCGGCTGTCTCTTGAATTAAACTGATAGTGGATTTTGGATTCTGTACGGTACTCTTCACAGATAATATATTTTTGTATAATGCCTCATTAATATGTTTTTGAATTGCCCAGCAGAAAAGAAGCCACATGTTGGCATGCAACCTGGACAAGTACCCGTGTCTTGAGACTAGTCTTTCTGGGCATGGTCAGCTGGGCAGTGTTCAGAGAGGGATGGGGTTATTCCTGTTTGAGACAGAGAGGACGACCAGCAGGTCCCGTGCCAGGGTGTAACGTTGTCTGCTAGCATGGACGTACACAGACACCGGTCTGCATGGGGCTGGAGGACCAGAAGGCAGTTTGTCATGGCTGAGGTGCTGCCCATAGACCTGCCAGCCCCTGCCCACGCAGGCAGCCCGCACTTGGTGCTCAAACACCATGGGAATTGAAGCTGCCCACGCGCTGGGCTGCAGCACATACCGAGGAGGCACCCGTGGTTCTCACTGGTGACTCAGCTGCCACCCAGGGATGGCTCTGCTGTGCAAGAGGCACCAAGCATGGAGGCACACTCTGTACCTGCATGTTAATCCTTGGCAGAAACCATCATGTCTAACCAGAGGTTTTACTGGAGAACGCTTCTGTTTATGAGGCAATAACCATCTTCTGTCCCAAGTAAATTTGATAGCTGCAGGCAGAGGAGACTAATGGTAAATGGTATTCCTGAGCAAACAGAGAGCACCTTGGGTCATTGTGGCTACAACTGGCTACTAAAAATATCTTCTGTTCTGGCCTCACACCATCCATGCACATGAGTTAGGGGGGAAAAGAGCTCCAATAAACATAAGAGCCACTGACACTTCCAGGTATCAGGAACCAGTAAGTGTTTTCTCTTCCCAATTGCTGGAGGATGGGGGAGGCATGCAGTACAAAGACGCCTTCTGCTCAGCGGAGGCACTGCTCCAGGATCTGCCCTGACATCTGTGCAGCCACCTCAGATGTTTCTCAGCCTCTGCTTCCCAGATGAGGATGAGTATGGACATGGCTCGCTGAGGTGTCCCCCCCCCTGCCACAGGCAGTTGCTTGGCTCATGCTCAACATTTGATGTGCTTCACCAGAAGCCATTGAATAATGTTTATAGGGAGTTTATTTTGATTCTAGCTTGCTTTAAAGAAAAGCCATCAGAATTTGGAGGATATGGGGAGTTTTGCAAAGAATACCCATGGCCAAAGCAAAGCTTGCAGAAAGAAATTACAGTGACATGATAATTTCAAGGTAAACCCCAGGGAGAGGGAAATTAGCGTGGGATGGGACACAGTTTGCTTGCAACCAGGATAATTTGCATGATATCGTCTGCATAACATGCCCACTGCAACAGGTAAAGGGGAATATGAGGAGTCCTGAAGGTGACAAGTGATGCAGAGAAACTGTGTGCCCAGAAGGGAAACTGAAATCTATTTTGCAAGTGTCCAGCAGCCTGAGTAGACAAATCTTAAGAAAGAGTTGGAGACAGTTCACTAACCACCAGCCCTGCAGTAGTACACAGGAACATAAAACTAAGATGTTTCCAGATGCATGAAAATGAAACACTGGTTCAGTCCCCTTGGAGAAGCAGCAAAAGCGGAGAGACAAGTGGCTTGTGTATTCGCACTAATAACAGCAGTGCTAACGTGCTGAAACAGGGAAAGCAGCTTTGGCTTAGGGGTAAAAACTATTGCATCCTCATGTACCATACAATCCCCTATTGATGTATATTGCCAAATATTGCCCCCAGTTCAGAACTATAGAGATTATGCACTCTGCAAATTGAATACAAATGTGGGATAGAGTGAGGGACTGAAGAAAGGGTTTGACAAAAGCAGAGAGGAGCAGAGACCACAGAGACTATGCATATGACAGTTCTATCAAAAAAACCTGTCTGATCTCAGAACAAATGATGAACACAATTGCCAAAGTACCTGCTGAGAATTAGACACTAATTAAAGCACAGTCACGTCAGGATAGCATCTTCCCATCAGTTCAAGGTGGAGGTTGCAGTAAACAGGCAAGATTTTGTTCAAAAGGACTGACAAGGTGCTCAATAACACATTAAAGAAAAATATTGGTGAAAGAATCTAAAATGGTTATTTAAGAATTAGAAATTAAAGAGAAAGTCCCAAACCATTTTCACTGGCCTTAAATGAGCAGTGACATGGAAGACATTGGTCAAGTTAGCAGCATGGGCAAAGGTCTCATGCTGGTGGAATAAGAAAATGTGTCCTTCCTAGGGCAATCCACATGCAGTTCTTTAAATTGAATGAGAAATTAATCTATATTTTTATTCTCACTTCCTTGAGCTGGAGATGACACTGCCGAAGTGACGATTTTGTGTGTCAGGTATATTTTCGCTGGACATGGTTCATCTGACACAGGGGTGGCAGTCACATAGCTTATAGTTCTGTTTTAAAGACCTTAAGGTGTTATTTAGGCAAATAACTGCTCGGCCTCACTGCTAGCAATCCAACAAGCCACTTGAAAACATTTTTTAAATAATAAAATAACTTCCTAAAAGGGTTTTGAAGTTTGACTGATACATGTTTAGCACTGTTAAGGTGCATGGCAGTCCCATTAAAACCTGCAGACATTTTGTGTAACAGAAAACTGAAAATAAAAATGCCTGGAATGGCAGAAACCGAGATCAGAGGAAGTCAAGATTTGTAAGCATAATAAGAAACAGGTAACATCAGGCTAAACAAGAAGCCTGTTGGAAATGAGGCTGCAGGAATGCTCACACTTCACCAGCATCACACTGACCCATCTGTGCAATGAGCACAACCAGGTAGAGACGACCATGGCCTTTGCACGGGGGAACCTCGAGAGAAGATCAAGGGCAATTCTCCACCTTCCAGAAAAGAGACAGATAGATACACTTAGGAAGGATTGGGCTCAACTAATTCAATCATCTCCAGCATTCAAAAGTTAGTCATCTGTGTAAGCTGGTCACCTAGGCTCCTTCTGCATATCAATGGGTGAAGAGGATTCGCCCCAAATTGATGCAGAGACCTGAAGCTGGCTGGAGGAGTTGCTCCACGCTAGCTGACCATAGTGGCATATGATACCACTAGCTTAGACAAGATACTTGACTTTTGGATGGCTAAAGATGACTCCTAAGCATGGTTTGCCATTTTACCTGGAAAGGCCTCAGTGCCAGGCAGCAGGCAGCACAGAGCAGCCACAGGACCTAGCATGGCCTGATCTACTGAGTTTATTTCCTCCGAAGAGTGGCAGAACTGAAGAAGACCTTCAAAGCCAAGCTGCCACAGAGAAAGCCGAGCATTGCTAGCACACGCTTCTGAGTCCAGGCGTGCCAAATTTCCTTGATCCTGCGAGCAAAAACCTTCATAGAGACAAGAGCCATGAAACTTGTTTGGGGTCCTGGCCCCAAGGCTGGTGAATTAAAGAGGCCATATGGCTCTGCTGGCCTTGTGCCCCTGCAGCTAAGCCCTCTCTCCCACCATGGTGGGACTGGGGGCAGACTGTGTCCTGGGAGCAGTCCTCAGTGGAGGAGAGCATGCAAACTGCCTCAGCCTTTGCCTGGGGGGGTGACACCAGGTGTGGCCTGACGCCATGCCAGGGAGCCTGCTCGAGATTAAACAGCATGGACAACAGCGAGGCAGAGCCTGAGACCAGGTTTTGGTGCTGTTTCGTCTACCAGATCTCATTTTTCTTTACTGGATAATGCCATAGGTCCCTACAGGCCAACGTATCCAGGTCTTCTTTGCGTGGAAACGCAGCCCATGCATGTCAAGACCTTGCCTCTGCCAGGCATTCAGACACAACAGGATCAGGCACTGGGGCTGGCAGTCACGGTAAAACTACATTTGGTCCCATGCTGTTCCAGAGCCACTGCCTATTTTAAGCATTTCAGTTTCTCAGGCAATGGAGACAGCATTTTTCTGGAAGGCAGAGCGCCATGCGGAGCTGTGTTACTGAACACAGAGGGTTTCTTTCAATCACGTCTGCCCAGAGCAACTCCTGAGCCCCATTCAACTTAGCTAAAGTTATCATCTGACTACGTCCAAAATATCTTAAATTCACCCTCAAGGAAAGATTGGTTCTGACCACTGACAGTCTCTGTCTGATAAATGTCTTCTAGAAAAGGCAGAGTATAGCAAATAATATCGTAAAAAATAGGAGTTATGAACATTTAACAAGCCTGGATCTTGAGAAAAATGCCCAGTTAAATCAGCATGCTTGGTAACCGCATTACACTGCTAAATCCCAGCAGATATCATTATCCACCAAAAGCCATGCCTGTATTATTGAGTCAAACAACTGGCATGTATTTCTCTGAAGGCACGAGTCTAGTGTCTCATTCCTCCCATCAGCCACTAATGTCTTCCTTAATATTAGAAGGCATCTTATTCCCCTTGTGCACATCAAGCTATTCCCCCTTATTTTCCCCTCAGGGAGGCTTCACTCCTTCTCTCTGTTGAGCTACTTTCCCTCCTTGATTTTCATTAATGACAAAATCACATCACTAGATACCGTCATGCTAACAACCCAGATCACTGTTATGCCTGGTTATACATTGCTACAGCATCTAGTTTCTGTGCTCAGATCCTCTGATCAGCTTCACTGCTGGTAGACTTTCCTTCCCCATTCCTTGTGTGTTTATGACCTCTTCTAATTTCATTGCTCTCTGGAAGAAGTGGGATTTCTGGGTCAATAATTTTCCATCTTTGGAACCTCTCCAACTAATATTTTGCTATTTCTTGTGCTGTCCTTGTGACTATGTTGAGCTTCTACTCCTAAAACAGTTTTAGACTATTTTATTCTTCCCCTCCTGGGATGTGAACACACACTCCTGGTTCACATTGTCTTGAAATCAATCTTCACAGCACTACACATATTTTCAGCAGTTTCCGTCACTGTAGCTCATTTGCATTGTCCAAGGATACATCCTATAACATTATGCATATTTCTTGCCTTTGTCGGTGGCTGCAGTTAACCTGCAAGCCCAGAAGAGGCATGGTAACTCTTGCTTACCATACAGAGAGATAATTTATTACCCTAATGGATTTAAGATTCTGCAGCAGAAGATGTACATCTTCTGCCGTGCCTGATGCACTGGGTTTGCAGCTCAGATGACATACCAGATCTGAATGGCACAGCACATTCTCAGATCTAAACAAAGACCTTCTCTAAGCCCCGCAATAGGGAGCTGTCAGAGGACATGAATTGTCATGGCTCATGGAAGTCAGTGGTATAGTTTCACCAGCTGGTATTCAAGCTAACTTCATCAATTCATGAGGCAACTAATCCATGCAGTCATCTTTCTTTCTGAAGTAGTTCTACCAGTTTTGTTTTGTTTTTAACTTCTGTCTACACTTCTGGTCCTAATGTCAGTCTTGAAGCTGTCAGCTGAACTGCTCTTACTTGTTTCAATATCACTGACAAACCATTTTTGGTAACGCTAATGATTTTTGTCTGCTGGTCTAGGTACTTGACTTATGCCCTTTCACTATTACCAAATTTAGCTTTACTGTTATGTTGCAATTGGTGGCTAATGCCATATGTTAACATTCCTTTCTAATTAGCTTCTCCTTTAAACACATGTGACGAAGAGAAACCTTTTATTTTCTAAGCACATACTGCCAGCAAAATTAACATACAGCATGGTCTTTTTGTCTTAAATGAGAGTGGTGTGTTTATGGCCAAAATGCCAACAAAGTTGTGACAACACAATCCAGAAGATTACAACATGAAAGCTGCTTGCTGATGCCACAGGTTGCAATTTTTTTTAGCTTAGAATTCACCCCCCTCCCCAAACCCAGGCAAAACAAAACAAAAAAAACAGAGAGAAAAGCAAAGATAAATGCAAAGACAGGAGAAGAAGAGACAAAGGAAAGGATGGTGTTCTGCTACAACCCAGCATAGGTAAAGCCACTGGTCCTGCCCATTCTCCTCCTTTGTTTAGAGATATAATGAGATTGAGGGTCAAGGATCTGCCTTCCAACAGTCAGACTTGATGAGCCAGCACCAGATGTGCCAGCGAGAGCCATACTGAAGATGGCTCATACATGTTGCTAAAGTCCAGGTCGCACCCAGCTCCCCGGCCTCATCTGACTCCAACACAGCAGACCATGAGAAAAGACACAGCATCATAAAGAAAACTTCCTTCTCCACCCTCTTTTAAGCTCTAGAGCCCTGTAAATTTACTTTGACCATTTATAGTAGAAAAGTCTTTCCTCTAGAACATCAGGGCTTTCATATAACTACAAAATGTTTACTTTTGCATGATTAATTTGTGCATCCTTGAATTGGATACCCCTGTCCCAGAATAAGTCATGGCTGACCATAACTCTTTTCATGGATATAAGATCCTGTAAATGAGGAAATTGTTCAGAGACCTTCAGGATAAGTTATAACACACCCAAGTACTTTGCACATGTATGTTTCCCAAAACAAAGCACCATACATAAGAGTTGAGCACCACCATGACTGCTTTTAATCAAACTCAGTGTTCAAAAGAATTAGACACGGGTTTGAGCATATACAGGAACCAGTGCGCCTTTCAGATGCATGCCCCTTTTCTCCACCCCAAACAGCATGAGGAGGGAGAAAGTCATTTGAGCAGGTAACTCAGCCAGGTCTGAGCATTTTTGGCATCATGTAAAAGATTTTCCTCAGAGTTTGGGAGCTTAGAGCATCTCAAACAATTACAGAAATAAGATGAGACATTATGATTCACTATCATGATAAACCTGACCAGCTAAATCCCACCCAAACTACATTTAAGACCCTTGAATGCTTTCCTAATTCTCCTGTCCCCTAACACAATGACACTTCACAGAGATGAGAGTTGAGCTTTCAGACTGCAGAACTGGATTTTAGCAGCAGCCATACACGTAACCTGTGGAGCAACAGGTCAGTACAAATTTTTAGTTTGCCTTATGGAACCTCTTGTGTAAGTAGTTGTTCATGACAATAAGAATTTAAAATTTAAATCACCATAAAACTAAAGGAAGGGATTTGCGCAATGAGTAAAAGTTCTCCCCCTTACAACTAAAGCAATGAGACATCTTGATTCTTTGTGAACAGTTACCAAGTGTCAGAAGGCATTCAATACAAGGCTTGTTGTTTTGCTACATGATCCTGTAACTGTCAGTGAGGAGGCAGCTGACCTTCTCTCTGAATTTCAGTGTTCAGCTTAACTTGAGCAACCTTACGGTCATCAGTATTATCTGGCGTGCTTTGTCATATCTGTAAGACCTGTTAGCTAGGGACTCCCAGGAACCAGGCAGGATTCCATCTGGGTGGAGATGGACTGGAGCCATGAAATCTGGATGCAATCCATTGCAGTAAATCTCTCTCATGGATATATATATGTCTTTTATTGAGTCACATAAGGTGGCTAGATGAGACAGTCTGATTCCCACCTTTTTCATGTCCTGCAATAACTTCTTTGAGGCCTCCTCACTGCTGCCTCTTGCACAACTCACCCTTTACTTGCTTCTTTTTCATGTGTAGGACCAGGCAGTCCTTAAACAGTGCCCTTCACATGGCTCTGGTTTGCAGCCTGCAGGTGGAGACTATGCAAGTGGCGGGTGCCGGGCTCTGCCCACCACATTAGCCCCAGCAGCACGGCAGGGCCAGGGCAATGGAGCAGCCCCATCCACCTCCAGCCCACCTCGAGGCTCCAAGCCCTGGCAGGCAGGAGAGGGTCTGGAGCATGACAGCCATGGGAAGCGATCTCTCCCACAAGGGGAGCAGGCAGCACCCGGAGTCACTCCAAGTCTTCTCCAAAATGCTGCAGCGATGAGAACATGATGACCACGTTAGACAGAAGGAAGAGAAAACAACTGGGCCGATGCATATGGCAGAAGTCTGCAACACCAGCACTGATGCATGAACCAGAGCCAGTTGGAAACATGAGCAAATGCTTGCAGGAAGGCAGACAAGCACTTTAACACCACTGCTAATAAAGGGTGAAGCAGAGGCAGGGAGGTTAAGTAGTTTACTTAAGCTATGGAGCAGAGCCTAGTTAGGCATCCTGGAGCTGGGCTCAAGCCACTGTTAGACCAGCAGATTTCAAATAATCATTCCCACAAACTTCTTCTGTGGTGATATTTCTGAACAATACCAGGGAACATTCCATCATAAATTGTGCTGTGTTCCAGTTTCCACATTATAGCTATGATGTAACTCAGTAACACTTTGTCCCATCAAGCCCAACAACAATAGATTTAATCAGAACATTTGTCTCAGAGAGACAATGGGGAGTTCTGATTAATCTGGCACCAAACTCTGGCAGTTGCCTACGAGGGATTTTGATTTTTTTTTTTTTTTTTTTTCTAAATGCTTGCCCTTGGCTGCTCTTCAGCATGCAATATGCCAAGCCTGTGGGCTGCCAGGAGAGCTGGGAAAACGTCCCATGCCATTTGACATGCAAAGAACATACTTCATTTCAGAAATGTAGCATTTCTGCAGAAGTACAAGGAGGAAAACACTGTTCCCCAGACATCCCACCAGCCAACCACATGAGTATTGAGGACATCAGACCACAGTCAGATGCAAAGGGTCAGTCCTGCGAGACCTCACTGGTGGAAACCAAACTGCAGCCACTGAGCACCCAAAAGAAGGGAGTGGACAAGGGTAGCACTGCACCACTTCTCTGCAATGGGCTGGTTGGTTCCTTTTGCACCTCTGCTACTTTTCAAGCAGCTCAGACCAAAAAAAACTCTACGGGTTGCTGCAGACTGGAGAGGCCCCTTCACACAGGGTAGGTGCAGATGGGAACCCAGGTGAGAAGTCAAAGTGCAGGTTTACTCAAATATGGTGATTGACAGACATCACAGTCAGTCAAAGAAAGGTACAGGAGCAAAAGCTACAGCCCAATGTGATTGCGAACACGATTCTGCTTCCCTGCATATTTCTGGGAAGATTGGGGTTGCGGTAGGACAGTGTAACCAAGAAGACAAGCAGTCCTAACAACTTGCATGGCTCTTATAACACTGGCAATAAGCCTCACTGCTGCATCCGAGCAGCAAGTAACACCAAGCAGTCCCCTCAGGCCTGCAGGGCAGGATAAAGTATTTTTCAATTTGGCCTTAGGGGATATCCTGCATAGTCCCCTCCGCAGCCCTCCCTGCTCACAGCCCATCCCAGACAGCTCCCTCCCTGGCTCGCAGGCGGAGAGCCTCCCCGCATCTCCCATCCATCCACCCATCCCATGCACGGTGCAAGCCACCAGTCCTGCTCGCATCCCACAGCGGGGCTGGTTCCCTGCATGCAGCTGCCTGCCTCCCCAGCACTGCAGTCCCAGAAAACCTTTCCATAAAGGGCCAGGATATAGCAAGGCCAAGGCTCAGACTTGTTGAAGTGGATTGCTGCTGGGCAGTAATGCTTAGGAGTTGAAAATTTAATGGGAGTGTCTATCTCAAACTAGCCCTTGGCATTTGCAACCTAACAAAGTTTGACGTAGGTTGGGGGGATATAAAAAAAGAAAACAATGAATAAGAAAGAAGAAATGTAGTAAGCAAAGCCTACAACAAGGTCCCAAAGCAACTATCAGCCTCTGGCTCTTGCTCCATCCTTCTTCCTCCTGCTCAGCTTTGCTGTCCCTGCTTTCACTGCAGTAGCATAAAGGAAAGGGGCCAGTTCTGCTAGAGGAGATTTGGGTCCAGAGAAAGAAAGGGGGCTTCCTCAGTGCTCCCCATCACAGGAGCTATAAATAGCACATTAGCATGGCAACTTCCGCAAATTCTTTTTCCACAAAAAAATATCAAGACAGCTTCTCCAATATTTGAGACCAGACAAAATTCCAGGTTGCCTTGTTTTCACCAACACCCTCTTCCACTCTCATCCTTTTGCCTTCTTCAGGCTTGGCACGAGAGGTTCTTCTGCAGTAACAAAAGCTTTTCTGTGTGTTGATGATGGAGTTGAAGAAGCTTTCTCTGGATGGATCTAGTCAGCCTTGAGGACTGTTACAAGCATATTACTCATCTTGGCCAGCCCCCGCCTCCCATTCATTTCAATGAAATATGTTTGTTTTGTAATAAATCTTGATTTGATTTTGGGGAAGTGAAATGCCCACCCCTGCCAAGAAGAAATGGTACATGCTACATGTCACCACTACGTCCTCCTCTTCGTAAGAGCTTGATGTTGTAGAATAAAAAGATCAGTTTATATTAAGGCCAGATTTTTATCAGGTCAAGGCTCGTAACAGAAGGACTCTGTGTATGGAAAATATATCAAAAATTACTTGAGAGTGACTAAAAAAAACAGTCACTGTTCAGAGCATGTAAGCCACTACCTTGTTTACTATATAATTTATCCAAAAATCCCTAACATTGTCATGACAGTTATATTATTGTTTCATCCACCACTGAAATTCCATCTTGACTCTGAGAATCCATTTCAATAGCTCTCAAATTATACAGGCATATCACTAAGTATACAGCCAGGAATGAAGAAAAAAAGAGTGAAAAACACCTTCTCTTGAGCTTTCTTAGAGGGCCTTAAGATACCAAATAGAAACCTCTCTGGTTTCTTAAAAGCCTGGTTCATTACAGGAATTATATTCCTGCCTTGGAGATGTACAAATATTTCCAGTCCAGAGTTTTTGGAGCAATGCAATAATTAGAGGTTTTCCTCCAAGTTCGTGGGACACCAGAAACTTGTGGAGATACCCAGGTTACAAAAAAAAACAAAACAAAACAAAACAAAAACAAAAACAACAACAACAACAACAACAAAAAATCTTGTCCACATGGTTGCAAAGAGTTTTTGACAAGCAGATAGAGATGACCTAGCTGTAAAGACAATTATCTTCTGCTATTGTTTGGAAGCCATTCAGGAGATAGTAATAGTGTGTATACACCTTGGTTTTGCTCCCCCAGCATCAGCAAACTAATTCACATGCAATTACGTTCCCAACAAGCATTACGCACATTCCTAACTCATGGCATTTCAAGCACATTCCTAACTCATGGCATTTCAAGCAGACTAATGTCACACTTAGCCTCTACATTACTAACCATATGGATATTTTAAAACCATCCCTTCAGTTGCTCAGTATCTTCATTAGAGATGGTTTCAAATTAGATTTCTAATGCCCCAGCTTTGTGATCATTCACTATGTAGACCTTGGGTCTGTCTCTTCTAATGAGCAAGACCTACAGAAATGGTGTTCAAGTTAGAGCAGCCTTTCATGCAGGGGCTCTTTACACCTACAAGTTTGGTTCAGGCCTGAGCATAGTTTTTTCCATGTCGTTGAGCAAGGGACATATACCACAAATAAACCATGAGATGAAAACGATGCCCGCAGCTGTGAGGAATCCCAACGGATAGGGCAGAGACCTGGAAAGAGGAACAAATTGGCATGGTCTAAAACACAGTCCCATTGACCAGTCAAGAAGGGTTTACATGGTGCTTCTCTAAACAGATATTGCTCCCCAAAGCCAGTGATCCCCAGGTTAGTTAATCTCAATATGTTATTTATTCACTCTCTTTAATATAAGAAATTTGAAGTTCTACCTCCAGATTTTTCCTTCCCATATGCATTTCTTTTGGAGTCTAGTAGGTTTAATTATTTCCAGACCTTGCAGGAAAAAGCAGAATGCTGAAAGAAACCTAAAACATATTAGAACATTTTTTTTCTTAAAACACGATGAATAATCCATTACAATTATTTATGTCTTTGGATTGAGTCAAAGTAAGAAAACAAGTATGTCATAAATGACATCTTGATGTATTTTGGTATACCACTGAACTGCGTCAATGAAATGACTTTTAACTTGTTCGGTTTAGGTTCCTGAGAAATCTTATCAGGATTATTGCTGAACACAAGCCAAAGTTGATATTGTTTGTATTTTGAGTTGCAGATTAAGGGAAACACAAGAAGTGTTTTGGGTAACTCTTGAAGACAACTAAAAGAATGAATGTTTTGAGAAAACAGCAGTGGTTGTGATGGTCTAAGGGCACAGGCAAGGCATTGCCTATAAGGAGAAGATAGTATTTCTGAAAGTGTTCTTTTGTGCCTGAAAACCTACCTACTTCTTTCAACTATAATAGTCAGTTTAACGAAAGGTGTGGTCTCTACCTACAAACTTTGCCCAAACTACTTCTACCCTACCCTCTGCCTACAGACCTTGCCATGATTACCTCTACCCTACCCTCTACCCACAAATATTCCCATCCCTTCAGGGAATCCAATTGCTTTAGGTTAAGTGGGATATGAGCGAAAGTCAAGTGATGACCTATCATGAATTAAGATGCATGGTCTAACAATAGTCACAGCATATATAAACAACTTCAGATTTGTGGTGAAGAACATCACAAATCATAGCATGTGCCTGCATCCCTTTCGTAGCCAGAAATCACTGAATTGACTTGTCTTGTCTTGCCTTCAACTTTGAGTTTGCCATCATAGGATAACTCAATCCACTCTTTCTTCTTTACTGGAAAGCTTGATGATATAGCACTCTCTACTAGCAAAAACTGGTTCCTGATCAATTCTCATTCATTATTTCTCCAGGAAAATACTCATTATGTTCAGCAAGCAATACTCATGCTTAAAACAAGATCAGGGTAAATTTTTCAGCTCTGAAAGGCAATTTCCCAAATCTGGTGCGATTAGCAGTTTTCTCCTTCACTTCTGAAAATCTAATTTCTCTATCACTGCCCTTATTTTGTTTAGAATTACAAGGATGAACTTCCTGCCCCCGCAATCAGCATTTGGGTTTAAAAAGGCCTGTGAGCAGGCTAAAGCAAGCTAGTGCATTCATTCATCAGAAATGGTCAGCACACTAAGGAAAACTTGCACCACACTGAGTTCAAAGCAATGAAGTGAGTCTATCTTCCCACACATCAGCCACCTCTCCTGAAGGAAGCAGCAGGCTGGTGGCTTCCCATTTTGCTGCACAAACAGACAGCAAGTGGGAATGCAGAAATCCGGATTAAATAAAAACGACAGTCCATGCTGCCTTGCAGAATGACAGGCACTCTGGGTTTGGGGTTTTTCCAGCTAATACCTCCAAAAAATACTGCAGTGGAAGGATTTGGTCTATGAACCAATTTTTTTGCTTTTGCCAAGTCACCAGATCTCCCAGTTTGTATTTGTGCACTGCCAAATCCCATGTGAAAGTAGTTTTGCCACAGCAGGGCTACCTGTGATGATTAACAAGCGCATGCACTGAGTCTCCTTTGCGGTCACGCCGTCTTGCTAGAACTTCATGCAGTTATAACTCATCTTGAAAGAGCAGTTCTGATTCAAACCTTATGGTAGAAGTCACACATAAGAAGTTAAGCAAAATTAGTGGTGCTGGCATTTATGTGTCATTGCAGGTAGATCTTAAGACTTCAATGCACTCTATGAACTTTACTAAAATAACACGTCTTGAATTCTTTAACGCATTGGTTTTGGTTAAAAGAAAAACCCACATCAAGCTGTTTTGCAGCTTTATTCTTAAAAACCAATGACACAATGTCTGTTGTTGCAGATAAAAATGAGAGCTCTTTGTGTGAGGTTTCCTGGTTTGAGCAATCTTAAAGCTTTACATAGGATGACGTTTCAAGGGCTCTCACAAAGTCATCGAGAGACACTGAGGGCTTTGGCTGTTTTCCAGCTTTCTCTCAAGGGAAAACAAAAGAAAAAGAGTGTGGATTTGCTTGTCTTTTAAGGAGCTGTACTTAGTGGAAGCATGAAAACAGGGAGAGCTCCACTGGGTGACTAAATAATAGTTCATAGCAAGTAATAACACTGCTCACATTGCTTTTTTAAAGTAAGGGCAAGAGGTAAGGAGCTGGGGCTGCACCTCCCCACACCGTGTGCTGCACCGTACTTGCAGCAGGAAGCCCCAAGCAGTTCTGGATCCAGACAGCTGCCTGCTCCCTCAGTAGACTTTTGTTCTGTTTCTCTATGGGCTTGTGTTTTTTTAAGCTACCCTTACTAGTTAATTGCTTCATCCCTAGCTGAAAACCTCAGTCAGATCCACAAGCAGCTTCCAGAGCCCATGTTCAAATTCCCTATAGAGAAGCAAAGAGTCGGGTTTAAGAAGGGAGCAGCAGGCAGCACGGGCAGTCATGGCCTCTTGCCCCTCGGCCACGAGTGCCTGCAACAGCACAGGAGAGTGCCAAAAGGACCACCTCCACCCTTGCAGCTCTGCTGTTTGAGAGGTCAGGCACCTCAGTCTTGTGATCCTTTTGACACAGCCACCCTCGACACAGGCCGTCCCCATCCCCAGCACCACCCTGCCCCACTGGTGGCAGCTTCTGCCACAAGCAGCCTTGGCCATGCCATACACCCCAGCCCTTCCTGCTGATGGGCTTCAGCAGCCTGGGATGGAAGTATTAAGAATAAGATCAGGCAACTGACACTGCTTCAAAAAAAAAGTAAAGAGACACTTTTCTTTAAGTGCACAGTTCATCCACCCCTTTCACAAGGTAGCTTCACCACCACCTGTGCCAAGACACCTTGGGCGATAAGAAGAGATGGGGGGACTCAGAGAGCAGTCACAGCCCTGTTGTTGCAATGCGGTGGGAGGGGGTGAAGTTAAACCATCACAGGGGTTACTTCTGGAGGCTGAGGGAGATGCTGATACATGGAGATCTGGCCCCTCATTCAAACTCCACTGGAAAAAGAAGCCAGCTCCCCAGGGTGTTGCTGACCTCTCTGGTATTGTCTGCAGGAGGACAAGATACACACTTTTCATTCAAGGCTGCTACCGTTATACTTGAATATGCATTGCTTTCCCCAGCCACCTCAAACACCCTGTCTTGGGCCAATATAACCATTGTTGTAGCTATGGGATGAATCAGATCAGGAAGTTCTCCCAGGTGAAAACCAGTCATTTATTTCTAACCTAGAATAGTCATTGTGCACACGCTGGACACGGCGCAGGCAGCATACCACAGCCCAGGCAGAAGTGGGATGCGCGGCAGGAATATACCGTGGGTCAGTGTGGCAGCCAAACACCTCCTGTTGCAAGAGTCCATCCCCAGGCAACTCACAGACGTCTCGTCCTGAGACAAGCAGTGCAGGATTGTCAGTAGGAGTAGGGCAAATTACATGTAGGAAAGCTGAATGGAGAAGAAAATGGGAGAAAAATGCTGCGGAAGAGAAAGCCATGTGGCAAGCTTTCTCTGGTCTTACCTCTAAGTGTGTAGTGAGGTGTTGCATCAATGGCAGATGTTGGACAATACAAAAGCTTGGTCATTAATATGCATATCAATCCCTGGGACTGTCTGGCCACACCACACCCTAACCCAGGCAGCGTGCAAGACTAGGGAGGAGTAAGCGTTTAGTTTGATGTGCTAAGCAGTGAAGAGCAGGCTCATTGTAACATCTACATGAGGATTTTACCTCTTGGTAGTTCACAAAGTCTCCAAAGACATGAGAGGCACAGGCTGGAAATGTCACCAGCAGGTGCTTTTGTTGCCCATGACTCCTGCCTTACCTGCACAGCAAGATGAAATACTGCTCCTGCCTGCACAGGGCAGGGTGTCCCACCTCTGAGCCCTAAATCTCTGGTGACGGTGGGAACTGGTGCAGCCGTGGCTCCCTGCCTTTTGTCCCAGGAACATCCCTGGCTATGTTTTGCCCAGTGGAGGGCCTGGTCTGTACAGTGTGATATGCTGTAACTGCTTGGTGCTGATCCAGCACTTGTATGGCTTCTCTTAGAGGGCACTAATCTCCATGCATGACCGTCATCCAAATATACTCTCTTTCCACCACACTTATCTCCCCAGTTGGTAATTGCACCAAAGGAGGCTCTTGGATAAACATCAGTAGTAACACTTTCTCCCTCACTTGTCATTGTTCTTCCATGATTCAAACAGCTTCAGATGACAGGTTTGAAAAATGGCCAGGACTTGTGAAGTGTGGGAATGGAAAGTTTCTGAATGCTGGCAAGTACTTATCAATCCCTGCATTGTAATATCGGCAACCAAGTGGCAACAGAGCTGTGCCAAATTAGGTGGAAAAGGAGCGCACACAAAGAAAGATGAATCGATTTAAAGGCAGAATTGCTATGAGCATGAGTACTCCTGAATAATTTCCACTCACTATTTGCTGAAGCAGGAGTTTCTCTTCAGTAGTGTCTCTAAGTGTTGTTCCAGTGACCCTCAAGGAAGCTGAAAGAAACATCCAAGTCTCCCGGCTGCAGGACAACATATAACTCACCCAATTTTGCAGCTTTTAAGCAAAACCAATCCAATAGCTCAGTCATAGTTACTTGGGGAAAATATTTTAACCCATGAACTCTTTGTATCTGCTTAAGAACATCAGAGCGCTCAGGCAGCCCTTCAAAGAGAAAAGTTACTGGGTATCAAGTGCTACATGATGCTACAGAAAGTTCCTTGCTCAAGAATATACAGTGAATGTGTTGCTCTGTGTGGTGGGATGCTCTCCCTGACCAGTTATGTAATAGTGTTATTTCACTGACCACCATTGAAATGATGCTCTTGGTTACAGTACATAGGAACCTTAAACACCGAGCAATCACACACTGCACACCTTCTCCCTGTGGTAAAGAGAGCTTAGCCATGCTTCAGTGCATGATATGTCACAGTGCAGATACGATAGTGCAGATATTGTCACAGGATTCTGCCAGAGCAAAGCTATTTTGGCACTATAGATTCTCCTTTTTCAGAAAGCTTCTGTGGGAAAAAAGACCTTCACTCCCCCCAAAGTCCATCTAAATATTACCAAAGTGCAAAAAAATAATTTCTGCCCTTTCTCCAGCAACTTTTGCAAGAACTAGAGCATCTTCACCAAGCATTCCTGTCTCTCACACACTGAGAAAACCCACCCTTGACAATGTTAAATTCCCCCCCAAACCAGATACCATGTCCTCCTAAGCTCTCTCAAAGGCACTCAATTAAAAATATATATAAAGAAATAAAACATCACAGACTGGTTAGTAAAGGTTGGACTTAAACCTAATGCTAAGTTCCTATTAACCCTACAGATCTCAACTGAGCTGCTCCCCTGGATGCTGCAACCACAGCCAGGAGGCATTCAGGTTTATCCAGAGTAATACCTTCTTCCATGGGTCTTGTGGATGCCCCTGCCCAATGCCAGGCACAGCCACAGCAAAAGTCCAGGTTGTGCAAGGGCAGCCCTGCACACTTGTCTCATTCGTCCTGAAAGGAAAATTCTTAAAAACTTGATCCAAGACTGGGTTTTTAAAAGTCCTCTCTACTTATGCCATATCTGTAATACCCATATCTTATGCCACTGACTTCCGTTGTGTATTTAAAGCAGGAGGAGTCAAGACTTGTGACTACTGCCATGGAAATCAGGAACCGCTGACCCTGGTAGACAGACCTACCCTGAAGTACAGGCAGTCGCTGGGACTATGGACCAAATCTCTACTCTGCCACAGCCTTCAGCCCACAAGTAAGTAATTTCTCTGCAAGTCCACAATAGCATCCAGGCACCAAATGGTGTGGAGGTGGGTCAGGTGCCCAAGTAATTTAGAGGCTCTAAGTCTAAACCTCTTTGGTTTAGTTTCCCCTCACTGACCAAGGAGAAGAGCACCTCCTGGCCTCCCCAGGCTCTTGAGAAGAACCTGGGAGACTGGGAAAGATCACACAGCAGTCCATCAGTAGAACAGCTAATAAGCTATTTAGCTATGAGGGACATGTGGGGATCCAAGGGACAAGAATGCTAGACAAGCCAGTTTGCCCAAAGTTCAAGTAATAAAATGAGTGATGCTCTTTAGGTTTTTTGTACTCTTTCTTAGCTGAAGGCACAAGGGACATCACACTCATGCTATCTAAAAACACATCCTTCCTAGGCCAGGACTTGCAACATGCACAACTGCAATATGCCAGCAAGTGCTTTGACCATGCCACTGGGTCAGGTACCTTTTCAGAAGACGGTTTGCATACTCAAAGCAGTGAGAACAATGCGTACAGGCTAAATAACTTAATAAACAAAAATGTACCTTAGGCAATTGGTGTTCTACCCTGCTCTGCTGCCCTTCGTTTACGGAGGTGAACAATGAATTAAATTACGCTTTGCCAAGAAAAGAAAAAAAGTCTGTTGAATTGTGTCAGAAGATCCCATTTTGGAAATGAGGCAGGAGTATTTTTGAATGGCAAAACCTAAATTTACCATTTGTCGAATCACAGTTTTGAAGTGGTATTTTCACCCTAAATCTAGATTACTCAAAAAAAAATAAAATTACCAGCTCTGAAACAGAAAGAAGTCTTCTCTTTCTGAAAAGCCATATCACACACAGGTGGACTGTTTGAGGTAAGTTTAAAATGAAATTCCACAAAACCATTTATTACTGAACAGACCATGGTAACCACAGATCCTCAGTAATGTTGGCAGGGACTACTCGCTGCAGCAAATGTGTCAGGTAAAATTTGAAATGGGGAAAACCTCAGAATATATAACTGTTTTTATTATTATCATCAGATTATGCTGTTATCCACATTTTAGGTCTTTCAAAGGTCAAGGCCTTCCTAGCGTGTGTCCCAGGTCCATCATGAGAGTATTGCGCTTAGGACTGGGCTCTTCAGTGTGGAGCCCATGGTCACGACTCAGATGATTAAGGAAATTGCCAAAGCACTTCCTAGAATTCCCCCTTTTTTGAAGGAAAGCAAGGCAATCATGCTTTCCTTCAAAGGAAAGGCACGAAGGCACCATGTAATGCTTCTCATGCTCATAGCCTATGAGCCAGACTCAGCTTGTAAGACTTAGCTTGGTTTCATGGCAGAAAGTCCTGCCAATTGTAGCCTCTCCATTCAACTTAAAAAGCACTGAAAGGTAGACAACTTGCATCTTCATTTACTTTAAGCCTGTAACTTAAGGATAAGCATCTCCTATCCACCACCTCCACAGCCATTTCTCCTGTATTCTTTTACCATATAGAAAAAAAGCTCAGTTAATGCACCCTCTCACACTTATGTTACACAGGATACCAGAGCAAGCAAGCAGAGCTGGGAATTTGCAGCACACACAGCCAATTGCACAAGATCCTAGTTTGGAGGTTTAATGCATTCACAGCACAGGTACCTGCTCAAAAGGCAGGGCATGCTGCCTTGCACCACAGCACGTGTAGAGCAAGAGGGCATCCCCACAGTACGGAGTAGCGCATCCAGTGCAGTTTTGCCCCATCTTAAAGCACATGAGACCCCTCACACTGCTAATCTCACCTGTCACTGTGAAGCAATACTGTTAGCAAGTAAAACCTTAAATTTTTAGCTGCAATTAATATGTGTTCAGCTCCATCGTGACAAGTTATAAGGTTAGCTGGCAACCATATCTCCACAAGAACTGCCAGACAGTAGAAGGTGGTTGCCAAGTTATATTCATTTTATTTGCTGGGAAAAATTAAGTAAACAAATATATCCCAATTTAATTTTTAAATAGTCATTCTTAAGGGATGAACTGAAAGATAATTATGGCTTGGCACACCTGTGTTATTTTACTTTTCTCCCACCCAACACTGGAAAGATAAAAGCTTTTCTTAGTGAATGTATTCATAGATTATCTGATGCAAAAATGGGGCATTATGATCTCTAGTCAGATTCCCCAGCTAGCACTGGCCGTGGGCTTCCCCCCTGTTGACCTCGTACAACAAAAAGCAGCCTCTGGACTGGCCTTGCTTTAAGCAAGGTCTGGGCCAGCTGACTTTTGAAGACTCCTTCCACCCTAAATTATTTTATGAGCCTATGAATTTACAGCCTTTGTCACAATCACAGGCTGACGTCAATCACACTTTCTGGCAAGATGGTGAAACCTGATATTAAGGCTGGGAGCAAGTTTCATCCATACTGCCAGTTTTCAAGAGTAATTATCTCATTGAGTGCAAAATCACCAGCCTGTAATTAGTTTAATTGCATCCTTCTGCAGCTCCCAGCAATGCCAAGCACTACACAACCAGCACTGGGCTGGTAATGGATTAAACACCCACAGGTGAGCCACACCAGAAGAGTTCAGCGCAGTTTAGAGTAGCAGGCAATATTGTTGGCTACCCCAAGACTTTGGCTGCATGGTTTGGGGTCTGAAAGCTACTTGCCTGTGTGCCCATTTTTACCCTTTAGACAGCTTAGATGAATTTTGCTCCGAGTTTCTCTGGAGTTCTCATTTACATGACTGGATAGGCAAAACCTCAAGCCACACAGACCCTTAAGGAACAAGGCAGAAAGAGCAGATGGAGCATCACTCACTAGAAAAAGACCATCAGGATCACTAGAGGTTCCCATCACAAAACTTCGCCAAACTATGCCGTTAGCTTCATTCCTGAGGAAGTAGCACCCTTTGCTATAATGACAAAGCCTGGCAGCACAGCTGGCAGGGACTGGGCACTGCCAGCCCCCAAGGAAATGAGGGATAAGGACAGAGAGGTGGGGAAAATACTGCTAAGGGGGGCAAAGAGGAAAGCAACAGGGATTTTCACACCTGGGACAGACCTTTAAGGAGCATAATAAAGCCCAGCAAGAAGTGCAGGACACACTAGTGGTTAACAACACACAAGTTCAGCCCCTCACCTGGGGTGGGTCCCCTCCTCCTGCCCCAGCACTGCATCCCCTGCAGCCATCTAGGAAGGGAAGCGGCTGGGTTTATAAAGCCAGGTCGTGCAGCGAGGGTTCCTTGTCTCTATGGTAGTAAGGCTGACCCCATCATGGACCAATCTGGGAACTCCCAGAAACACCTGGCTGGCTTGTTTGCATCTCCCAGGAATATTCTCCCAGTTTTGGTGGAAAGGGGCTTTCCAGTCCTGGCTTCTTTTCAAGACCACCCCAAAAAGTCGAATGTGTAGATAAGAAAGTGTCATTATTAATTAAGGGCCATCATTTTCTTCCCCAGCACTTACTATTAAGAAGCTTCCTTACCCTCAACCCATCTGGCACCCTGCTGAAGGTGGCAGGCAAAACAGCTGAGAAAAGACCCCAGGGGTGCAATTGAGAGCCTTGGGGGGGGGTTCAGCATTCTGCTGGGATGGGGTTTAGTGTCTTGTATGCATGACTACCAACATGGCCTGTTAATTTTTTACTTAATGGCTTATCCTGGCTGCAGCTATAAATCCCTACAGAAAGAATCAAGTTAAAGATTGCCTTATGCTTAGTGATACGCCCTAAACAGACACTACAGACAACACACATACTGTCACAACGGATCTCTATATTTAGGCCGATTATTAACTGAGTGATGCACATGACATTTAAGTTCTTACTGTTCTTCCAATGCCTAGTGGGTGTTATATAAAATTTAATTTCTTTTTTTAATGTATGCATTTTATATTTATTACCTTATTCTACCTGAAATCACCTCCACGCATATTCTCATATTCATTCAACCAGGATTGGTGGCAACTGCTCAGAACTTTATGAGGAGTCTGATGGTTTGGGGTTGTCTGAGTTCCACAGTGCTGTAAAGTTACAAGGATTTAATTTTAAAAGCAAGTTTAAAAGGGCACCTGATGGCCCTTCTCTCCAGCGGATGGACCCTTCCCCTCCCAGAAGGCCTGGTGGACCTGGGCAGTTGGGCTAGTCCTTTTCCACAGCCAGCAAGCCCTGATGAACTTGTACATCTCTTTGGCCCAGGTTCTCAGCTTGGGCTCCTGGTCCTGCTCTTTGCACTGCTAAGGGCTCAGAGGCTTTGCACTTAGCTGTGATTTTTAAGGACTTCCTCACCGAGAGAGACATCACCTCTGGATGTGAGAGCCTGAAAGGCAACAGATTAACGCTACTTGATGACATTCAGGAGAGGAAAAATTGTTTCATTGTTTTAAAGTGGGAGTCTCCAAGAATCAAAAGGCTTGTTTTCTCAATTGCTTTGCATGCGTAGCTGGCCAGTAGGTGACCGAAATCGTCACCACAATTAGATGGAAAATTCAACCGTTCGACAGAGAATTGAAAAGTGCAAAATAAACCCACCCAAAACTGAGTACAAAATTGCATCATTCACATGAAACAGCAGGACCCTCTTCGCCATGCAGACGTGCTCAGCTGTGCATATCGGGCAGGACCATGGTGGTCCCCATCCCGCCGTAGTGAGCCGCCAATGCTCGGTCGAGGCCAGTGCATATCATGTCCAGCTCTTGGCACTTGTGCCAAACAGCTCTCTGTGGTTTCTGAGCTGCACAAAGGGCATGGTGCTACCTCAGAAATAACATGGGAGGGTGGATGCTCCTTTTCTCACAGGTTGCTTAGTAAGCCATTTGCCACCAGCCAGCTGAGTTTCAGAGTGAGTCAACAGTGTGTTGCCACTTTGTCCTCATGGTGTTAAAAGTGATTCATGCTAGATTTGAAGTGAAAGCCAAGTTGCTTCCTTGCCTTAGTCACCATCGGCTAATGGTGGTGGGTTTGCTTGAATTCCCCTTGGCAGATGGGCTGGAGATCATTTCTTTAGCTGGGATTCAGCTCCATTCCAAGCAGGGACACACAAAACAGGAATAAAACACCCCAGTCCTGTTCCAGCTGCTGCAGTAACACGGATGGGCTTCCCCCTGCTTGTCCCCACTCTCCATCACAGACGGCTTTAAGGTCAAGTCAGACAATTATCCACCAAGAATGACATGGGTGGTGTTGATAGACAGCCCCACCCCCACCCCCCGATTATTTTGGGACACAATGGCTACCATGATGAATCAGAATGGCTACTCTGTCATGATTTCACATGAGCGAGGACATCCTTCCACCAGCAGTTGGCTTAACCCTCTCCCCAAACAATCCTGAAATAGCACGTGCGGTTATTAGTTACTCAGGGGAAGATAGGAGTAAAAAAGCAGCAATCAAACAATTAACATAATTTCTGATTATAATCTTAACTACATGGCAGTGAACTAAATTTTCTGATGACAAACCAGAAACCCAACCATAAATAACCTACTTTAAATATGAAGAGCCACTGTTCCTTACAAAGGTGCCCAAAGATGAGACTCTGGGGGACAATCCCACCACCCAGTTTCAGCTGTCGCTTAAGGCTGGTATCACAAAACACCCACTATCATGCATGGAGAGACATAGTGACCTCCAGAAATTGGTAAGAACAGCCTGACTAGATGCTCAGGCTCCCTTTATCCGGGCACCCAAACCAAGTGGTGAAAGCTGGTAGTGCAAAACCCTCCTCCCCTCCTTCATTACAAAATTTGCAGACTCACTTTGTTTAAACAACTATGTAGAGAGGTGTCAGCAGGTTGCATTTCTGAGCAATGTGTTCAGGAGGTGGATGCACGTTTAAACCAGCAACAAGGCTGCATGCCTATTTGTTTGGGACCAGGCACTCCTCTTCTGCAGGCACGGTGGGGATGCTGCAAAGCCATCAGCAGGGACTGGCAGAGCCAGAAGGGAGCCAAAGCTTTTGAAAAAGCAAAGCAAAATGCCTCTCCTTTTTTCCCCCCCACTAATTACTCCAGCAATGCCCAAATTTATCCCCATGTTCTCACTTGGACTTTATTTCTTTCAGGCCATGCATGTGACAGTAAATAACTATGGCTGCTCAAGAAACAAAAGTTGCGGCCTCATAGGCAGCGCCGTGAAATGAGGTAAATCTGTCGGACGAGGGAAACTGTGGGCGGTTCTGGAATAATTTTGCCTGGGACAATGTTCTTTGTCCTGAGCACAGCTGTGCCGAAGCACGCACTTGGCTTAACGTATGTGGCCTCCATGCTTTTGCGCTGAGCTTTCCTTTCCTGGGCTGCTCCAGCCACGCAGCCTTAGCCACAGTTTTCTTCCTGTATGAGGTCATGTTCTCTTTTTTTTTTTTACTCAACTCTTCCCTGATTTTACTACCACAGTTTAAACTGTTAGGTGATATCATGGAGATCTTAATTCCCAAAGTGGTGCCAACCATCCAGGAACTCTTTCTTCTGGGAGATGCTAAGCTTTGAAAATGTTTTCATGAAGAAATTCCTCCTAGCGTTGCATCTGCTTGAGTCTATTCAACATAATATTTCTAGCACGTTTCCTCTCTAAAGCATAGTCTTAGCTTCAGCAGTTGAATTTTCACCCTCGGAAAATTAATTCTCAGTGCACTACTGTGCTCATCTAATTTTGGATTCCTGCTAGTCAATCTTTTTTCCAGCTATATCATACTTGCTTATAATTTAATATCAGTGAAATCAGAACTGAGTTTTTTCTAGGCTGCAAAATGGATAGCAGCACTGCTTGCAGCAGTCAAAACCAGAAGATTTTAGGATTAAAAAAATATATAGCAAAAGAAAAACGTAAGTGTATATGTTTATATAATGAGCAGTGCTTTTAACATATCTATCAGGGACCCTCAGAAGAAAAAGGACAAATTGGGGTCATGTGCCTCCACGTCCACAGTAGGGAGCAGGCAGATGCTAGTCTACAAGTCCCAGCATAAGGACATATTTGGTCTGGTACTCCAAGTTCACTCACTACCTGGGTGGGGACTTTATCCAGAGTGGTGGCGTACCATCTTTTACTGCTTCATTTTGTTTTACTTAAAACATTATTTTCTTCCAGCATTCTATTTGTTGTCCTTACTCAAAAGGCTCCAAAGTGTGTTTTATTTGTTGCTTTAACTTACCAGCATAGCACAATATTGTGTAGAGCCTGATTTGCATCACTACTCTCCAATAAATGGGAAGAAGGATTTTTTTTCTGTGATGAGCCAAGACAGGCACTAGAGCCTGTTGTGCTCTCCTAGGCAGTCTCATAGCACTTGGCACCTTAAAGTTCCCTCCTGAAACGTGAGAGGCTGGTGCATCCCAAAACTCAGCAGCTGCCCTGCCTCCCTAGGCCACGCATCTCTGGGGAGCAGAGAAGTCTACACTTGTCTGAAACTCCAGTTTGATTGGGACAACCAGCCTCCACTGTAACATACTAAAAAAAAAAATCAAATTATTGCAGTGTCAAACCTTTCCTACCCAGGTAAGCCTGGAAGCATGTAGCTTTACGGAAAGAGTATGAGGAATGTTATTTCCCTGCCTGCTCCATAGTTGTGACTAATCCTTTTAACTGAAAGTCTGCATTGTTTTGTAAATTGGAAAATTAATTTTAAAATGTTTGCTTGCTGTTGAGGATTTAGATAAGACTAGGCCAACTCTTTGGCTAAGCAGCTCCAGTCTTAGGTCTTGGCTCTCCTCACTCATGAAAAGCTCTTTTCAGCTCCTGTCCAGTCTTAATTACAGATGCTGCTGTCTTCTGATGTGTTCCCTAGGAGGTCTTTTCTTCATAAGCTTCTCTATTGGTGTGTTTTCCATAGAAATTAAATTGTGCAGCATTACCCCTTTCCCTGTCTTTGAACCCCTTTTACTAGGCAATTTTAGGTAAAAACCTTCCTGGTATTCCTTTTTGCATTTACCAACCCCTGCCAACACATGGGTCAGGCTTACAGAAGAGGGATCATTTTGCATGGAGCTTAGTGGGAACCACCCGTGCATGCAATGCAATGCAATGCATCCCACACTTTGCAGGGCTCATGGAGGGATTCACCTCCATCCTCCTGAAAGCCCCAGGGATGGCCCCTGCAGCTGGCAGGGCTCATACAGCCACCAAGAACTTGCTGCCAGTGGCTTCACACACTCAGCACCCTCCAGCGAGTCCTGGAGAGCCCAAAGGGTTGGCTGGCAGCCTTGGACCCTCAAGTGCCTACCAGCATCCTGCCATCATGGCACGACCCAGCCAGCTCCCCTGCTGCTGCCTGCAAATGGATTTGAACCTATGCTGAAGCTGAAGAAGCTGTACTGAATCCCAGCAGCCCTGTGAGACATGATGCTGCCTAATCATGCACAGAGCGGTTAAACACTTCAACAATATCAGGTTTCAGATAGCTGGACCGCTACCTCTGGAGAAACTTTAAGCTAACAAATTAGGGTAGACAGTCCCTTTCCTATTCTCAAGGATGCCTAAGCCACCAGTAGGGAAAAATAGTCAATTCTAATCTACCTTCCTCTGGGAACATGGTCTGTGCCCTTATACTTTGCATATGAACTGATATATAGAGAGACACATACTGCATTCTCTAGTTTTGTGATTCAAATACTTCTTCGGCAGAAGAAAGGAGCCAAAATTGCTCTTGAGGTCTATTTAGACTAAGCAGCACCCTTACACGGTGGTACATCCATTCCCTCTCCTTTGCCTTAACATGAAGTTTGGCTGCTGGAAGTTACTATTTGCAAACTGGGCTCCATCATCTCCAACTGGAAAATGACACTGAACATCTGTCAATCTTCTGACATGCATGTTATTAGACCTATGGCTTAACCCTTAGAGGATACTGAAGTTCTTCCAGCCAAACCATTATGAACGCTTCATGTCCAAACCTCACTGCCTCTTCCCCAGCATGTGTCCAGCAGCTGCTAAATGGGACAGAGCATTGCTACTAGGAAGGACTTTTTGCTCATCTCTGATGTCACCAAAGACCAGGCTCTGAAATGCCTGTGTCCTCTGAGCACTCCAAGACCAAAGCCAGCTGTCATCTAACACAGCTTGTGCTCCCACTAAAGCATAGGCCCATTTTCATGGCTTGTGCAAGAATTAGGCATTTGTCCTCATGCTTTGACCTGGATTGAGTACGAACTGGTCATTGTATTGTGCTGCGGAGAAATTAAGTCAGTCCCAACACAAAGAACACGCTGCAGGACATTTGGCTACAGCCGACATTCTCTCACCTGCACTTTGCAAACTCCCCTCCCGCTGATTTTGAGAGGGTGCCCAGCACCTTACAGCTGCGTGCTGAGGAGGAGCCGATGCCAAGGCTCTCCTGCGCCCGTTCACGCCAAGCAAAGCAGAGACGAAACCCGTGCTTCTTACAAACAGGTTTATTTGCATTTTGACTGGAGCACAGATTCTAGATACAGATTTCTTCTGCACAACAGTACAAGAGCCAGTGCAAAATATGCTTTTTATTTATTTATTTATTCATGTAAAAAAAAAAAAAACCAAAAACCAACAAATGAAAAGACAAAGAGTGTGGCAGTATTTACTCACAACTGGTACGCCTCAGCCTCCAATCAACCCACCTCCACTTGCCCTCGCCCATCACACCGACTTCGTAATCAGCATCACCTGTCTTGAATGGCTGCATTGTCAGTGAAGAGAGGTAACTCCCCTAGCCCTCTGAAAGATAAACACTCACCCCAAGCAAACTGGGACAACAGCAGGCTACTTAAAAAAGTTGGACACACCAGCTGATCACCAATGCGTCCTGCCTGCAGGGAGCAGAAGAATTTTGTGGGACTGGCAAAAAAAAAAGGTACAAATCAGAAATACACAAAGAATTGAGCACCAGCTTAACCCATTTGTTAAAGAAAGGCAAGGATGTTAAGATACACCTCCAGTCTGCCTTCTCATATTCACCCACAGCAGTGATGATCAAGGCCAAATACTCCCCGCTCTGAGTACCCTGTGCTGTCAAACAGATTATAATCTTAAGAAAATATTTCTATTAGTACCATAAAGTTAAACCATTTCATAACTGGAGGAGAAAGAGAAGCTACAGTCTGAATACAATTTCTTTGAGAACAGTCAAAAACAAAACCAGAAACAGACAAAAAAACCACCTGTCCCAGTCATCCACCAGATGATTGTTAGAATTACAGCCAATGCTTAAGCAATACAACATCGAGCTAGGAAAGTCATCGTATGGTTGTTCTGCTTAGGGAGTAGCTCTTACTAGTTTACAAAGCGTTGGGCAATCTATTTCTCTTTAACTAATTTTCAGAAGCTGCAATATAGAACTGCAGTGGTAGTGCAAGAATATGCCTATCTTCACCAAGGTCTGGGATTTATGTTGCAGAAATTAATCAAATTTACATCACTCCAAGTGTACCATGTCCAAATCACCTAGAGTCACTATTATGGACTTTTATATTTCTACCCAAGGAATGGCTGGGTTTCAAAGCTTGATCAACCAGAGTCTTTTACATTGAATTGCAATTAAACAAAGCAGAGTACCAGTTAAAGCCAAAGAACACAAGTACTCAGCACGTATATGTGTTGATACAGTACAGTATGTATGTGTGTATATATATATACGCATAAATATGTATATGTTACATTATAAGGAGAGGGCCATTCAGGACTTCTGAACTACAAGAATCCTTTTACCACATCCAAGTCTTGAAACTTCAGCCCATTAAATTTCACACCAAGACAATGAGAACTCCAATATTTTCCAGATTGAATTATTATTTCTATTTTAGCCAATTAACCAAGCAGGGCCAGCTGAAAGAACAGGAGCTTTAATTTTAATAACACCAGTCCTGCCACCTCAGGCAGATGGCACAAATTTCTATCACCAGATTATTTGCCCCTTCCCTGCCCTGCAGTTGTGTATCATGGGCATTTCTATGAGTTCTCAGACCATCACCAGAGTCGTACTATCTGATCTGTATCAACTTACTCAGTTGTCAGAGAAAATGCTGCAATTTATGAAATAATTTCAAACAGCCAGTACAGATCTGACAAGAACCCAGGTTTATACTTTGCAGTACTGGCTGGAGTCACACTGGTTTTAATCATGTAGTGGTTCTGTCTTTTCATCCCCAGCAAGCCCACTTCTACTCATAGCGGCTGCCATCATACATACAACCTCAGAGCTGGACCATTTGGGATACCATACTATTCACTGTAATCCTAAACCCCAGACCTTATAAAGGTCTGCTGTACAAATTTCACATACAGAGCTGAAAAATGTCTCATTTAAATCACTTTGAACAGGAGGTTTCATTTGTTACTTTTTAAAAAAGAAATAGGAGCAACAAAAAGTTTAAAAAAAGCAAGAATAAATGTAACAGGCACTTAAGAGCAAAGCAAATGCAAAACCCTTTTGGATATTTAGATGAGGGGGAGCTACTCATCTCCCTTGCCTTTAGCCTATCTAGAATTAAGACATCTAGCCCAGACTAATCATTTGTGCTTCCTCCAGTCTTGAGGAAACCAAAGCTTCCTTCTGGAGGCTGTCACATCCTCAAACAGGGCAAATGAGTCTCTCCAGGGATGGCAGACCCTCTGTAACCACAGGGAGAGTCTAAGATTACCTGCCACTTACACAGGTGAGACAAGTCTCTCTCACTCCTCACATAAGCCACTAACATAAATCCTGAAGACTTTGCTTGGTTCCTGCACAGACAAACTCGCCAACTTCAACAGGGCAAGGGTTTGCTTTTATGTTTTTGGGAGGCAGAGGGGGAGGTTCATCAGCAGTCCAATCTCACACCAACGTTGCTCGACCACTTGTACTGGCCGCTCAGCCACGATCGTTCATGGCCAGTTTGCCCAGGTACAACAACCGGTTGGTTGCGCAGCATCATGCAATAAGGGCAAAGGGTGCAACACGTTTTCCTAACACCCAGAGATGCATCGCAGTCTGCAACCTCCTCAAGGTGGGCAGTGGAGGGGGAGATGCTGATCTCCTCCCTCTGGCGACCAGCGATAGGACACGAGGGAGTGGAATGAAGCTGCATCGGGGCGAGTTCAGACTGGACATTAGGAAAAGGTTCCTCACCGAGAGAGTGGTCAGTCACTGGAACAGGCTCCCCAGGGAAGTGGTCACAGCACCAACCTGTCAGAGTTCAAGGAGCGTCTGGTTGACGCTCTTAGTCATATGGTTTAGTTTTAGGTAGTCCTGCGAGGAGCAGGGATTTGGACTCAATAATCCTTATGAGTCCCTTCCCAGTCAAGATATTCGATGATTCTAAGCTGAAGTAACTTGACATTCTCTTAGACACCAAACTAGCTGTGCTGAGTCTTCATGGGTGTGTATGTTACTTGACCACAATCCTCCAAATTTCTGCTGGGACTACAGAGGCTCAACAAGGACTAGAACTACTCTGTCAAGTAAGTGTAGGCCTTACACACACATTAAAGTTATACAGCTTTACAAACAGGCTAACATAGATAAAACAGTAGAGCCCACCCAGTAGGACAATATTCATAATCTATGGGATTGTTTACTCTGGTATACCTTCTTACAGCATGGAAAAGAGAACAAGATACATTGTCAAATTCACTCTTATAGCAGTATGGAAGGAAGTAATGTAAAAAATTCCAATTATAAAAGGCCCTAGCGGAGAGTTATTTTTGTTCAAAACTAATCAAGCAAGTGCTACTGAAACACTATGAGGACTTTTGCATATAATTCCTTATGGGCAAGATTTCTTTTTTAAATAATCAAGAACAAGTTATATTTTTTTAAATAAGCAAACAGTTCTCAGTCCCTAACTCTGGGTGCAAAGCTACGTCTATCCTTTCTTCACACTGCTATGTTTCAGTATTGCTGTGTCCCCTGAATTACAGGGCTATCACATGTAAGTGGATATGGTACAGGCTACACTCCTGGCAACTCCAAGGTCTTTTTTAAACCCTTCTCATCAGGTCAGATTCACCTCCCTGACTTGCATGCCAACAACAGCCATGCCATACATTGGGCCCGTATTACAAAACAGGAGGAAAAAGCACAACCAATGTACACCTTCCAAAGCACTTTCCACAAAAGGAACCAAACAACTCCTGGTACACCGGGGCACATTGGTCCCACATACTCACAAAAACAGCTGGAATTTTTTCCCTGTTTTGGAAGGCAGCTGTAACTGCATGGCCACAATCTGGATGACTCAGTGCCGGGAGCTCCCCAGCTTCCCCCCTCCACGGGCATGGCAGCACAGAGCAGGCTGCAAAGCCGGGGAGATCACACCGGCACCAAGGCAGGGTCAAGCTTGACACGGCATCACCTTCCTCTCAAAAAGATGGCATTTCCCATCCTCCGCAAAGGCATTTCTTCCCCCAAAGCTCCCCCTGGCCCCTCTGTCTGACCTCCCCTCTCTGTCAGGAGACCACTTACAACCTCCTCACCTACGCAACCTGGTCCTCAACCAAGAAGCCTCAAACTCCTTCACTCCAGGGGGAGGAATCGCCATGTCCCAAAGACTGGGCGTCCTCTTTGGAGAAACACTACAATTCATGGAGCATCCAGGACAGCCAATTGAGCAAGATCATGCCTAAGTAGGCAGAGTTACTCAATTAGCTGAGCTGGCTGAAGGTTTTCCCATTGTAACACAATTTTTCTATTCTAGTATTATTTTTGGTATAAAAAAATTCAGTGGGGATGGGTGGGTTTTTTTGCACAAAACTTGATGCTTTTAATGAAAAAAAGGTTGCTTTTCCCAATATTTTGCTGCTTGTTTCTGTTGGGAAAACTTGAAGCACATCGGTTTTGTCAGAAAAATATCAGTCCGTGTCTGTCCGAATTCCTCCGGTGTCAGCTGGGAGCTGTAATTCATGGGCTCCATGTCCCCCTCTTTCCCAGAAGGCTGGGCTCCTGGGCACCCCTCCAGCCTTCATGACGCATTCCCCCTTTGACTAACCCACAGTAAGAGCATCATGGGATCTGTAACCCAGCCAAAGAGCTCAGCCCCAAGGGAGACACGGCGCACAAGGCACTTGAATGGTAATTTCGGAGGTCTGCAACAGTAGCTCAAACTGATGCTGCTTTAAGGGCCAAATGGATTTAATTAAATGTTTCCATTTCAAAAGGCTAGAACATTTTATTCAGCATTTTCCAGCTGACAATTTCTCATTTTTTGAAAAATTTCCATTCCAGGAAAATTTTTGGTATTTCAGCTTTCCATCTCAATTCAGGATGAAATTCAATGTTCAAGTATCAGAATTTGATGCTACATGGACACTCGGTTTGGGAAACAGCCCTATTAACTAGCTGCCAAAAGTGAAATGACTCCATCCATGCAAGAGGGGTGTGATCCAGTTTGCCTTTGACATCAGTGGAAGCCACTTTTTCAGCTCAGTGGAGCCTGGATGGCGTCCCAAAAGACCAAGGGAGGGTGGAGTTGACCATAGTTTCAGATATTGGAAACAGGAGTCAAGAGTGAAACAGCAAGAACATAAGAACTAGCAACTAAGATGATCTGTTACCTGGACTCAATCAAAACTCAGTTTTACTTACTTTAGCAAGTAACAGGAAGAAAAATCATTAAGATTATAAAACCTAATTCCCAGTTACAGTAAAGATACCAGTTAATCAAACCTTTGTAGAGTAGAATAAATCCACACTATGAATTTGTCATGAGCTCTGTAACCTTCAATGTTCAAAACATTTCCTCAGAAAACCTTCATATATTCCAATCAGGGAGACTACTCTGAAGCTAAAGATACAATATGGTACTGAACTGCTTGCCTCAGGTTGCCTGTCCTCCCTTGAACCCACAAAATTGTTCTATTGGATGGGTATTACAGAAGTTCTGTCAGGAGGGACTACGGTCTCTGGACTTTGAGCACATCTACAGGTGAAGAACAGCCAAGAGTGGGCTTCCAGGGTTGAGACTCTGGGTGAGGACTGGGCATCAAATCCATCCTCTGCATTGCTCAGTCTGTTTTTGGATGTAGCCCCAAGCCTTCCACCTCAAAGAGTAAAAAAGAAGCCCCAGGGAGCCTATGTCCATCAGCAACAGAGGATGTGTTGAAAGCAAGAGAGCACTTAGAACAGTAAATAAATCAATTCACCCAACCATGAGGGGTCTAGAGAATTGGTTTTTGTTTATCTTTCATTTCCCTTTAGTACAAGGCTGATGTTTCTAAGTAATAAGCAGAAACCTCGGCAATTTTTAAGACTGAAGAGGAAGGGAGGGAGGAAGAAACATGTACAAGCTTTGAGGATGTTCTCAGCTCCAGCTTAAAAAAAAAAAAACAAAACAAAACTACACACCACCAAAAACATATATCTGTAAAAGCAAGTTTTTCCTTAAGCTGTTTGGTAATTCTTAGTTCATAGGAGCATTTTATCCAGAAGGTTCTTCATGTTTCCAGTCTAGGTTGTAGCAATCTCAGTGAGGCACTAAATTTTAGGCTGTTAAAGTCTTTCTGTGCAGCACGGTCATTTTAAAATGATGTGGTAGCCGTCATTGCTTTCAGCTGTAACAAAGAAATGCAAAGCATTTTTTCATTCCTTTTAGAAAACAGCACAGATACAGAACTCCAGATTTTCTCCTTAGGTAGTTTGCAATAGTTTGTACTCTTGTTCCACAACCCACTCATGAAAATCAATGTTGAACATGTAGGTTAAAGCATTTACATAAAAAAATAGGACATACTAACTGTCATCTTTTATCATTTTACTGGAAAGTTTTCTTCTCATTTATGTCAGTGGTATCAATGGATTTATGAAAGTTTTACAACAGTGTAACTGAGAGGAAAGCATAGATCAATCAGTCTACTACATGTAAATTGATGCAACACCTTGACTTACACTATATTAAGTTACTTATCTTTTCAGGATAACAGCACTGAGTTTGTGATAACGTTTAGTGCAATTGAAAGGAGGAATTATCTTTAGAGCCACATGTAATAGCAGCAGCAATACATACCTTTTAATGTGCTGATAACAAAACAAGATTCATCTTGGAAGTTTTGCACCATCTGAAGGGCAGAAGGAAAAAAGCCAACACAAAATATTTTTAGCAATTAAATTCAAGTTTCTTTCAGTGCCAGTATAGAGTTTAGAGGAGAGCTATCAAACTGTCCTGAGTCCTGCCCTACACAGTCCTAAGTAACCCTGCCCGTAAGATTATTAAAGTACATGACTGATTAATTAAGCTCCTTGCAGCTGCTAATGTGCTTAAGAGAACCTCATACTAAAGTGCTTGCCTGGAACTGATCTAGCTTGTTCAGCGTTTTACCATCCTCTTTGCAGCTCTTGATTCTGCAAGTTCTTATACCGCTCCAGTTAGTCTATTAAAGACTGTGCTCTTAATTGCCTTCAGTGAAGATGTAGTTGTTTAGACTGGATGAAGGCAGTCCCTCTCCTAAAATCTAACAACGGTTATACACATTCAGCTGAATGAGGAGGCTCAGTTGAGCTTACATTAGCATCTGAAATAATATCTAGAGGTGGTCAGCCCTGAAAAATGGACTCCTTGCTGAATAAAGGAATATTGCTACTGAAAAGCCATCTCAGCAGCATCCACCTGGTTATTTTGACCAGACATTAGTATAGATGCTGTGCTTGCAGGAATCATTTACCTGCTTGTATTTTGTTGAGGCACAGGAATCTTAATGAAACTGCTATGAAAGGCAAGGCAGACCATGGGAAGCAAGATTAGTATCTAAAGCTATTTGAGTTATTCATGAGATACAACTAGATTTTCAGAACACGTGCAGGTTCTAGCAAGGCCCCTAACTAAAGAGGCAAGTTAAGAGATTCGGCTGACTTCAGATCCAATCTGAAATGCTCATTTAAGCTTCATCCTTAGTCAATGCTTCCTCCCATCTTAGAGAAGCTGTGTGGGACAGAGGAGGTGAATTACCCTCAGGAGGTGTCTCATGCAGCTGAAGCAGATGCTGGACACCTAACTTCAGAAGGGAGCTGACCAGAACCTCTCTGATCAGCTCAGAAAATCCAGCTTTAAGCAAAAGCCTTCTCCTAGCTATTGAATATCATTCAAGTAGAGCACTTTCCAGCTGTAAGTCCTCACACCAAATATCCTTTTCAACTTAGACTAATCTCCCTATTCTCTTCTGGGTTTAACATCCACCCCCTGCTCCCGCAAATCAAACTTCACTGGCCAGTCTGTGTGTCTGTGCCTAATGATGCATGAAGTACATTCATAGAGTGCCTCACTCTTGCCACTATAGTACTAGAACAAGAAAAAAATTATTAAAAAAAGCAATAGACATTGTTAATAATTGACTTAAATAAATACTTAAAGCCTCATACCCAAGCTGGTTCAGGCAATTCCCCTACCAAGAGTTGCCTCCAAGCACTTTACATCTATAAAGCATCAAGGTTTCAGATTTAATCAGGCTGAAATAGCAAGGAGACTTTAGGAATAAGCATTTCAGCCTTCGATTTAGGCTCCAGTTGAGACCTATGCTCTGCTTCATTTGTTTTAACAATGTTTCTTAAAAATGAAGCTCCTTAAGTGATTCTGGTGCATGAATGAGTAAGTAATTTTGTGGGGGGGGAAAGAGGAAGAAGGGCAACTCACTATTAACCTGCAAGTTAATGGAATGGACTAAATTAAGCCATCATATAATGGGACACAAACAGCTAGCAGAGGTCCATTAATTTACGGTGTGCACTCACACAGCACTGACTCTGACTCAGTGGCTGTAATCACTAGCCAAGATGTAAGATTAATTGCCCTACAGATTTTCAAACTTGCCTTTTTTAGGAAACATTCCTACTTAATTTTAAAGATTCTCACTTTAGATCCTCACTTCAAAATTTGGTTAAGTAGCCAGCATAAAAAGGAAATGACCGATTTTGTTCTGTTTTCAAAAAAAGACTCTTTTACAAAGCAAAGATATTAAAATCACACCAAAATCAATGGTATGCATGAATGATTTGCTTAAGTATTTGCTTTAACTTGTTGGGATTAGTAACCTTGCAAAGCTTCCTTGAAGATTCATTCCATAATTTAAAAGGTCATTCTAACTTCAAGCAGTCAGACAACTGTTACAGCTCTGACAGAGTTTGCACTAACCCCTTACCTCATTGCTCACTAATACGTGGATTCCTGTGGGTCCCTGCCGATAGATTCGATTTATCTGCTGTGGAGAAATGCTGTACAAGTTTGCAATCTTCTCGATTAATTCCAGCGTGGTCAATTCTTCCAAGAAGATTGCATGATATACTGCAACAAGTTGAAAGTAATTACAGAATTATAGAGTAATTACAGAACAGCAACTACAGATTACACTAAGATGCCCAATATCAACAACCAAGTGGGTTTAAGATCAAGGTTAAAATCTTGACAGTAGGTAAACAAGCTTAGTAGCTTTAATGCAGTACCCAAATATCCAGCTTGATGATTTCTAGAAAAACACCCAGTATTTGGATACAGTGGGCAAATAAAGTATACGTCACTTTTGCCCAGAGGAAAACACAGGGACTAATGACAACATGGGGCAATAAAAAAATCCTCTCATAAAGATGTTAACATTTTTGGATAATGTACTTTTACTGATTTTGACATTTTAAAGTAGATCCAATTAACAGTAAACCACATGATATTATGTTACACAAAAGTAGTATCTTATTAGATGTTATCCCACTGATCCCATAGGCACAAACTAAAGACTACAATGTATCAAATAACTGTAGATGACAGTATTATTTTTTAAATCCAATCCAAATGGTAGAAACAACCAAGTAGACAAGCTGGGCCTGGTTAATACTATGTGCAAGAACTAAGGACAATTTCTATTCTCATTTGATCGTACATCATGTCATGAAGGATAGTTAAGAGCAGTGAGTCCCCAAAAGCTTCAAACTTCCAAGAATTAGAACCTTACTTTAAGACATACCAATCTTCCATTTCCCAGGATATTTTCAAATAAGCCATAATCTAAAGCAAGTTGTGGATGGGAAGGTAGTTTTTAATGCTATGGTCCCTATTAAGAACTGAATAGAGAATTTGCTGCAGCCTTCTGCAGATAGCTTGTAAGTTGGGTCTGTTCCCCAGGCAGACGGTACCAGTTGGAATGTGTAGCCCTGAAACTAACCCAAGTGGCAGAACTGGGATAAACAGGACCTCTTTAAATACTCAGGACACCAAGCTGTCCCACGCAGGAGCTCAGGCAGAAAGCAGCATTCTCACCAGATAAGTGTTTAACAAAATCCATACATAAAAACTTACCACAAAGACTGCCATCTCCGTTTTCTCGTTTTTGGTGGAGATGGGACCTGTTTTGCTCTGGTTCTTGACAGACATAAATTGTCATCTTGGGCCTTACATTTCTAAGGATTATTGAAAAAACAGTAGTGAGTTATTTAGTAGATCTAAAACTGTTCCAGTCAGCTACCAAACAATGACAGCTGGAATCATTCAGGCTGTGCATAAATAACGGACTAAGGGATAGTCTTGATGCTGGTGACTAGATGTCTTAGGAGGTCTATAAGAGCCCCCTGGGAGGTGGTGATACAGTGCAGAGCACCTTAATCTCTTCAGGATCAGATAAGAATAAACAGTTTACAGCATTTGCCAAGCAGCTCATCATACCTGCTTTTACTGATTTGAACCCTGCCCAGCTGTAAAATTTATGATGTTCTTGCAATAAAAGTAAGTTTAAGAGTCATTTGAGGCTCCAGGGGTTGGTTGGTTGGTTTGTTGTTCGTTACCAGTGATGGAGATGCAAGACAGGGTATTGTAGGCCGTGTCTCACATGAAGTGGATGGAACCTATCAGCTGGTAGCAAATAAACCACCGGGGATCCACATTATGCTGCTTCATTTCGGCAACATTTCTGACCTGTGCTTGGATTTGAATACCATTGTGATCTCCAGCCTCTGAGATGACCTCTCTGAAGTGTTAAAAGGAAGTCTAAATGCTACAGCTCCAGGATTAACTTCTAGTTAACACTGAAATTACCCAGGGATGCTGCCATAACAAAAAAAATAGGAAGGAAGAAGTACAAACCTTCCTTTGATTGCATTAAAGAGCCGAATTCCATCAGCAGGGCCACAGATTTGAACAAAATCTTCTTTGGACATCTTCAGTAAGTCAGCACCTACATATTTCAAATTGATTTTTTTTCAGAAGTTAAGCAAATCTTAGCTTCCAAATTGTGTGTATGGGCAGCAGGAAAGGGCAGGGGGAGAGAATCCACAAAGCTAAATCAGACAGATTTGCCTAGAGAAGTTGCAAATTCAGAGAGGTGTATGCTGCAAATCAATCATCATGAAACAGAGCTAGAAGCTGCCAAAAGAGCAGTGCTGCACTGGAAGATACTCTAGCCAACTCAGAGACAAGCTAGATATTTAACATTGGCCATTAAATGGCCCAATTTTCTCTAACTCCCACATTCACCAGGTTATTTAATCATGTTGCAAGTCAGAGAGAGGCTCCTCAAGGTTTCAATATCTTTAACAATTCCCCCTTCCACCAACCTACTGCCGTGTACAACTACCTAATGGGAGGGTACAGTGAAGATGGAGCTGCAGATGGAGCCAGACTCTTCTCAAAGGTGCACAGGGACAGGATGAGAGGCAGCAGATGGAAGATGGGAAGCACTGATTAGGTATAAGGAAAAACCTTTTCACTGTGAGAGTAGTGAAGTATTTGAAGAGGTTGCTTAGAGACACTGTGGAATTTCCGACCTTGGGGATACTCAAATGCAACTGCACAAGGCCCTGGACTTGCTTCAAGCAGGGAGTTGCACCTAATGAACTCAAGAAGTCCCTTCCATCTTAACTTACTCTCTTCCATCTTTACTTATTCTATATTTCTACAAACTGTTTTGGCAAATGCTGCCTAATCTAAGAACAAAAGAACAACCACACTGGATCAGACCAGTGATCCCATCAACAGCGGCCAGCAGCAGATGCTATTGGTATGAAGCATGAGCTGCAATCACAAAAGAGAATAAAGACAAAGTAATTAGACTGTTTAAACTCACCCGAAAAACTTGAGAAGAGTCTACAGAATGGAGAGAACCTATTACGATGAAGCCACTGCTGGGCATCTTGAATAGAAGCAGAAGGAAGGAGATGCTACATTGCAAAAAGAATAAGAAGGTCTTGAAATGAACTGTTCACCAGTGTCCTAAAAAAGAAAAGCACCACATTAACATGATCTCAAGTACTTACATCATTGCTGGGAGGCAGGAGCTCCACTTGGTGGGTTGGAGAACTGTTGCTAAAAAAAATTATGTAAAGTTGGAAGAGAAAAAAAACATTATTTTAAATTTTACATTGCAGTGTCCCTCCTCTTCCCCCTCCTCCATCTGACTCAACTGTCAGAAGTTATATACCAACTTGGCTCTTCTCTCTATCACTTTAGAAAAGGTGTCCAAAATCTGGACCAAGAGAAGAAAAAAAAGAAAAAAAGAAATCTCTGTTTGAGCCTTTTGTTGGTCAGTTGAGGTCCTACTCAACACTGAGAGACAAACTCAGTCTACTGACCTCATTCAAGCTTTTCCATATGGGTGACTCACTAATGTGACACCATCTAAGCAAGGAAGTCGTGACCAACAGAGTGGCTGAACTCAAAATTTCTACAAGCCAGAAATCCCCTAACTAAATCCACTGTCTAATAACGATTTTTCACAAAAATTCAATAAAGGACCTTATAATTCAACCCCGGTGTTATCTTAAACATAGTAAATTGCAGTTTAACTCTTACTCAAAACTACATTTCTACTAAACCCTCCTAAAACAGACAGGACTTTAACATGCCAAGGATTTTCCCAAAGAGTTAATAATCTACCACTGGAAGAAAATGCTCAACAGATCTCTCTACTAACACCAATTTTTGTCATTTCAGTGTTTGTCCTTATTCATAGGTTGAGGTCGCTCATTGAAAATTTGTAATATAACATTGATTAATTAATAAGCTTTGTGGGAAGGTGACAAGGCTGCAGAGTCCTAGAGAAGGAAAAGAAAGGCCTACATCAAATTCCTAGGGGAAAGTATGTTGCAGGGAGGACTCAGAAGTACTGAGGGACCCTGCTGTATATTTCTGTCATCAGCTGTCATCTTGGGTGTTTCAAGACCACTAAAATTGTTTCTTTATGACAGCTATATTGATGAATTAAACATGCCTCCTGTTAGCCCTTTGTTCTGGAACGGCTTCTCAAAACCCAGGCTGTTTTGCCCCGGACAGGATTTCTTCCCATTCAGCTGGGAATTCAGCACCCCAAACCACCTCAGGACAGAAAAGAAGGAAGAAATACCTACTCTGAAGAGGTGCTGAAGGCTGAAAGCCTCTAACATTCCTGTCAGAAGATACTGGGAATTGCTGGTACAGGGCATGGTGTGTTCTCTGACCCCCACAGAAGAGTAAGAGAGGAAATTCATGGCAGGAATTGCCCTGGTGGTCCTCTGATGTTCACCTCCCAGCCACCACATAAGCAGAGGACATACAAAGAGTACTCTGCGTTACAGGCAATTCCTGGATGGAAGGTCTTAAAAGGCTTTGTGGGAAATATTCTCCCCTTTCTAGGAAGGGTGGTCCTTGACCTCTTCTTCCAGGGTATGAAATGCATGGACACACAAAACACATGCACACAAAGGCTACCGTATCAACAGGAAAGATAAAGCATTTATTTGTTACATACCCATCTCCAAGGTTGAAGCTGTTGGGTGAACTGTTGTAGCTTGGAGATGGAGCATTGTTCATTTGATAAGGCACATCTGGCCAGGGAGAGCACTGTTGGAAGAAAGGCAGCAGGGATACTTTCATAAGGATGGAAATAAAGGATTCGATTCTCCTCTCATACCACATTCATGCTGTTGCCACGCCACTAACTTCAGCTCATCACTCCTGCTGGGAGGAGGAGACAGGCCATGGATTTTCTACGCTGCTCTCCAAGCGGGCTGTCAGGGGGCCAGATTGATTCCAGTTGTGCATTCCACATTTCTCCCATTTCACAAAGCCTGTCCCCAAATAACACTGGGCCAAAGTGTGCACAGCTGTAAGTCAGAGCAACGCCAGTAAGTCAACTCAGACTGAAGGCAGCAACGATACAGAAATACCCCTGGTCTCAATTATAAATCCCTAATTAAATCCAGGCAAGAGTGACAAATACGCTCCAGTGGCATTGCTTCAGGTTTATACCAGTGAAAGAGCAGAATTTGAACCAGCCTGCTAAAACCTCTGGCTATTAGTCAAAGAGCTTGAGTTATAAATGGGCATTACATGGAGAAAATGTAAGATAGACAGACAGACACAAAGCTACTAAAAGCCTTCACAAATGTAGGTCAAACTCCATATTCCATTACAGTAGTGTAAAACCAGACTAACCCAGCTAGAATTGGTGACTCTGTTCTGAATATAAGCCACCGTAATCTGTAGGAGAAATCTAGCCCTGTGAGACCTCTCGCCACCAAGAGCTCAAGAAAATGCTCTGTAGTATCCTTGCTTGCAACAATAAAAAAAGAGACAAGTGTAGCTTTGGAGTTTTATCATCTTCACAAAGACTAGCAAATATTTTATCATCTCCACAAGCACTAGCAAATATTTAACTCTTTGGCAACCCACATTTCCCCATGCAATATGTCAAAGTGCATCAGAGCTCACAGGGAGAGTTTGGGATCTGCCAACTCAGTAGAATTAGGTCTGTGTACACAAAAGCCTCGTTAACAACCACCACGTTGAATTAGAAAACATGCTGGTCACTCCTGGCAATGTGAGGAAAATTGAGTGGGAGGGACTGGATCTCACAAACAGGAAGTTTATTTAAATTAAGAAAAACCCCTCATTTTTAGAAGTCCAGCAAGCCACTTCAGAAAAACAAGAACTAAATCAAACAACAAGACATTCCCATAGGGAGATGGAACAGCACTTTTAAACCAGTCTTGAGTCCTGTTGCTTAGTAATCCTGCAGCCTGGGGTAAGCTTATATGTACATTTTAGTAATGGCATGGAGGGGTAGAAACACATACATCTCTACACCAGATGCATCAGAATAGAAGACATACAAGATATTCCTAGAGTACAAGCCAGAATCTTCTGAGATCTTGTATGTAATAGTAGCTTCATAAGCACATTCACAGAAAACCAGACTAATAATTTAATCAGCCTATTAATCTGTTCAAGTGCCCCATCTCCAACATAAGCTTTTGCCAGTCAGTTCTGAAGAAAATACCTCATACAGCTGGCATCTAAGCGTCATGACAAATGTCTGGGAGCACGGCAGAAGATGGCGAAAACATTTCTTTTAAATCTAGGCTGCTAAAGGTTGGTTTATACCGTGAAACATAAGAAACTTTGGCATCTTTTATAAACTTCAACAGTGAGAGACATTTTATAATTTCACTCTGCTCTCAATTTCAATCAGATCTGGGCATATGTGTCTCCACAAGACAATCTCCAGGGCTCAGTTAGACTGAATTTTCCCTCAAATCTATCTCCCAACATGTTGAAGTAGTATGACGTGTCTAAAACGCTTTACCTCTGTGAGAATAGTTGTCTCATAGGAAGGCTGATACTTCTCCTTCTCTTGGGTGGTCTTCTTCTCCATTTTTTCCCTGTCAGTCTTCTGTTTTCTGTCTGCTCCTTTAGGCTATAAGCACAAGCACAAGCTTTCCCTTATGCGAAGTATTACAAGTTTGGAGACAGAGGCCAACAGATTTTTTTTCTAATCTGTTCACAAAAGTCTCCTTAAGATTTATGGGAACTCTACATGTGGAACAAGATCAGATCTGCATTTTCTGGACAAAAAAAATCAGTCAAGCATCTCTGCTGTTTCTATAACATCCCCCATTAATGCCTACTGCAATTCCAAAACAGGCTGACCACACTCCTGAGAACTGATACCAACTATTTCAGACCATGAGCCCCATGAGTTATGCACCTCAACTAGTATTTGTACCATCTCTCCAGGAAAAGGAAAGACACTGCTCACAGGAGCAAAACTGGAGCAGCAGATCATTTGAGAAAACAGACCAACTAAAAGCTTGTTTTTAAGTGGCTACAGGTCTGCCATGCCCAGATCAGGAGCTTCAGAGATGCTTTCTCTCTGAAGCTTTCTCTCCTCCAGGTAGCATGGAGAGGAACTCTGCTGCAACAAGCAAAGGGTATTTAAGATATCCAAGATACACTCTCATTGTACACGGAGGATTGAATCAAAGAAGCCATAATGTCTTGATTGCCTAGGAGTACCAAAACACAGCGGATACCCTGAATATCTCAAGTATTTGTATAGTGTTCAAGGCACAATGGACTGGCATAAGTCTTGGTGCAGCATTTGCATCATTTGAATTTAACTAGAAATGCTGTGTAGTTCAGTGTTTATGTCACTTTGCGTGCAAGAGTCCTGTTTAAGAACTTAGGCATACCCAGTTAAAAGTCTGTTCTACTCCGCTATTTGCATCACTCTCGCACAATTTAAAAACTGTGCATGTTATTGTGTCTTAATCTATGTTGATGATAAAGCCAAAACTACCTCATACCTTGAACACTTTGATCTGGCAGCTTGCAGAATGCAAGTGTTCTGTGTATTCACCATTTTCATTCTGCTTAAAGGTGTCGATTTGCACCCGGAAGGGCACCCCTTTCTCTCCTCCATGTTTCCGTGGAGTAAATTCTGTGCTGATGCAATGTACCTGGCAAAACAAAAGCTGTGCTCATCTCTGGAGACAGTTGGAAGCTGTGCAAATCTGAATTTCAGATTTTGCCTGAACATGAGGTTTTGGGTCCTCCCAAGAAACTAAGAGAGATAGAAGAGTTCATATGTTTTCATTTCTGTTCCTCGGGACAAAACAATTAGAAGAACAAGCAGCCCGGAAAGAAGCCGGGCATCAGGAAAAGCATCCTTTGACTTAAGTAAATCCCACATACAGATTAAAAACAGATGGTTGGCGTTTGGGATGAGAAACACTCATGAAAGAGGAAAGCAAGCAAAACTAACAGGTTGTGAACAGTTTCCGCCAGACAAAACCCATGCTTAGAAAGCAACATCAATTTTTTTTTTTTATAAAGAAGATCCTAGCTGTAGCAGGTAGCACTCCAAAGCTAGCAAGTAGCTAGCAAGTTGGTTTAGCAAGTATCCTACAAGTTAATTATACATGATTGTCACTTGAGTTTGTATATTATCATTAGTATTTTTCTCTCTCCTTCATGTCCTGGCTACCTTAACTCGCCAGGTCTTTGTAAGATATCTCACCATTGTATTTACCACAGGAATATCACTTCTCTCTTACCTGAATGAATGCTGAGGCTCTCTTTGATGGATCCCACAGAAATTCAACAGTGTTCAACTGGGTTGGGCTGGCCCTGGGATCCAAGATACCAACTGACAGCGGAATATCTGTAGAAGAAAACCCCTAAAATTTTAAAAATATTAAATTGAAGAAGAGAAAGCATTTCCATACAATTACAAGATGCATGTGAAAAGCCAAGCCACCAATGATATATCTATTTGGGACCTATAGTGCTAGATCTCTTTCCCACCCAAAGACATACAGGATTCCCAAGAGAGTAGGATATAAAAAACCTAAACACACATGCACACACTCCATACATCATTCAGCATCTCGCTTCCAAACACTGCACAGGAACCATAATGAAATAGTCTCACCTATATCAAGGATGCGGTCCCCAGGCCGACTCCACCTCCAGCCCTCAAGCTGCTGATGCTCTGTGTACTGCAGGCGTCGGTCATGGAAAACTACACGAATTATGCTCTGTTAAGAAAAGATAGTAAGATGAACAACGTGATCCAGAGGCCCTTCTCTTGACATGACTTAGGTTTTCCAGCGTAGAAGCAAAAGCTGATCTGTTATGTTTCTCACCCCCATTCATGAGGAGAGTAGAGGGTCCACCTAAGAGACCCATCGCCATGTTTATCAAATTCCTAATGGACCCCTGAGTGAGAGAGCAACACACTTCCCCCTTCGCAGGGCACGTCCACGCTGCATAACGCAGACCTGAACAGCTTTCTGGGATTCGGTCTGGAAGCACTATAGCAATGTCCACCTAATCTTAGGTGTCATGCCACATAAGCATCACTATACTGCCTCCACACCCAAAATGGCTCACATGGGGATAATATTTAATGTGTCTGTACCATGCCCCAACCCCAGTATATCCCACTCTGATTAGCAAACGTGAAAGCCAGCTCACCTGTCCCTGCACCGGTGGAGCTGACATGCCCAGACACCTTGTCAATGGGAATTAAACTTGATTCCAGCCATTAAGAGCCAGCCATTGGATTTGCCCCAGTGTAGTTAAACAAGTGTGGAATAGGAAGGCTTCTGTAACAGGAGAATTTTCATCTCTGGTCTGCAATGGTGCAGCCATATCAATAACTGGAGAAAAAAGGCTGGAATAAGGGCAATCCCCAGGGCAAACAAGTCCAAAGTACTCCTAACTAATATATCCTTTTGTATATTCAGAGTGCTACACTTGCATGAGTTAATGACCCCTTACATCCCAGTTTCTCAAGTCCATGCTCCTGCTGGGGACTGCCATATCAAATGAGTGAGCAATTTTTGCCAATGAACCTGAGAAACGCCCAAATCAAACCCTAGCTCCAAGAAGCAAGCAAGCCACAGTGGGAACGCCTGCAAAATTGGGATCCCAATGACATTGAAAATCCCAATCACATGCTTCCTGAAATGGGCCAAAAGACAAATAGGGAACTGCCTAAACTTGGACAACATTTGAAATCCAGATTGGAATCCAAATTTTGCAACTAGTCCCCATTTCTCAAAAGAAATCCTGAGGCAAAACAGCCAAGAATTGGGGAGAGGAAGGCTTGAAGGTTGGATCCAGAACCAAGGTCCGAACCAAAGTTTTTGAATTTGAACTGTTTTGGGAGGGGGGAAACAACAAAAAAAATCCCCCAAACGAAAAATCAAGTTCTGTAAGTTCATGATTATGCCCATTACCAAAGTAAACTGGATCTATGCAGAATCTGCATGGCAGAACGAGGTAAACACCGGGGTCCTCCATTTGACATGTAACAACCCAGGCATGTTGCTGGGGTTAAGAAGGGAGACAAGTCTGCCTCTCAGCAGTTTTGACCATGTTCACCTCTGAACTTTGGGATTCCCTGAACCCAATATTCACAGTGAAACTCTGGGATCATGATCACAAAGAGAATAAAGCTTCCCCTGAAGCCCTGTAAAGCCAAGCTGCATAGTCCCGTGAAACTAGCACTCAACAACTCCATCAGCCTTGCTCCCATTAAAAACAATGGCAAAGTATTTTCCATTGTCTCAGTGTGAGCAAGGTCAGGCCCTTCATTAGAGGCTGTACGTAGTAGCAGGAAGAAAAGAAATCTATATTTCTCCTTACCTTTACATATTTTGTGTTTAAATCTTGAAACTCTCCCAATTTCCTATTCTCAAGTAGACGGATTTCATAAGACTGACCTAGAGTTTAAGGAAACATTTCCAAGGTGTTTAATATGTTGTAGCAATGAGAGAGTCATGCTGGCATTTACGTGGCTAATAAAGCATACGTTTGATCAGGGAAAGCTCATTTTTGGTAACATAATGCATTTGCCCCAGTAATCAAGTAGGCACTAAAGCACAGCAGAAATCTGAGGGGAAAGTTTTTCTTTTGGCAGCTAAAAGCTCTCACTTAGGGCATCGATCATAGTCTGTGTCCTGGGGCTGCTACAGTTTTCTGGTCACCCTTGAGAAAGTCACCAAGGTGTTGGAGGCAGTTGTACCCCCCGTGTCACGTGGCTGTAACAGCACTGTCTTTGTCTGTCCCTTCTGCTGAAGCAATGGTTGTGTGAAGAGCTGCTGGCACAACAGGTCTAGGCACTATTCTGCAGAGGATAGCAACTTGGGCAAAATCTTCCCTTCTTCAGAGAGCAGTCAGGCCTGTAAGGTGTTTTGGTGAACCAGAAATATAAGATTTTTTCCACAAGGCCTTGAACGTGGCTGCCCAGGGCATAAATACTCCTTCAGATATGTGTGTGGAAGCAGCAATGGGTATTACAGCATATGCAAGGACCAATTCCGGGAAGAGAACTCATACTCCAGCACCCCACTGCCGCTACCGCCGCCACCCCACCCACGCCACCCCAGCATAAGGAATTTAGCCACTTTAGTAGAATTTAGCTAACTGTTTTTTGAAATAATATCTCCCTCCAAGGCTGACAGCAGACAAAGGAGACTGATGTCTTGATACCTTATGCACAAATGGCTAAGACAGCACAAAAGCTCATTGTATAGGAACAACTCTTTACAATAAACCTACAGCTGCTACAGAGGCAGGACAGGATCATTAGGATTAATGGAGCACACGTATAATACTTTATAGCTACTTTTTCTTGTTCATCTTGCCATCCTCCCTTTTACTGAAAAATGTACAGGGTATGACAAGGCAGGCACCAAGGAGATTAGTTTGGGTTTTCTGGCTCAGCTAGTATCTCTGCAGAACTGGCCCTGCAGAAAACTGCAGATATATCTCCCTCTAAGCAGCTGCAACCAGCAGAGACGAAAAATGCTACATATCTGGATCTGGATCCAGAAACAGAAGACTTATGACAGCAGATGTGTCAGAAAGGCACTGTGTTTCAGGCAGATTCCCTTTTGGGAATCCCAGTTCTTCTGGTTGCCCGTGTGAGTACAGACCATATCACTAGAGCACAGGGAAAATTTTGCTTTTTCATCGGGGGGGCAAAAAAAAAAAAAAAAAAGAAAAAAAAAAAAAGAAAGGACAAGAGAGGCCATATTAAAGCCCCAAATGTTTGCACAACACTCCTACTGATGTCAACAGGAGTTCCGCGAACAGGAAACGACCCTTGAATCCAGCAAGTGGCTGAGGGCGGGGCGGGGCGGGGGGGGAGAATAAAACTTCTGAAGTACCAAATTAAGCACTGGAAACGTGCATAGGTATTAACCCATCTCTGCGCATAAGTAAACCAAAATGACAACAGTGACCTTCCTTTGAAGATTGCCGGACAACAAAAGTGGATTTTGTAAGCCACGGTCCCGAAATTGAGGTCTTCCACACTTTAACTCAAGAGACTTTCTAATGTTCCCACTGATACGCATTAATATTGTTCACTTGGCAATTTTTAGAGAGACGTACATACCTCCCCACATAATCAATACTGTTGCATTAGCATACAAAGAACAGGCTCAGGTTCACAAATTTTTCTCTCGTAGAATCACAGAATCATTTAGGTCGGAAAAGACCCTTAAGATCATCGAGTCCAACGGTTAACCTAGTACTACCAAGTACACCACTAAACCACTTCCCTAAAAGCCATGTCTGTTGTACTATGTACCTCTGTATCTGTTGTACAAGTGTATCTACTTTGTATGAAGTACTCCGCTGCTCAATGGCTCAGTTCGGGGATACATTTCACGAGCTATACAGTTCATTGCCTCAAACAAATTTACACAGCCAAGCATCTCTTGCACTTACAGTTCATTCCCATGCAAATATGAGGCTAATTAATCATTACAGAAAATTAATTTAGGATTTGAGACCATGAGCATCCAAGAGACAGTAAAATATATCTAAGACTGTACTCAGATGGGGTAACAGGGACAGAGAAATTAAGTGGCATGAGCTGTGCTATAGAGGAAGGCAATGGTAGAACCAGAAGCACTGCTAGCCACTCAGCAAGTATCTCAGGAATGAGCAGGTTTTTGGGACACCTTTGTGCACTGATACCCTCCTACTTTTTGGTGAGCCCGATTTGCTTATTTGAAATTCCAATGAGAAAAGAAAATAATGGGCATAAAAACATTGGCCATGTTCCTTTCAAACTAGCATCAAGCACTCAAAAAACTCTGCAGCATGCATTTTCCAACCACTTGCATGGGATAGGAACAATAATGCAACCTTGCACACAGCAGGCACTGCACATGTCCTCCTGACAGGGTAATTCACCTTGGATGAAGTTAGAAACAGATTCTGCCCACTGGTAAAAAAAGAGACTGTAGTGGAGACAGAGTTAATATTAAATGGAAAGCCAAAGAGGAAATAAAATGCTTTGATGAAAGATATATGGGTCATCTGATGTAAGCCCTGGAACTCGGTTTACGCCATGAAAAACCTCAGTCAAAATGGTATTTTATGCTAACTGCTTTCCCCTTGACCTCTGAATGTTTCACTCCAGTTACTACACAGGACTGTTATCAAAACAAGACTGCTCCCAGCCAAGCTTCAGAAAACATGAAGTTTATTTCCCTCTCTGTGGAGCCCTGTCAGTGAGAATTTGGTTCTAATTCTTCACAAATCCTTTATATATAAATGTTTTGGTATTGATTTTGGGAAAAAAAAAAAAAAAAAAAAAAAAAATCATTCTCCCTACAACTTATTCCAGCAAATTCATTGCTTTGTGGCTAATGGTACCCATAATTCATTGGTATAGCACGGACAGCATTCAGATACTTGTACTTTTATAGCATCAAACTGCTTGGATTATATTTTTTCCTTGAAAAATACCTTCAAATCTTGTTTACCCTATGTTTTCCACCACCACTAACAGCAAAACTCCTGAAATGGTGAATTACAATCTAAGCCCTGCAATTGTAACAATTGCAGGGAAAAAAAGCCCTAAAGAATCAGTACTTGGATATTCAAACAAGATCCCTTTGTAAAATAAAGTGAATAATAGTGACCTGATCAGAAGAAAGCTGAACTCCCCCTGGGGGCAAAGAAGTCACTCAAGGCTCTGGTACACATATACGAATATATGATTCACATACGAATCCTGCATCACTGACTCACCAGCACTAGCAGTCATAGACTGACAATTTTCTGCTAAAACTAAATGAGTAACAGATCATTCTTACTCAGGTATCTAAATCTGTAAAGAAATGTGGGTACAAGTGTGACTAAACCAAACCGTATTCCCAGCTCCCAACACAGGCTGCAACTAGCTAAGCCCAAAACATACAGCTGAAATACAGAGTTCCCCTACACTGAGTTTGTCCATCTGCCCCAAATGAAAATACAGATGAATATAGGTTAGACTACATCTTTCCAAGTCAATGCTTGGTGGTAAAGCTGGAGATGGGGGCAAAGGGTACCGATGCTGAGACTCTCCAATGATTTGACTGAATGGTCTGACCCTGACAAGGGCAGTATCTGGTCCTCAGCTGACAAGGGTTTAACATCCACTGGGCTCAGATGGAAGGACGAGCCTGAAGAAAACACCTGTAGCTAGGAGAGCGGTGGTAGCAGTTTTAGAGCAGTCCCCCTTTGCCAGGATGATGTTCAACATTACTGAACGTTAGACTTAAACCCAGTGCTAAAGGCCAGCAGCTTGCTGAAACCCTCTTCCTTCCACGCTCTCAACATTGGCCACAGCTGCACCACCACAGGCAACACGGGTTCAAGATAACTTCAAAGTCGGTGACCAGCCTGGTCTCTGGTCACGTTGTAATATCGGACACAAGCACACTAGGGCATCTGAAGCATCTCTGTCGCTACCTGAAATGAGAAGGACATTTTGCAAGCAAATCCCAAGCACAGCTGAGGCCAAAGCAGCCTCCTGCCCGCCTGCGCGACCCGGTGCTCCCCTCGCACAGAGCTTGCCACAACCCTTCTTCCCTACCTCAGGCAGAGAACAGAACGGTAATAAATATTTAGAAAACCACAGTAAATTCCTGAGATGCAATTTGTCTCCCAGCTTCACTGAAAGCTTCAGGGGCACCAATAAAAACCTGGGTGGGTGATGATACGCTGTAATTTGTATTTTGAACAGACATTCCCTGAGCAACAGCAAATTTATGCAATCTCCTCCTAGGCTAGAGTTTGAGCAACTCTGCTTTACAAACAAGAGTAGTGTCCAGCAAAGTAGTAACCACCCAGGTCCAGAGAGTTCCTGCTTGGTGATTCATAAAGCAATTGCATCTATCTTAAAGAGGATTTATAGACTGTTTACTCTTTTTAAGTTTTATTGTCTTTGGTAATTAATGCACATTAAGTGCAGGCATGACCACTTAGTTTGGGGACAAAAGAACTGAAAGTCACCAATTTGCTATGGATAAAAAATAATTTAGTTCAACACAGGAACGCTTTCACTCACTCAGAAGGTACAAACCATAACATCTTAACTGATTTCCATTGTTGGAATTTAGTCAGCCATCAGGAATTTTAGGCAATTTCTGATTACAGAAGATTATCATTATTTCAAGCTCAAAGTTACATTTTGTTCAAAGATTATTTGCTACACAACCACAATATCCTGTTTGCTTTTTTTTGTTTTGGTGTTATGTTTCAAGGGCCACTTGCACTATGCATTTTGTGGTTTTCTGCACAATACACCGATACAATACACTAATTTCCAATTAGGATGCTGATGTTCCAGACCAATATGACTCAGGCCTTACTTAATCTAGCCAAGTAGTCTGCTTGCCTTTCCAGCAATTAATTAAACCCTAACCTGAGACTAAACCATATCCCCAACAAGAGTCTGCGGAAAGGAAAAAAAACACTGTGAGTCCTCTTTCTCAGAATGGATCCACACAGCACTAGACAGAACCAGCCTGGAAACTGTTTGATTATTAAGCCAAGCTGGCCAATAAAAATTCCATTTAGCAACTTTATATGGACATCCTAAATAGTGCACAGATAAAGGCAAAGGAATGCTGACAGTCAAACGCAGCACGCAGAAGGAGGGGGAGGAAAAAAAAGAAAGCATTTATCTTCCCAAACCAAAGCACATCCAGCAGGCAGGAGGATCACCTTTGAAACAGCCAAATGCAACTATTCAGGGCATCAGGCACACACAAAGATTTTTTCTGACAAGAAAGATTAATGAACCCACACGGTAAACAGGCAAGAGTGACAGAGCTGGCATCTGAACTTGCATGCTTGATTGCCCACATCTTTTTAGCCAGACAAAAGCAAAAATAAAACTTAGCATAAGACTTGCTGAAATGTCCTGCGCGCAGACACTCTGCAGGACAAGGAGCAAGGGCAGAATCCTCCCTCCCTGGGCCACAAATGGCAGTGGATATTCTGCAGTTGCTTGCTGCAGCCTCATTTGACAAGATGCTGTAGGAGATGTTTATCCAGTAGATATTATGAATTCACCAGCTACACAATAGGCCACCCTGAAAGCTCCCACTATGCTAGGAACATGGAAATCCTGCAAAGGAGGACCAACTGTGGGCCAGGAAATGCAAAAGGAACACAAGAGTCATCCTGACACTGCAGGCCCGTCTTGCCCCACATCTCATCTTCAACACAGCACCCAGTTCTAAGCACCCAGAGATGGAGCAGGATGAGTACAGCCAGCCCTTTCCTGGCTGCATCTTCCCAGTTTCTGGTATTCAGTGTCCACATTGTATCTGTATCAAACTGCCCAGTCATGACCAATGCTCACACACTCCTCTTTTGTGTGGTCCCCTTCTGAACTTGCTTATACTGTGGCAATAAGAGCCAAAATTTACACATGCCTTGCTTTAGCATTCACAGTCTTGCCCTTCACCTGCCTCCTGCCTGTTTCCCTTTGTAGCAAAGCTACCCATCTAAGTCCAACACTGAGGATACCTACCCTACTTGCCACTACCGCCCGGGTAGCAAGACTTACAAGAACGCAGCAGACCAATTCATAACTACTAATTCTACTACTACACCATAGAGCTTCACTGTCATCATGTCTCTTCCTATGTTTTCCCTCCTTTTACAATCTGCTCCCAACTCGAGGGAGTTTCTTTGTCCCCTTCTTTCTCTTTCCCTACTTCTTTCTTGTGGGAAAGCCAAACACATGCCTCGGAGCCAAGTTTGCTCGAGGAAAATTTTAGTGCTTATTTACTATATGAACATTTGGCTGAGCCTTACTCTTCCCAGACTTTTGAAGATGGCCTATTTTACAGTGGTGACACTTCATAGCTAACAGGCACTAACAGAAACACTCATTTACAGTGGTTTTCCACCCAAAAGAGAGGGATGTACATTTAATTCCTCTAAGAATACAGTCTAACTTTGAATCAAGGACACGAAAGCAGCCAGTAGACACAGTTGCTAAGTTCACTGTGTGTACTTGGGCTTCTCTTGCATAGACCTCATCCACCTTGTTGGACTCCACATAATCTAAGACATGGTATAAACTTTGATTTTTTAATACAAATTAATCAGTGAAGAAATTATGGACTTCTGATGGAAAGCTGAAAAAAATATCTGCCCTGTGAAAATAATTTCTTCCTGTATTTCCACTTCTCTAGCATGTACTTGAAACACCCAGGACTATCTTAGTCACATCTGTCCAGCTCAGAAAACCTCAGCCCCCTCTGTGTAAGTAAAAAATGCAGGCTTTTTCTGGTTTCAACCTGTTCTAAGTCAATTTGGACAACAGATTTTATAGCTCTGTAAGAGTAGCTTTGTGTGTAATATTTACTTGAGTTTCAGATAAGTAAGAAGAATGGTCCCAGGTAAGGGTGCTGGAGAGGGATGCAGAAGAGCTGAGTACGACTCCTGACACCACCCAGCAGCTCCCTCAGGTGCCCTCAGGTAAGTCGCTTCCTCCACCACATTTCTGCAGTAAAAAAACGGGGAGAAAGAAAGTCCCACTACCACACGAGGCTACCAGCCAGTGCCTACCACAAAGCAGGGGAGACGATGTGATTGGCAACCATCCCATCAAAGCAGACTGTACCTTTGACACCAGTAACAAACGTGGCACAGAGCTAGGACAAGAGGAATCTCACTGCTCAAGTACTTGCTGTCTAGTTTCCAGAACACACAATAAATGGTTGGTAGGAAGCAAAGGGGGAAAAAAAGGTGGGTTTTTCCAGCCTCTTTAGAAAAAAAGTATCATCTATTACTCCTATAAAAACAGTTAATCATATCAAAACTACAGTATTTCTCAAGCTTCTTATTGCTACCGAAAATGTGGTCTTTTAAGACACTGCAAATTAGAGAAAGCTAATTGGGAAATCTCCACATCTCAGATTGATAGGTACATTGATACAAACATCCAATGCTGTAAGATGACAGGCAAAAATTTCACTGTCATAATTACAGGAATCTCAAAGTAGATATGGATAATGGGGGAAAGTAAAAACATGACATGGAATATAAGGAAAAAATCTTACAGATACTCTCTTACTTCTCGCTACACTCAGAGGAACGTCTAAGCACTTCCTTCGTTCACAGATATTGAAGATTTATGGAAGTGGGAGAACGAAAAGCAGTCTAGGGGCTTTCAGTAGGAGTTGTGCACAGGCTACAATCCAGCAAGTTCACAATCCCATTTGAATTTCATCCAGATGTTAGCAACAGAAGAAAGGATTACAGAAAGAATAGAAAACAGCCTCTTGGTTAAAAGACAACTGAGATTCTAGCTTCCTAGGGACAACAGAAGTCAGATGCTCTACTTATGCAGAGGTGCCCTGTCATCTGAAGCAAGATTCATAGTGAGCTTAGGGATGGTGTGGTTTGGAGACAGGGTTGTTTATCCTGGGCTGCCAAGTGAAGACAGAGCTGCCAAACATATGGGGAAATTGCTGCTAGCACAATTAATGGCTTCAACTGAGACACCAGAACCTACTCAGAGCTGTCTTCAAAGTCAGGCAGGAGACAAATTCCTTCTCCAAAGACGAAGAGGTGCACCACAAGAACCAAAACCACCAAGCAGCCGGTCTCAGAAATGCAAAAAAACAAACCAGCTTCGTTAGCCATTTTTTAAGGCATCCAAACCCAGGAAGAGAGTGGAAAGGGATCAAGGAGCAGTACAGCACCCCACAACGGTCAGGGATCGAGGACGCACAGGCGGGCAGCCACCAGGGAGCACCTGATATTCACAGTCTCAATGACGCAAAGTCATTGCTGTGCCTGTGATCTCAAGCAAGGGTGGAGAGCATGTTCACACAGAAGAGGCCACCAGCAGCGGAGCTCCTTGAAATACCCGGGGCCTGGTCGGTAATGGCAGTGATTGTTAGGAAAAGAGGCAGTTCTTAGCATGGGACAAAGCAAAAATATCCCCACAAACAGAGCTATAATTAAACCAGAAGCACACCCAGGCAGAGCTGGTCACTCAGCCTTCTCTACACTTCGTTTAGGCAAATAAAGAATTGTTCCAGGAAAACTACAAATATTCAGACAGTTGTAACCCCATAAAAACTCAATTACGTAGGAGTTAACGTCAATACAAAACAGCTTTTTTCATTTACTGTAAATCTCAGTGTTTAAAACTGGGTTCTCTGGCTGTGGAAGATTAGACAACTGAATTTGAACTTTAGACCTTAAGGAGGCAAAGGTTCTCTTTTGCCTTCTGTTGTAAGCGATTTCATCTCCTACCCAAGCAAGCGTTTCAAGGTGTCTTCTTCAGCTGCTCCTTGGTCAGTGCTTTCTGCACCTTTCTTTGGAGGAGAAACCAGAACACGTCTGCAGTGAGCTGAGGCAGGACAACACCCAGCAGATTTTAAACGGAGCACAGTTTAAAGTGTACCAGTTTATGCACACGTGTCTTGAACCTGGATATATGCCTTTGCACCTGAGCACTGAAATTTGGGGATTTCATTTAGGTGTGACCCAGACTCAAACTAAGTCCATCTTTAGCTTCACGAGGCATCTGTTGCTTATGCACCTCTACAGCAACGCTCCCAATATCATCACAGGTCTTCTCAGATGTTAGTGGTTTTCTCTCATGGTTTGGATTCTTGGCTTGCTTGTTTTCTGAACTGTCTAGGACTGGCAATAAAGATGACTCCTGGAAGACACTGTAAAAGCAGAGATGGCCAGCCTTCCTAACCCTAACCAGCTGTATACTAAAATCCTCACGTGGCCAAGAACCACAAGTCACATACCACAGATCTGGAGAGCTGAATAGACCTCAGGATAACTTCACAGGCAGGTGACGGCCAGTTACTCTGAAGTACCACTGGGGGACAGGACTGGATTTGTCACACAGCTTGCTCTCAGCGACCCTCTGCCATCAACCTGAACCACCTTCTATTTGGAGTAATTTAGATCTGAGGCTCTGAGCCAACCCAATGCTGGTCATGAAACAAAATCATGACTTGAATAGCTCACAGTCTACATGTGGTTCTGGCACTACAAGCCGATTCCCTCGGGCAATGACTTTCAGGTTTTTGTGTTCTTTGGCTTCTTGTTTTGTTTTTTAAAAGGAATGATTTTATTTCCTCACATTTATTAGCATTCGGATCTACTGTACAGCGCTTGCTTCCTCCGCCTTCCTCCTGGTGCAATTTCTGGAACCACCTTCATTGCTCCCATTTCTGTCCATGTTTGAAACTGGTTTCAACCAGCCATGGTCAAACCACACCCCATATGACTGCAGACCATGGAATATGCAACTGCATCAAGCCCTCTTGCTAAAGCAGTGGTTTGTAATATGGTTGCTGGTTGATTGTTTGTCTGAAAATCCCTATCCACAAGAGACACTGAAATAGTGCTAAAAGGCGGGCTAGTTCCAGAAACATTAGGCGATGTTTGTGCTGCAGACTTCTGGACAGTGTTGCTCTGTTGACAGATGCGATCCCTGACCAAAGGAGCGATGCCAGCAGCAGCTCCTAATGTGAGGACAGCACCTTTACCACTTTTGTGGACTGAAGGTGGAGTGGTGTTAAGACACCATACGAATTACTCCATACTTCGTCCCATCAAATGAGTAATCCTCCTGAGGTCCAGTAAAGATCTCTTAATGTAGGAACTGCCCTAAGGATTAGCAAACTAAGATCATGTTCAATTTGGGCTAGCAGGACTCTGGCTCCAGTTTCCCAAGGAATGTGGGAAGGCAGGGGGGGGAAGAGATCAGGAAAGACAAGTGTAATGAGTCAGTCTTTGGAAACCAAGCTTAGGATTTGACTCTAGTTACTTCATTTACAGGCTGGTTCTAGAGCTGCAGCCAGCAAGCACTCACAGTTTCAAACTGGAGCAGACAAGCTTGGGAGCCTGCCACTGCTGAATGTCCCCAAGTCAACTTAGCACAACAGCTAAGCTCACTCCCCTATGATCCCTCACAAATGCTTCCCCTGCCCTTGCTGCAAACACTGGTCTCCAGCTCAGGAGTCTTCTCAGCTTCCTCCTTCACTCTTGTGGAGAGCCCAGGCCAAAGTCCTCTTCCTCCTCAATGCCACTGACCATCTCCATGGGTCTATCCAGCAAGTAGCAAGGCTCACGAGAAGTCATTATGCTCCACAAGCCTGGAGCCCTCTCCCATCCCTCTCCTCTTTGTACACAAACACAGCCACTGGACAGCCCTTCTTCCTAACCCATATGAAACCCTTTCAGATCTCACCTGAATGTCTCCACCAGTTCCTCTTTCACCTCTGCTATACAACTTGGCCTTCAATTTACTACCCAGTTCTTCCAGCTTTCTCTACTCCATAGCTCTGTCAGGACTGACCCTTCTTCTATCCAGTTCTGCACATGGACTGTCTCCTGAGCTGGTCCACTCACCAACCACCATTGAACCAGTCACATGTGGAGTAAGTGTTTCAAGGCAGGGAGCAGACCTGCTTTGCAGTGACAAAAGGTCAGTTACCGAGTGGTGAAGAGCTCGAGTCAGGAAGGAACATTTGGGCAGCAAGTGGCAAGAGTCACCCAGCAAGCAGAAAACCCCAAACCCAGTCCTCACAATTTGGGTAAGTAACCACACTGGATGTGAATTGCTTTGTTGGAGCTGGGACAGCCACTGTATCTTTGTATCTGCCTTAGTAGGAGCCAGCTATGACTCATGCTTTCACCAGTGCAGACAGGGTGAGGGACATCCATTGGTGAAGTTACCCATTTGCTAAAGTAATCCATCACAAAACCCAAGCATACAAGGAAGAAGGGAAGTTTTATGTAAGTGTTTGGCCAGATCACGATAAGCACAGAAAGAGGGTAAGGTGCAAGAGGTGTCCCTTTGCTTACAGTCAGTGTAAGGTGATAAGGTGTAGGGAATGGTCTAAATTGCTTCATGAGGTGGCTACAGCACTGCAGCTGGGTCACAGTGCTCTGGATTCAGTTAGCTCTTCTGCCATGCCATGAATATTGGCTCCAGAGACCTGGGCTGCCTCGAGGTCCCCTTCACGTACCTTCTCAGGCTTATACAACATAATTCTATTAATGGGATTAATTTTCTGTCAGAGCCTTTAACTTGCACTTGGCTCTACCTCAGGCAGGACAATTGAGATCAATGTGGCAGCACCTAGGTGGGATTCCCTGGCTTGTGTTGAGCAGGTCAAAGTAAAGAGTTGTAGCACCCTCCTCTGGTTTTGGAGAAGGGATGGGAAAATACCTACACAACAGGTACCTGCTGGGAAACTATATAGCTCAAGAATCAAAAGTGGTTCCCCCAGAGAAGTGTGGCTGAAAGGAGAAGAAAATTTGACTCATGCACTTTAATTTTTGTTTTTAAAAAGACACACCTCCTATTTTTTATTCTAGAAGGTCATTGCATGAGGAACATACTTTTGACACAGATGTCATGAAAAAGACCAAATACCCTTTTATGTAGACATTCCTAAACAGAAAACTAAGTGACATGGGAGGTTACCTGCCAATTGATTATTTGTCCTGGAATTGCAAGACAAAGCCTCATCTTTTTAACCCCAGGCAGTGTCCTCACTGACATGCCACCAACAGAAATTACTCTCCACCTCTGACCACAGCTGGCTGAAAGGTGTGTCCAGCATCATCTTCTTCCCATATGCGTAGTTACCTTCCATGAACCCAGAAGCATCTCACAGCAGCTCATATCCACATGGGAACAGACCCCAGTCCCTTTTTGCTAACCAGCACAGGCAAGGGATTTTGGTCTAAGGGACTTAGTATCAAGGTAGACTACGCATCAGATGGATTTACAGTCAAGGCCTGCCCTTGCTACTGGAAAGGGTCAGTGCCAGGCGCAAGAGTGCAGCCAATGGTGTGGAGTCTGAAACAACCTGCTGGAGTGGAGCAGAATGGCTTTTAAAATAGGTACACTGCAAGATCTCAAGAAAAAAAAAAATCCATCTACATACAGAGAGCCTTGAATTTCAAGAGGTTTTCCAAGAAACCCAGAGCATCTCAGTGTAAGGAGGAAGACGAATTGCTTGGGAGCTTAAATAAATGAGGTGAGGATGCTCCCAAGAAGGCGGCAGGCAGATGCAAAGCTCCTGCCAGGAAGAACAGAAGGCAGTGAGCCATTCAGCTGTCAGGAGATACACCACCTTTTACCACTAATCATCCCAAAGACTCTCTAGGAAAAGGTGCTGTTTCCATCCACTGTGGCAAGCCAACAGCACTAAAGAGTGCCCACTTCTTCTCTCAGCCCCTTCTCAAGTCTGCCCCACTGCACAGCTCCTGCCAGCCTCATCCCTGCTTTGTTCCTCCAGGCCTGTCCAGCCTCATGCTCTCCAGGGTTTATTCTGGAAGGACATATCTCACCTTCCCCCTTGAGGGACAAAGGACAGATGCAGAAGATTTCCGAGAACTGGTGGTCTGCCAAGGAAACAGGTCAGTACTGTGTCAAGATGGAGCAGGAGACAACTCCTTGCAATAGTAAGCAAGGGAAAGCCTAACACACATGGTCTATCTACAAAGGCAGTAACAGTCTTACTTTGCATAGGAAAATATAGACTGCTCTAGTCACACAGGTTTTTAAAACTCATGGCATTGTGTAAAGAGTTGTCTAACTTTTGCCCTACCAAGGTAAAAAAAATAGACACTGCCTCATGTGTGCTAAATATTTGGCTATCAACTGCTTTTCACAACAGAAAATCTTTCACTCTGAAAGAGGAAAGAATTGTGTTTCACGGGAAGATTCATCTCCATCTCACCCTTGATACACCCCATATCACCTCCTGTATTGGGTCTGCTGTATTTGGATGGATAAACTGGGAAGACAGTCACAAGTCTCAAGCATCTTTTGATACTGGAGACAGCACAGTGCCAGCTTACGTGACAGGAAAGATCTGGCTCCTTGGGTAGAGCCTGCAGCACTTGGCTGACTTTTCTATGGGGGCTCCATGGGTCTAGCAGCTAGCAACACAGATCCAGCAGCCAGCTGCACCTGAGGTCAGAGCTCCATGTTGTACAAGCATTGAGAAACCTAGCTAGAGGGCACCTGAGTGAGCTTCAAGCTCAGTACACAAAGCTCAAAGAGCCAGGGCAGCATCCTGAAACAGGAGAGGAATCTCAGTAACAGTGCAGACAGCCTTCAGCTTGTTGCTAGGCTAATGCCCTTGTTTACAACCTGGCAGAAAATAAGTCTAGTAAGTTTTAGCATAATCTGTGCCTGAAGAGGTCTGATCCTGCCAGGACCCATGCACAGGAGGTGCTGCAAAGTAACAGCCAAACTCTAACCACAGATGCATCTGCACAAATTCTGCCAAAGGAGGAAAAAAAAAGCCTGGAGAAACACACAGCGCTTGTTTATCCAGGAATAAAAATTAGCCTATGAGGTCAGTGACAGAGGACCTTGCTACACTGAACCCCAGCAACTTGTCAAGTTAGGGACTGCGCAGAGCCACATCGCCCAGCCAGTGGGAGGGATGTCACACTCTGCCCAGAGCACCGAGGAGCCCTCGGATACCTGCTAACTCATCCTTTGGCAATGCCCTCCAGCGCTTGGGGACTTGCAATAGTAAGAGCCCTCCCCAACCCAAAGGTTGCCAATCTGCTTAATTAGTCTGCTCTTTTAAGATAAAGGTAGGAGACTACAGTGTAAGTCGTCTGAGATCAAGCCAGTACCTGGCCATAGGGATGCTATAATGCTGCTTTAAGTCAACAGTTAAATCAGTGGTACTTCATTATTTTATATCAGTTGACAATCTGGTATATAAATATGAAAAATTAAATACTCCTCCTTTCCTCCATCCCCCTCCCCGTCTCTATTCCTCTTTTTCCCATCCCACTGCCCTCCCGGTAAAGGCACAAGCATGGGATTAAATCTCTTTCTCATGAATTGTTCCCAGGAAATATGCCCTCGTTCAGTGTAGTACAAACCCTACCTTGGTTGAGGTAGGTCAGGGTTTCTTCGTGGAGTTTCACAGCAGGTGACGTGGCTGTGCAGAGGACGTACTGAAAGGGTGGCAGTTTGGCATCGTTCTCAGGAGACAGCTGCGGTTCTTCCTGCTTGAAGATCGGCAGTGCAAGGACATCTCTGCAACACACAATTCACACACATTTAGTTACAAAAACTTTACAGAATACCCTAGCCTCATTCTTCACTCGATTCTCATGCTCCAAGATAATGGAGATGGTCTCTGGAGAAACACCAAGTTATGATGGCTAAAAAAGAAAGAATTTGGCCTGTATAATGTAGCAAGGCAACTTCTGCCTGTAGGATGTCAGCACTGGACAAAAGAACACAGCATTAATAAACCAGAATATTTTTGAGAATTAATTTATGTTTTTAAAACATAAAATCAGGTTTACTTTTTAGTTAAGCAGTCTGCCTCATGCGGAAAAAAAATATCAAAAATAGATTCTTCATCCTTGTGGAAGGACATTTGTTTAAGAGTTCTTAGGTTCTCAGACAAAAGCCTTTCAGAAATAAAAAAGTAAGAAAGGGTACTTCATTTTGACAGCTGAATGTCAGATTAGTAAAATGTCTACAAGTAGCAGCCAAGGGTGAGGAACAGACAGCTCTGGTATAAAAAGGAGACATTCAGGTAAGTGACGGCAAGAACTACTGGATTAATTGACTCATAACATCCCCTTGCACTCAAATAAACCTGGTCACAAGGAATCGTGTAGCTCTTAAGTCAGCACTGGGCTACCTTCATAAATGCACACACAGGTGCTCAGGAGCAGCTTCACTAGGACCTGCATGCAGTCCCAGCTCTCACTCCTTTACAAGACGTTCATGCTGACCTGCCTGCTGATTTAGTGTCAGACTGATCCCAATCCACACTAATCCCCAAGCAGAATGGGTATTAGCAAGGCTGAGAGCACAACAGAATAATTAGTACAAAATGAGACGTCAGGAATAAGCATCCTTATCTCAGCATGTCTGATACTGAAGAACCACATTAGCCTTTCCCATGTCACTAACATTTCTGATCATTGTGTCCGCCTATTTAAGACATTAATACCCTTCCAAATTAGGAGGATTATGTTGAACATGGAGGCCAGTTCAGAATAAGTTATTCTTTTTTTTCTCCTTCATTTCCTCCAGATGTGTGAAGACTTGAGATTCCCATTACAGAGGCTGCAGTTCTGCTCCCTCCAGTAATCCCATACACAAAAAGCTTTAAGAAAAACTGTTCAGGAACATGCCAGCATGTACAGGCAGGCTCCCTATGGAAAGAGCATTAAGAATTTTTTCCTTGCCTGTTCAGTTAATGATCCACCCTGCTTTCACTCATAGCACCCACAACCTTGAAGGCTACCCAGGTCATGAGTGAAACGGTGCAGCAGTTTATAGCAAACTGCTGAAGTGCCTGGTTCAAACACAGGTACTTCTATTTATGGTAAAATAAAGCCAGAGAGCAAACTGTGCCATTTCAGATACAGACAGGAGAAAAGAAACACCCATCTCTGTTTCCATTCTCTCTTCCAACCCCACCCCCTCCATATTATCACCAACTCAAAGGCATCCAGCCCCATTTGCTTACTGGCATTACTGACAGAATCACAGCTCTTGCCTAACTACAGCCATAGAGAGGGGTTGGGTTTTTTTCCTTAGTGATGATTTACTACAGTAATGAAGTGACAGAAGTGCTTGCAGTAGATTTCTGAAATAGATAGCATTGCTCCACACATACACAGGATCTGATACTGCTCCACAGAGTCATCTCTCACCCCAGATGCCAACATTTGCTCTTAACACACTCATCTGCAAAATGCTATTGGAATGCATGTTGCTTTACAGATGAGAACAGTCAAAAACTCTGAAGCCTGAAAGCCTCTGCAGTAAACAGCACACAAAATCTGGCCCAGGTTTAACAGTTAAGGGTGAGGATTTCATACACCTATTCAGCTGAAACAGTTGGGAAATTTAGGCAAGGGGAAGTCAAAATTCAAATATCATATTTCACATCAGGCTCTTAACACCCCTACACTTGCTGGAACAGCTGTCTGATTGCTGAAGACTATAAGCATGGAGGAATCCATGATTTGGTTTCTGGAAAGGTTCACAATATTTAAGCGCTCATGAAGCCACACAAGTTAATCACATTTTTATTCCTATAGCATTTGAATTAATGGCCAGTGGTATCCATGGCTTTGGATCAAGCCCTTCTAAAACATTTCACCTTATTAGAAGTGTTCGGAACTTAGAAGGATGGTCAGCAACAGATCAAGGCTTAAAAGAATTTCTAAGCTCTAGGTATACAAGTCATCACAATATTTGTTCAACTCTTTTCACTCAAGAGTTGCAAATCAAGTTTTGGAAAAAGCAGGATTTTACAACAGTTCCCATCCTTAAAAAAAGGGGGGGGGGACACCCTTAAAACTCTCCCAAGTCTCACCTTTATGCTAAAGCTTTACAGTTTTGGTCTTAACCAACAGTTAGTCTGCTTACCTGGGAAGGGGAAAAGTTTTTTGAGACTTCAGTCAGCTGGCAGAACAGAGAGTAAAACACATACTGGGTTTCCATAAAAATGCATGAAGATTTAAGAGGATTTTTCTGTAGTATTGTCTTGCTATAATTACAAATACCACTGAGGTACAGCAGAATTTACACAGATGTCTCAGACACCCACAAAGCCTTTGATCTCTGCAAAGTATAATCGATACAAACTTTTCCTACAGCTACTTCAAGGATTGTACTATTTCAGCTTCCTCTGCGAAGTTGCTACAAGTGGGTACGGAGAGCCTTCAGAAAGGCACAGCTCAGCAGAAAAATGCCCCTCTAGAAATGCATGTCTTGCCACATTTCCATGGAGAGTGAAGTGGCCAGAATTAGAGGTCCCTACAAAAAAAGGAGGGTTTTATTCAGCTGACCTTCCGTGAAACACCTGAGGCCATTGCTGCCATAAAACTTGTTTTAGGGCTTTTAGTCCCAGATCAAAACCACCACGGTCACAGCAGCAGATACTCCCTAAAGCTGAAGTTTGTTCCTAAAACACTGACAGATTACCTTCATACTAGCAGCTTTCCTGCCAGATCAGGTATCCTTTACCCCCCCAGCTAGCATCAAGCCAGCAAAAATAATCTAATGTGTTTTCTGGCCAATTAAAAGGCATTTGAAATGTGGGCTCAAGCCTGACCCAGACTTGATGATCTTGTAGCACTCATGCTACAAATCCATGGAGTTAACAAAGCAGCCTGAGCACCAAAAATGCTCTCTAATGCAAAGAGAGTATGCACAAGTACCAATGCTGATGCTCCTCTGCTACTACCGTTCTCACTGTCCTAAACTAATCAGGTTTGCAAACGCAAAGCAAGGCTTTTGCCACATACGTGTTGTTAAAACAGACTTACTGCCATAGAGGGATGAGGTGAAGAACCTGGTGCAGAGAAGTGGAGAAGCTGCCAGAAAGCAAGAATCTCACAGTATTGTATCATTTGATAACGGGAAATTATTATTTAGTAAAAATTCCTTTGCAAATGCGCTGACAGGGAGCAGGAATAGTTAAGATTGAGTGTCTCCTTGAAAGGGAAGCATTATCTGTGTTCGAAGTGCTTCACCAGACAAACTCGATGTTCTCTCAAAGGTAGTTATTTGGGGGTACATTTTGAAAGCAAGGCTCTTGGGCCACAACCAGGTTCTCCACTGCTAAATTCAACAAAAAGCACACTTCAGCAGAGCAGCAGCAATTGACACCAGCTGAGACCTCAGCTTTACATAGTCAGAAAAAAAAAATAATTCACAAGCACCCAGCAGAAAGGAAACTCCCAAAGTTGTCTGCTTTGTTGTCTTTTGGAGGGAGGAAATACGGGTTTGTGCTACACATGTTACAGGCTATTGTTTCGCAGCCCTTGTGCTTAAATTAGGCACATTTAATTAAACGCAACTGTTTGGAGACAGGAAAAAGCTGGTTTAGGCGAGTTCAGAAAGTGAAATTCTGAGCTTTTTACCCATCGTCCCAAAAAGGAGAAAGAAATCCCACCCTGCAAAAAAACTGGACGCCCTCTTAGCTGGCCAACAGAGGTTTTCCGCAGACTTTTGACAGCCCTTTGCAACTGTCGCACCTTCTCCCTTTGAACTGCGCTACCCAAGCCCCGGAGAGGAGGGAAGCCGGCAAAAGCAATCAAGCAAAAACTGCAGGTAGTCGTCTAACCACGCGCTAACAAACAAAACAAAACAAAAAAACCCACCAAAACCAACCAACCAAAAAACAACCACGAGGAAAAAAAAAAAAGAAAAAAAAAAAAAGAGGCCACATCTCTCAGAAGGAGCTGGCAGCGCCGACCCCGGGCGATGGCCGGCCGCCGGGTACGGAGGACCTCAAACCGGGGGGGGCCTCGCCCACCCCCCCCCCGTGCCGAGGGCGCCGGG